>NW_027187280.1:5751101-5786004 GCF_028583685.1 Petaurus breviceps papuanus | reverse complement strand
ATCCTCTGTCTGTAGAACAGTCCTAGAACCCCTGAACACATTAGCAAAGCCCTCTCCCAGGATTTCTGTAAACATACAACAAGAAAATCCTTCTTCAGGGCTTCTGAACCAACAGAAAGGCTCCCAGACCCCTGCAACAACAGCACTGTCCTTCACCAGTGGACAGTATTCACTCTGTCTGCAGGACAGTCTCCAGACCCCTGCAACAACAGCACTGTCCCTCACCAGTGGACAGTATTCACTCTCTGTCTGCAGGACAGTCTCAGGGCTTCTTAGCGAACAGCCAGGTTCCAGGACTTCTTCAACAAAAGGACTGTCTTTCACCAGTGGACAAATCTGGCAAAACAACATCAAAACAGACAGACAAAGTACCAGCAAAACAGCCATGTCTCCTCAGTCCTTGGCAGCTCAGGGGGCAGGTCTCAAAAGTCCAGGGCAATTCAAAGCGGCCACCAGCAATTCTCTTAGTCTCTCTCTCTTAGTGCTGCTTCCAAAAAGAGGTGCTGCTTCCAAAAAGATCTTCTGCCTCTCTCTTGTCTCTCCAAATCTACATCACCAGCTCCTCCCAGTTCAGGACTTTCTTTTCACATCAAAAAGTCCATCCCACATGTGGGATTAACAAGCTCTGGGTTTTAACACAATCAATTTGAAAACCAAGCCAATACAGGGGAATCTTTAATTGCCATTACTATCACACCATTACACCAAGCAGTCTTGATAGATATGTTTAAAAAGGTGGAGGGGAGGAGTGGAAGGTAGAAGGGGAGGGTCATCAACAAAACATTTTTAAATGCATAGAAGAAAACAAAAATAGAGGAAATAGTATAATTGTGTTACTGTCTTATTAAATTAGTAGATATACATATATAATATTTTAAAAGCAGTGTGATTTTATACAGTCCCTTTGTTGTCTTTGTATATTGAAGTGATTGTTTTTGTTGATGACTAAGTTCATTTTTTAAAGAGTACTTACTGTAGAGTTTGAAGACCTGAGTTCAAATCCTGCTTCTGCTACTTATCAGCTCTATGACCTTTAGTCTCCCTGGGCCTCAGTTTCCTCTTCTTTAAAATGAGGAGGTTGGACTAGATGGGTTTTGAGGCCCCTTCTGAGCTCTATGTCTCTTCCCTTCTTTATGATACAGCCTCTTCTCTCTGTATTTCATTATCTGTCATGATCTTCAGATAGACTATACTATAAAACCTCACTAATTTGGAGCAATGAAGATTGACCTACCCGAATTAGCAGTTTTTGATGACATTAGTTGTGTAACTGTCAACCAGTCTACCTCTCTGAGCCTCAGCTTCCTTACATGTAAAAGGGAGATTCAATTCAGAAATATTTATTGAGGACCTGCTATGTTGTAGGAATGATGCTTGGCATATGTAGCCACAGACAGATTGTGACAAAGTCACTGCTTTCAGAGACTTTACAGTTTTATTTGCCTTCAAGGTTTGGGCATATATTGAATTGAGTACAATGACAAGTACACAAATAACTTTAATGTAAGAAACAGTAAGGTAAGTGGAAAAGAAGGCCAGCAAAAGTGCAATGGGAAATTTGAAGAAGATATGAGAACATTTTATGACTTACCTCTCAGGGATTTTTTCAAGCATAAATGATACAGGGGCAGCCAGGTAACACAGCGAGTAAGAGCACTGGCCCCAGAGTCGGCATGACCTGGAATCGAATCTGGACTCAGACACTTAGCACCCACCCAGAAACACTTGGCTGTGCAACCTTAAGCAAATTACTTAACCCAGTTGCTTAGGGGTGGGCCAGGTGGCTCAGCGAGTAAGAGCACCGGCCCCAGAGTCGGGATGACCTAGGGGATTGAATCCGGGCTCTGATACTTAGCACCACACCCAGAAATAACTGGCTGTGTAACTTTGAGGAAGTTACTTAACCCCAATTGCTTTAAAAAAAAGAGAGAGAATAAATGATACAAAAAATAAAAAGGCATTGAAACTGTAAGGGGCTACCTATTTAAAAGCTCTTATATTTGTCTAACAAAGTTCCTTAGTTTAAAGTTCATTTGAATTCATAGAAAACTTATTTTAATTAATAAATAAAACTTATTGTAATCATATTATTTGTAAATGATGCCTTCTAAAACCCTTGAAAATAATTTGTGGTAGCTATTTTTAATGGTACAAGTAATTGTATAAGCAGTATATCATGGAAAGGTTTTAAGTGTAAAGAAAGTTTCACCTGAACCTTTCCTCTGAATTAACAAAAAGTCTTAATTTAGTGAAGCATGAATGATACTAACTCTACCTAGCAAATCAGAAACTTAATGTGAACATCCCATTCTACTGAGATTTAAAGAAAGCCCCCCATTTTCCACTAATATCACACTGCTATAGTGAATGTGGCAGTGCTTCCTCTTGCTAAATAATGTTTATTTTCAGAAAATAAAAGTGCTATCTTCCCTCTTTCCTTTACTCCCTTTTTTCAGCAAGTCCTTCCTGAGTAACCTACTTAATGTTCCAGATGCTGTGGGACTGACTAAACCATAGTCCCTGTCCACAAGTTTCTCACATAGTGATAACATAGTTGGGTCCAAGGTCAGCTTTATAATGCTATATGGTTTGATTTGGAAAGACTCCTGGATAGATAGGCTTCTTTACCTCAAATAACTCCGTTGCTGTTATGCAAATATATCAAGTTCAAAATTTTGCTATTAGCAGTTCATTCCTTTGAAGTGACACATTATATCTCCTCCTAAAAAAAGCAAACAGCTTCAGAAGACTGATTTTTAAAGCCATACTGAAAAGAAAATTCATTTTCCACACATCAAGTCACCTAGCACAGCCCTAAGAGGAGAGGGACACAAGATAGGTAAGTTTTGATGGGAGAGAGAAGGGAGAAATACAGGTGCTAGAGTGTGAGTCCTTGAGCATCGAAGGGGCACTAGGCCCTTTTGATTGCCATCAGAATGGGGAAAGGAAAGAACCATAAAAGGAGAGAGAGGAAAAGTTATCTGCAAACCCTTTAAACTTGCCTGTGTCAAAATTTGCCTTGAAATGTGCTTTTCTTAGGATGAATTAACCTTTGATTAGTTACAGAATTTTATATCTTTGATTTCTAACATTGAGGGATCATGGCACACTGATGCATGTTACTAACCAGTTCTTAGTTTCCATTTCACATTTCTTCCTTCCTTTGTCCTTTAGACAGAGTAAAACTAAAAATGCTGAAAATTTAAACCTATATCATCATATGTGTTTTACATATAAAGCAAAGTTGAAGTGGTTATAAGGAGTTTAAGGAACTAAAGATTAATGTCTTGTTAGAATCAGAATACTTATATCCAGACCTGTAGAATTACACCATTGTCCATGCCCCAACAGATAAAAAGCATAACACAGTAACAATCACATTGACTTTCTTAGGTGATTCTGAAAGTAGAACATACCTAGCTTGGTAAACTATCTGTTGGTTTAGTTTTATGGGACTGAAACCTCTCAAGGGCTTAGCTAAAGGCTAATTAGAATAGTGATCAGGGATAGGGTGCTAAGGCCACCCGTTACAAGTGGGATTAAATTTGAGGGTTCAGTTAGCTTTATGAAAAGCCAAGATTCTATTTTATTCCTGTAATTGTATCTCTGATCCCAACTAGCCACTTGGAAAGTTTATGTTCTGCTGTAAAGGAAATCTGAGAAGGCTATATAGATGGCTTAGTACTGTATACAATTTTTCATGAGGCAGCAAGCATTGGTGGATAGAAAAGCGAGCCCATAAGAGTCAGGAATACCTGAGTTCAAGTTCTGCCTGTTATTATGGGCAAGTTACTTTACCCCTCTGTGGGAGTTCTCCAAATATAAAATCACTAGTCTGGATGAAATAAAGACAAGGTCTTTACAAGCTCTTAGAATAATGTAGTGACTGGGCCTATGATTTCTTTGTTATAAGGAAACTCCCAGGCAAGGAAGCTTCTCCTCCCAGTGTAGCTCATCACTTTCTCTGTCATTTGTAGGCATAGAAAATGGCCTAGACTAGAGGATTGAAGGGTTAAGTAATGTGCCCAGGGTCACACAGCCAGTATGTCAGAGACTGGATTGAACCCAGGTCTCCTTTCTTCTAGACTGACTTTCCTCAGAGCCACACTGCCTCTCAAACTGTATCATGAAAATGCACATCATTAAATAGTAAGTATATGATTTATAAAATAAAGTGACCCTAAGGAAGATCATGACTGACTAAAAGCATTAAGGAAAATTGAAGTAGTTAGAATTTGAGTTGGACTTTAAAGGATGGGTACAAATTCAGCAGAGGAGAAATAGAATATTCTAGCCATAGACAAGGACCTGGAGAGTACAAGATGTGGTTAGCAGAAAAGTAGAATCCAATTTTGCTTAAACATAAGGTTCACAGAAGGATTAAGACGAAGAAATAAGACTAGAAAAGGTAGGTGCCAAGTTATAGATGGCCTTGATTGTCAAGTATAGAGGTTGGAACTTGAACTACACTGAGGGTCACTGAAGATGTTTTAGTAAAGTAGTAAGAATAACAATATATGTGTATTAAAAAATTAGTCTGGCAACAATATGAAGGAAGAATTGGAGAGTAGAAGGGGGGGAGGAAGGAAGACTAACATAATATTTCATGAAAAACTGTGTAAAGTGGCATGAGTGGGAAGAGGAGGGATGAATTTAATAGTTTGCAAAGGTGTAATTAACAGGAGGATTTCTTCTGTAAAATAAGAGATCTGATTTAAGGACCCAGAGAAGGGAAAATAAAGCATACCCAGAATGGCAGGTGACTATTCAGACAGAATATTACAAACATTGGTTATAATATGATTCAATATAATACAGAGATGTGGTTTCTGTATTTGATATATTTCCTTTAATTGTTTTACTTTGTCACAAAGGAGAGTACACTGAAGGGTTGGAGTAATAGATGAGTGATGAGTTTATTTGAGTTCAAGGCACTTGGTACACAGAATAGCATAGCAGAAAGCCCAAGACCTACTCAGGATACCTGTGTCACGAATGACTGATGTAAAGACAAAACATACTAATAAAACATTTGTAAATGAATAAAACAAAATAGTTGCACTGGCTGATACATAAAGATCCCTTTCAGCTCAGACAGTGAAGGAGTGAAGAAGAGGAAAAAGTCAAAGGTAACGAACATGAGGTTTTTTTTTTCATGCAAAAGTGTTTATTTTTGCTCTCCACTCACCCTCCCTCCGACTCACGAACCACGCACAGGGACCTTGAGCCTCCGACCCCCAGTAGCGGGAGAGGAGGGGAGAAGCATCCTGGGCCAAAGGGCCAACCCGAGAGTTGGGGGGCCTGGGGGCGGAGTCTGAGCAGAGGGGCCCCTGGGCGGGGCCAAAGGGGAGCAGAGAGTTCCCCTGCCCCGCCCTCCACGGTGAGAGGGTGGTCTGGGCGCGGGCGGCCTAGTCCTGGTTATGTGCAGCTGTGCTGGGGCGCGATAGGGCCCCGAGATCTGGCTGTGGGCATCAGGACTCCAGGCGGGGTCTCCCACACACCTCCCTCCTCTCCTCTGCCGCTGGAGGTACAACTGGGCCGCCTGTTTGCGGACCTTTTTTTTTTTTTTTAAACAAATGCTTTATTGACTTCTAGTTTACATCATTCATTTCTGCAAGATTTTGATTTACAAATTTTCTCCCTGTTTTTCCCGTACCCACCACCCCAAAATAGAGATCTCACTGAATAACCCCTCCTTTATTTTCTCCCTTATTTTCTCCCATACCCCCTCCGACTTTACAGTAGGGCACATTGGATCTCTATGCCCCATTGCCTGTATGTCTTATTTCCCAGTTACATGTAAAATAATATTAATAATAGTATATATATATATATATTTAAAACATTTGATTTTAAAACTTTGAATTCCAGATTCATTCCCTTTTTCCTTTGTCACCCACCCTTACTGGGAAGATAAGCAATTCAGTATACCTTATATATGTGTAGCTATGCAAAACATTTCCATAGTGAATATATTGTGAAAGACTGACTATATTTCCCTCTATCCTATCCCACCTCCCACTTGTTCTACTCTCTACTTTGATCTTGTCCCTTTTCAAAAGTGGGTGCTTCCAACTTCCCTCCCCCCCAGCCTGCCCTCCCTTCCATCATGCTCCTCTCGTGCCCTTCCCCCCTATTCTCCTGTAGGGTGAGATACCCTATTTAGTGCTTATGTCATTCCCTCCCTAAGCAAAATTCAGTAAGAATAAGATTGACTCATTCCCTTTTGCCTTCCTGTTCTTCCCCTCCATTGTGACAGTTTTCCCTTGCCTCTTCTGTATGAGATAAGTTTACTCCATTCTGTCTCTCCCCATCTCTTCTCATTATATTCCTTTCTCACCTCTCAATTTCACCTTTTAAGTATCATCCCTTCCTATTCAATTGGTCCTGTGCCCTCTATATAGGTATACCTGTACACACACATATATATATATACATTCACATATGTATTCATAAACCCATATACAGGGTATATATAGACATATGTATGTATATATATGCACATATATACACATATTTATAATATATACACACATACATTTCTATTCCCTTCAACTATTCTCATACTGAGAAAAGTTTCATCAGTTACAATTATCATTTTTCCATATGGGGATGTAAATAGTTCAACTTTGATAAGTTCCTTATGATTTCTTTTCCCTGTTTACCTTCTCATGTTTCTCTTGCTTCTTGTATCTGAATGTCAAATTTTCTATTCAACTCTGGTTTTTTCATCAAGAATGCTTGAAAGTCCTCTATTCCACTGAATGACCATATTTTCCCCTGAAACTTGATACTCAGTTTTGCTGGGTAGGTGACTCTTGGTTTTAATCCTAGCTCTTTTGACCTCTGGAACATCATATTCCAAGCCCTTTGATCCCTCAGTGTGGAAGCTGCCACATCCTGTGTTATCCTGATTGTGTTTCCACAATATTCAAATTGTTTCTTCCTGGCTGCTTGTAATATTTTCTCCTTGATCTGGGAATTCCAGAAACTGGCAATAGTATTCCTAGGAGTTTTCTTTTTGGGATCTTTTTCAGGAGGTAATAGGTGGATTCTTTCAACCTCTATTTTGCCCTCTGGTTCTAAAACATCAGGGCAATTCTCCTTGAGAATTTCTTGAAGGATGATTTCTAGGTTCTTTTTTTTTGTTCATGGTAGTCCAATAATTTTTAATTTTTTTAATTTAAATTAACTCTTCTGATATTTCACATTGCCTTCTGTTTTTTCTTTTGTTTGAATTTGTTTAATGGTATCTTGATTTCTCATAAAGTCACTAGCTTCCATTTGCTCCAGTCTAATACTGAATGATTCTCTGCAGTGAGCTTTTGAGATTCTTTTCCCATCTGGCATTTAAGGCATTTTTCTCCTCATTGCCTTTTTGAGCCTCTTTTGCCATTTGAGTTAGTTTATTTTTTAAGGTATTATTTTCTTCAGTCAGGTTTTTGACTCTCATTTCATGATTTTCTTGCATTGTTCTCATTTCTTTTCCTAATTTTTCCTCCACGTCTCTTATTTGTTTTTCAAAATCCTTCTTAGGCTCCTCAATGGCCTATAAACAGTTCATATTTTTCTTGGAAGCTTTTGGTGCAGGAGTTCTGACTTCCTTTTCTTCCTCCTGTTCCATGCTTTGATCCTTTTTGTCCCCAAAAAAGGAATCTAAGGTTTGACTGCTGTGCTTGCTTTGCTTCCTTTGCTTGCTCCTGTTGCCACTCAATTACTTGACTTTTGAGCTTTTTGCCACAGTAGAACTCTGCTTCCAGAGAGAAGAGCTTTGTCCCAAATTGCTGGGGTTTTCACAGCTGCCAGAACTATTAGTTGAGTGCCCTCTCTGAATCCTCCACAGGCTCTGGCACCTGGTCATGCACCCCAGGACCTCCACCCTAGCAATCCAGATCCAAGCAGGTTAAAGCAAGAGTGATTACCCCTCAGACTGGTCACTTGACCCTCCTACAATCTGCAGACCAGGAGCTCTGAAGCAGCTATGGGGCTGCAGCTGCCATGCCTCAGCCGCTTCTCCCTCCAGGTGTCAGGGCATGGACTGCTCTTCTGGACCCTCTGTTCCCAAAGTCCACTGATCTCTCACTTTGTCTTTGGCATTTATGGGTTGATAGATCTGGAAACTGCCACAGCTGCTGGTGATCCACTCTCCCGAAGTCCGCTCCAGAGTTGGGGCCACCCTGAGGCTAAAACCGTGGGCTCACATGAGGCTGGGCTCTGTGTGTTGCAATGGACCCTGCCTGGGCTGCCTTCAGTGGAAGGTTTGTTTCCCACTGTCACTTTGTGGGTTCTGTAGCTCTAAAATTTGTTTAGAGTCATTTTTTATAGGTATTTGAGGTGGTTATCGGGGAAGCATAGGGAATTTTCTTGCTTCTATGCTGCCATCTTGCTTCCACTCTCCCCACCCCCCTCCCCAGCTCTAGTCTTTTTTATTAGGAATGGTTAAAAGTCCTTGATTTCATTAAATTAACATTTTTTCCCTCTGAAGGTTTTTGCTCAGTTTGACTGGATAGGAGATTCTTGGTTTGTAATCCTAGCTCTTTTGCCTTCCAGAATATCATAGTCCAAACCCACCAAACCTTTCATGTAGAAACTAAATTCTGTGTAATCCTGACCGAGCTCCACAATATTCAAATTGTTTCTTTCTGGCTGCTTGCAGTATTTTCTCCTTGTCCTAGGAGTTCTGGAATTTGGCCATAATATTCCTGGGAGTTTTCATTTTGAGATTTCTTTCAGGAGGTGATCCGTAAATTCAGTTTCTATTTTACCTTCAGGTTGTAGGCAATTTTCCTTGATAATGTCTTGAAAAATAACATCTGGGCCCTTTTTTTGGTCGTGGCTTTCAAATAATCCAATAATTCTTAAATTATCTCTCCTGGATCTATTTTTGCTTTTTTTATTTTGGGGGGGGGGCAGGGGGGAAGGTAGGGCAATTGGGGTTAAGTGACTTGCCTAGTGTCACACAGCTAATTTTTGTGTTAAATATCTGAGGCTGGATTTGAACTCGGGTCCTCCTGGTTTCAGGTCCAGTGTTCTTTTCACTATACCACCTAGCCACCCCACCTGGATCTATTTTCCATCCAGGTCAGTTGTTTGTCCAGTGAGATATTTCACATTTTCTTCTATTTCTTTCATTCTTTTAATTTTGTTTTATTATTTCTTGATGTCTTATGGATTTGTTAGCTTCCACTTACTCAATTCTAATTTTTAAGAAGTTATTTTCTTTAGTGAGTTTTTGTACCTCCTTTTCCATTTGGCCAATCTTACTTTTTAAGCAGTTCTTTTCTTCTGAGAATTTTTGTATATCTTTTTCCATTTTTTGTGCTTCCTTTACCACCATGATTCTCTTCCATCACTTTCCCTCATTTTGTTTCTACTTCTCTTTGATTTTAAAAATCCTTTTTTTTTTTTAAGCTTTTCTAGGAGTTCTTTTTTTGGTCCTGAGACCAATTCACATTTTTCTTGGAGGTTTCGCATGTAGCCCTTTTGACATTATTGTCCTTTTCAGAATTTTTGTTTTGGTATTCCCTGTCACCATAGTAACTTACTATGGTCAGGTTACTTTTTTGTGTTTTTTTTCTCATTTTTCCAACCTATTTTGTGACTTTTAATTTTTATATTAAAGTTGTGCTTTATTCCTTGAAGGGAAGGGACACAGTGCCAAGTTTCTTACACTTAGAGGCATGGGGCCTTGCCACTAACCTGTGCCACAGGGTGTGAGGCCTTATCACTGGCCTCCTGCACTGGGGCTGAGGGAGCCTCACCACTGACCTGAGTGGGGCTCAGGGCCTTGCAGATGACTTGCTAGGATGCTGCCTGCATTGGACTGAACTCTCTTTTTGTCTGAGCAAGACAGACCTTTCCTGCCAACCTTCTTAGTTGTCTTGGGCTGGAAAATTGTTTCACCCCATAGTTTTGTTAGTTCTGCCACTCTATAATTCATTTTGAGGTATTATTTTATAGTTGTTTGGAAATGAATTTAGGAAAATTCTGGTGAGTTTCTGCCTTACTCTGCCCTCTTGTCTCTGCCCTACCCTTTTATTTATTTATTTTTTCAGATGTTACTTCTTTTTTCCTTTTAGACTTAAAAACATAATAGAGAAAAGAAAAAGAAGCATTCTAAACTTAAATACAAAATAAGGGGGGAAAGCATGTCATTTGTATAGTAGAAAATAAGAGAGGATTCAAAACATATAGCAATAAATTTTCATTTCAAGAAATCCTGTATAATAAATACTGCATGTTGTGCTGAGAGCTGTCCATCTTTTCTTTGCTGCCTTGTAAGTTTCCTTTTATTCTCTGCTGTGTACTTTTTATTTTATCCTTTTTCCTCCTTCCTCCCCGCCATTCCCCACAGAATTCTATAGTTAAGCATGGATATATTTATATAGTGACATAGATATATACATATACACATATATACATGGACATATACTTTCCCTATCAAATTCTACTCCTGATTTTTGCTTTTATGTTTGTGCATATCTTTTAATTCCTGTCCCTCCTGACTCTTCTATATTACCCACAACCTTGCCCTCCTATTACTTAACCTAACCCCCCAAGGATCCCTCCCTTAACCTACCATTCCCATTAATCAAAACACCCTTTTATATCTCTTTTTAACCTGTTTCTTCACCCTCGCCTCTAGAGATCCCTCCATCTATATCCTCTTAGCATTTCATTTCTTTCTGAATTTGGAAGACTTTTATACCCTTCTACATGTATAAAAATTGATATCTATATGTATTGTTCCCTCTTGAACTAACAGCCGTCCTCCCCCATCTAATTCCTCTCTGTCGGTTCTTTTTCTTGTACCTCATTTGTATAAGATTTCTTTTAGCTGTTCCTAAATGGTTTTACTTTTTAAAATCACATATTCAGATCTGCCCTGATCTTTCTTACAAGCTGCCTAATTACTAATAACAATCATAGATACATGCTTTACATTTTAATACATAAAAGGTAAATAGTCTGTCCTTATTGATTCCCTTGTAATTAGTCTTTGGTATGTACCTTACATTTCTCTTGGCTCTTGTATGTCAAATCTTCTATTAAGTTCAGGTTCTTGTTTTTTGATTTGTTTGTTTGTTCAACTAAGTCCTGAAAGTCTGATGGTTCATTAAATGTCCGTTTTTTCCATTCAGGATTATGCTTAGTTTTGCTGGGTATGATATTTTCAGCCAGAACCCCACTTCTTTTGCTCTTCAATATATACTGTTCCAAAACCTTCACTCTGTTAGTATCAACCCTGCTAGGTCTTGTGTGGTTCTAATTGTGGCATTTGTTTTTCTTGGATTGTTCTTTTTTTTGTTTTTCCTCAGCCTCTCTTATTTGATTTTTAAAGGCTTTTTTTTAAGTTCTTCTATGAATTCTTTTTGATCAGGTGACCATTTAGCATTACTCTTTGTGGTAGAAGAGGGTTTCTTTGCTCCAGTGTCCTTCTCTGAAGACAAACCCTGATTTTCTCTGTTCCCATAGTAATTCTCTGTGGCTGAATTCTTTCTCCTTTGCCTGTTCATTTTTTTTTTTGGGGGGGGGGGATAGCATATTCGTTTTTGTAATCACCTCTAGCCCTGGGTTATGGGGGATGGTGCCTCTGGCCTCCTTCAGTTCTTTTCTATGACCTGAAACTGAAACTAAGACCTCCAGCCTCCTGTAAGTGCCCACAGCTAGTGATCTCCCTGCCCCAGGGCTTCTGTACTCACTGAGTATGTGCTGATTCCTTCTTTCCCCCAGGTTTCATCTCACAGCACAGCTGGGTCTGTCATTTCTTGTCAGCAGAGGTTCCCCTGCTCAGATACCCAACTTCCCTCACTGGCTCAGGGATAAAAGTTCCTATGTCTGGGACTGAGGCAGCTTCTCCACCCAGCTAAATGCAGAGCTTGCAGCTTGTTGTTTAAATGAACCTAGCCTAGAGGTGTTTACTCTTCACAGGGACCAAACCTCATCCTGGGATTTTTCTTCAGATCTTCTCTGACTATCCCAGGAGGATCACTGTTCTGCCCTTACTCTTATTTATTTTTACCTACTCTGTGTTCTCCCTGAGGCAATAATTTATGTCTTTTGTGAGGAGAAATCTTGAGAGCTTGGAATTTTCTGACCTACTTCACCATCTTTCCAGAATCTTGTCTCCTCTTTTATTTTTTTTAATGAAATGTTTCAAAACATTATAAAATTTAAAAATTTCAACTAATATTTAGGATGTTTTTACAAAGATCTCCTCATTATCTCTAGCTTAAACCTCTCTCCCAAACTGTAATTGTTGATCTCTGACTGCCTCTTATACTTATGTGAATATGAATTGGGTATGGACCAGATTGTCATTTCCTATATAAAAAAGACCCATAAGCACACACTGATCGAAAGACTTCAGATAACAAACTACAATAATAACTACTGTTATATTCTCCTAGGAGGTCAAGACTTCAAACCGTAAAAATATGAAACATTTAGTGTAACTGTCAAATAGACATTTCACATTTTCTCTTGGCTTTGCATGCAGAAAATTTCTAGTCTGTATCCCTTGGTAACCAAGGGCAAGACCTAAGACTATCCCTCTGTTAGTGGTCATCCTTGCCAATACACAAACTCCCCCTACCACTAGTCAGTCAGCTGGCAACCAGTGGATCTTGATTCTTCAACCTTTCAAACTTATAAGGCTACCTTGAAAAGTAGACATGTTTATCTCAAGATTGCCATTTTGTTGCAGTATTTGCAGAGGAGAAGAGTTAGACAGATGAGGGAAATAATCCAATAATCCTTTGGAAAAGGATGTATTGCAATAAGGCAAGTATCTTCTAGAATAAAGGACAGTGTTGAATTTAATTGGTTCACTGTAAAGCCAAGATTAGAAGAGAGGAAAGTGAAGTCAGGGCAAAGCGTCATGACCTGAAAAAGTACTGGGGGATGGAGGGATCAGAGGCAGCAATGTTGGCAAAGGATAAGTTTAGGAAGGAAATGTGAAGGAGAGATGAAATGATAAGAGGAGGCTTGTGGTCAGATAGAGGAATGTCAAAGAATCAAGAAAATATCAAGAAATGATCAAGAAAGTGGAATACTTATGGGCGATGATAAAGGTCTAGGGAATGACTAGCTACACCCCTTCCCTAAAGTCATTTAATGTCACTGTTGTCTGTCTAAGTATCACTTTTATCATTTTACTTTCTACCTCAAAAGTTTGTGGCTTCCTATAATTTATGGAATAAATCTAATCCTTGGCTTTACATTTCTAGTCCTTTTATGGTCTGCCCCTACCCCCAAGCCTTTATTTATAAATTAATCTTGCCTAATGTAACCCTGTACCCTACCCTCATGTGACTCACAACACTCCCTAGCATGGCCCACAACACTCACAAGTGTAGCCCAATCCCGATTAAAAGATAATTAATAAATATTTAATAAAATAGAATACAATAGAACATTGATGATATTGCATGTTCAATATATGACCTGCAGGGATCCTTATGCATAGTTTAGCAGTCTCTGATTCTGAATTTGACACCACTGGTTCAGACTATTGAAATAGTCTCCTAATGGGTCTTCCTGCCGTAAGTCTTTCCTACCTCTAATCCATCCTCCACATAGCTGCCAAACCAATGTTGCTAAGGTTTGGGTCTATATATGTCACTCCCGTGTTCAACTTCAGTAGTTCCCTATTACTTTTGGAATCAAATACAAATTCCTCTATTTGGCATTTAAAACCCTTCACAATCTGGCTCCAGCCTACCCTCCCAGGCTTATTATCTATGACTTCCCTTCATACACTCCATGGCCCAACCAAAACGACCAACTTTCTAACTTTCACATAACATTCCATCTCCTGTCTCTGTGTATAGTATATCCCCCATGCCTAGATAGCATTCTCTCAATGCCCATCAATTGGAGAATGACTAAAACAGGTTATATTTTAATGTGATGAAATACTGTTGTGCTATAAGAAATAATGAAGGGAATAGTTTCCAAAAAACCTGAGAAGACTTGTATGAACTGATGCAAAGTTAAGTGAGCAGAACCAAGAGAACAATTTACACAATAATAGCAATATTCTAACAATAATCAACTTTGAAAATCTTAGTAACTCTGATCAGCACAATGACTAGCCACAGTTCCAAAGGACTAATAATTAAATAAATATTTTATCTACCTCCTGATAGAGAACTGATGGGGTCAGTACACAATGAAGCATAGTTTCTTCTATTTCTTTTTCTCTTTTTTTTCTTAGATGTCTATGCATATTTTTAATGGATTTTATTTATCTTGCCTTCTCTATGGGTGGAGTGGGAGAGGAAGGAGGGAGATAATTTGGAACTGAAAGTAAAACAAAACTGAATTAGACATTAAAAAAAACCTCTTCCTCACTTGTGCCTTTTAGAAATCCTAGTTTCTTTTAGAGCTTTAACTCAACTGCCACCTCTTACAAAAGGCTTTTCCAGTGCCTTCCCCCAAAAATTACCATGGATTTGTTTTATGCATATTTTACATATACTTATATATGTATGCGCTTTCTCCCTCCCTAATAGAATGGAAACTCCTTGAAAAGAGGCATTGTTTCATTTTTGTCTTTGTGTCCCCAGTGCCTTGAATATAGTAGGTGCTTAATAATTTATTGCTAGTCAGTTTGTCTAGTCAGTTGTCTCTGTTCTGGGTCATTTAAACCCAGTTGGTTTAAAGTAGGATCGTAAGATCCATCCTAACTTAGAAATCTTCTGATTTAGTTTGTTTGTTTTGCAAATGAAAAAACTTATCTGAAGAGTCAGTAAGCTTTAAATAAGTGCTTCCTATGTGCTGGGCACTGTGCTAAGACTGGGAATGCAAATACAAACAAAAAGATAGATTTACATTCTATTAGGATTGCAATACATTAAAGAGAGTTAAAAAATAAAATGGAGGAGGGTAGGTAGTCATTGCATATGCATGATGTAGTCTAGAGTTCCACTTGGTGAGGTAAAATGATTTTCTCAAAGCCATTCAATAAGTGGCAGAGCTGGTCTGTTTTTGGACTTTAAACCCAGTGTTCTTTCTACTATGTCATACCGTATGCATTATTTCTGGTATGAAAGGTCTTTGGAGAATGTTCCATAGCATCCCTTATCTATTTAACATTTAATAGCTTTTATTAAGTATTTCCTTAAATATATTTTATTCCCTAACACTGTGACTTAAGCCTGTTCTCTGTGTTCACTCTTTGATGAGAATATCTTTAGTGGACAGGGAAAACATCCATATCATAATTATAATTGAAGTTTATTAAAGTCATCTGTGTGCTTTGTCTAGGCAGAATCATCTAAATTCTCCTAACCAGGCATTGTAAATCTTTTTTTTTTGACGCTTTAATCATCTTGGTGGCTCTCCTCAGAAAGTACATCAAAGACTCTTATTTCAGTCTTTTGTTTTAGTTTGATCTATTCTGCCACCTAATGAAGAAGGAATGCAATTTTTTTAAGTAAACAGTCTCTGCATCCTGTCCAGACATTGCTAAGCTGGATTCAATCAGTAAACTTTTTCTTACCATGGACCCCAATCATAATAGTTTGATTATAGTAAATTTTGTACAAATAATACAAATGTTGACTAGAAATGCAGTTGTATTTAAATCACAGAAATATTAGTGTACTAAATGATGTTTATGAGAAAATTGATGCTTGTTGGCTTAATTTTCATCTTGTTTGCTTAGAAATTTTTAACAAGTCTTCTGAATTTAAGTGATGTTACTACATTAGGAAGAGGCATCCATCATTAGGGGTTAATCAGATATTTATGTCCACTTTGCTTTTGCTGTAAGGATTCAGTGGTATTTGAAGAAAAAGCAAAGCAAACTTAATTTGTTATCCAGAATTATATCAGTGATAAGAAGTACAAAATATTCAGTCACAAGCAGACGGTAAAGATAAAAACCAAAGTTTATGCCCTCTAGGAGTTTATATTCTAGGGAATATATGTACATATATAAATATGCTGTATACAAAATAAATGCCAATTAATTTTGAGGGGAGGCACTAGCAACTGGGGAGATCAGTAAGGCTTTGAATGGGAGGTGGTATTTGTTCTGAATTTTGAAGGAAATTCTATTAGGAGGAAGACGTGAAGAGAGAAGGTACTCTAGTCCTGGAGTATAGCCTGTGCAGAGGCACAGAGAGGGGAGATGGAATGTCATATGTGAGGAACACCAAGAAGGACAGTTTAGCCAGGCCATAGGGTACATGATGAGCAGCACTAGAAAGTAAGCCTAGAATAATAGACTGGAACCAGATTGTAAAGGACTTTAAATGCCATCAGAGAAGTTTATATTTCATTATAAAATAATATGGAGCCACTAAAATTTATTTGAGCAGGGGAATGACATGATTAGATTTGTGATTTAAGAATATAACTTTTGAGAGCTAAGAACATCACTCCATTTGGAGAATGGATTGAAGTGGAGAGAGACCAGTTAAGAAGCTAATGCAATAATAGTCTAGGCATTAGGTAATTAGGACCTGAACTAGGGGTGGTAGCCATGTAAGTAGAGAAAAGAGGACTGAGGTGAGAGATCTAGAAATAGGGTTAATATGACTACGCATTTAATTAGATATGTGGGGTGAGAATGAGAGTCAAGGATCAGGTTGTGAACCTGAATAACTGGGAAAATGATGATTCAGCAGATAGAAGAAAGTTTGGAAGAGAGGTGAGCTTGGGAGAAAAAGATAATGAGCTGTTTTGATATATATTGAGTTTGAAATGCCTATGGGACATCCCTTTAGAAATGTCTAATAGGGGGGCGGCTAGGTAACGCAGTGAATAGAGCACCAGCCCTGGAGTCAGGAGGACCTGGGTTCGGATCTGGCCTCAGACACTTAACACAAAAACTAGCTGTGTGACCTTGGGCAAATCACTTAACCCCAATTGCCCTCCAAAAAGCAAAAAAAAACAAGCAAACTGTTAAACAGGAGACAAGGGTGGAGCCAAGATAGCAGAGTAAAAGCAGGAATTTGCTGAGCTTCTACTCCAACCAGCTCCAATACCTGTAAAATATGACTCTAAACAAATTTTAGAGCTACAGCATCTACAAAGTGACAGAGAGAAACAAATCTCCTGCTGAAGGCAGCCTGGCAGGCTGACAGGAGGTTCTATCACAGTGGACTGGGGGCTGAGCAGTCCCACAAGAGCCACATGGGCCCAAGGCCAGGGCAGCTACACAACCAGCAGCACAAACTGGCTGGAGCAGACTTCAGGAGAGTGAATCTCTGGCAGCTGTGGTGGTTTCAGACTTCTCAAACCATAAACACGAAAGAGAAAGTAAAAGGTCAGTAGGGAACTCTGTTGGAACTGGGTGACTGAAGAGCATGGTCCAGCCCCTGCCCCCAGAGTGAGAGGTGGCAGTGGCACAATGGCTGCAGCTGCTGCCCCATGGCTGCCTCCCGAGCTCCTGGTCTGCAGATCCTAGGGGGACCAAGTGACCATTCAGATGGTAATCACTCTTGCTTTGACCTGCTTGGATCTGGGTCACAGTCTTAGGAAGTGGTCCTGGGGTGAGAAATGCCAGTGTGCCAGAGCTTGTGGAGGCTGTAGAGAGGGCACCCTCCTCATAGCTCTACCAACTGTGAAAACCCTAGCAATGTGGGACACAGCTCTCTCCACACTGGAAGCAGAGTTCTACCATGGTAAAGAGCTTCAGACCATAGAATCCTTTTTTGGGAACAAAAAGGATCAAAGCATGGAATGGGAGGAAGACAGTGAAGTCAGAACTCCGGCACCAAAAGCTTCCGAGAAAAATGTGAATTGGTTACAGGCCATGGTGGAACTCAAGAAGGATTTTGAAAATCAAGTAAGAGTGGGGCAGCTAGGTGGTGCAGAGAATGGAGCACTGGCCCTGGAGTCAGGAGGATCTGAGTTCAAATCTGGCCTCAGACACATAACATAAAAACTAGCTGTGTGACCTTGGGCAAGTCACTAACCCCAATTGCCCTATCCTTCCCCCTCCAAAAAAAGGGAAAAAAAGAAGAAAATTAAGAGAAGCAGAGGAAAAATTGGGAAGAGAAATGAGAATGATGCAAGAAAATCATGAAAATCAAGTCAACAAGCCTGCTAAAAGAAACCCCAAAAAATGCTGAAGAAAATAACACCTTAAAAAATAGACTAACTCAAACAGCAAAAGAGGCCCAAAAAGCCAATGAAGAGAATGCCTTAAGAAGTCGAACTGGCCAGATGGAAAAGGAATTTCAAAAACTCACTGAAGAGAATAATTCCTTCAAAATTAGATTGGAGCAAATCAAAGCTAATGACTTTATGAGAAATCAAGATACTATAAAACAGATCCAAACAAATGAAAAAATAGAAGTCAATGTGAAATATCTCATTGGAAAAGCCACTGACCTTGAAAATAGATCCAGGAGAGATAATTTAAAAATTATTGGACTACCTGAAAGCCATGATCAAAAAAAAGAACCTAGAAATCATCCTTCAAGAAGTTCTCAAGAAAAATTGCCCTAAGATTCTAGAACCAAAAGGCAGAATAGAAATTGAAAGAATCCATCAGTCACCTCTTGAAAGAGATCCCAAAAGGAAAACTTCTTAGGAATATTATAGCCAAATTCCAGAGTTCCCAGGTCAAGGAGAAAATATTATAAGCTGTCAGGAAGAAACAATTTGAGTATTGTGGAAATACAATCAAGATAACACAAGATCTAGCAGCTTCTACATTAAGGTTCAAAGGGCTTGGAAGATGATATTCTAGAGATCAAAGGAACTAGCATTAAAACCAAGACTCACCTACCCAGCAAAACTGAGTATAATTCTTCAGAGGACAATATGGTCATTTAATGAAATAGAGGACTTTCAAGTATTCTTGATCACAAAACTAGAGCTGAAAAGAAAATTTGACTTTCAAATACAAGAAGCAAGAGAAGCATGAAAAGGTAAACAGGAAAAAGAAGTCATAAGGAACTTACTAAAGTTGAACTATTTACATTCCTACATGGAAAAATGATAATTGTAACTCATGAGACTTTTCTCAGTATGAGGATAGTAGAAGGGAATATATATGTGTGTGTGTGTGTGTGTGTGTGTGTGTATGTATGTATAGGAGGATGTGTGTATAAATTCATATGTGAATGTATGTATATATGTGTACATGTATACATAGACAGAGGGTACAGGATCAGTTGAATAGGAAGAGATGATACCAAAAAAATAAAATCAAGAGGTGAGAGGAATGTAATGGGAGAGAGAATGAGAAATTATCTCATATAAGAGAAGCAATAGAAAACTGTTACAATGGAGGGGAAGAGCAGGAAGGTGAAAGGGAATGGGTCAACCTTACTCTCATTGAATTTGGCTTAAGGAGGTAATAACATACACTCATTTGGGTATTTTACCCTACAGGAAAGTAGGGGGGAAGGGAATAAGCAGGGGAATGATAGAAGGGAGGGAGGATTCATGGGGGCAGCGGTATATATACAATATACACCTTACTACAATATACTATACAAGGGTGTAATGGGAATGTAAATTTTTAAGATCTTCCCTGCCCCTAGGCTAAAGTGCACCTGGAGCCTGGGGTGGGAGGCTTGTTTTTCAGTAGATACTTTTTGATTGGGCAGTGGGTCCAGAAGGTTGTTACATTCTCTGAGCCAGGAGAAGGCCTATAAGCCCTGATGTGTAGCTTTGTTTTGGAGGCTCACTTTGAGAAGTGTGATTTGATCAGATGAGACTCTGGGAAGCCATTGTTGAGAGCCCCCCAGCTTTGAAAAACCCAGATGTTGTTGAAAAACCCAGATGTTGATTTGGTATGGTTGGACAGTTTGGAAAACTGCTTGATCTGTTTCTCTGTCTTGATAATTCTGTCTGTATATTCTAAAGTTCGGGGGCTGACCTTTTTCCCCTGAACTAGGTAAATGATACATATTTGACTGATTAAAGTAAGCTTGTTAACCCATTTTGAGTTGCTTTCCTTTAACAAAGCAGATCCAAGAACCTGTGTTGGCAGCCACCCTGAGGACGCTTGGGGTGCTTGCTTCTACAAAAGGGGAGATAATAGTTGCCTGAGGTTGCCTGAGCTGGAATGTTTATAGATACTTTTGTGAAGGATTCATAGGTGTAGCTTGTTATTGTTCCAAGCTGAGAGAAACAATTCATGAGTTGTTGCTGGGCAGAGTTAAAGCTCTGAAGCTTGGGGAGGTGGGAGGGAGGAATAGTGTGATTTTTACAAACTGGTTTTACAAATTGAGTTTACAAACATAGATCCCAAGCACCCCATCAAGATGAGAGGTAACCCTTAACAAAATAGCTCAAGGAGACATAATTTGTGTACAGATCATGGGAAGTGATATTACTATCATTCTCTACTTTTATCACATCATATCTGAGGTATTGCATTCAGTTTGGGGTGTCACATTTTAAGAAAAACATTGAAAGGATAGAGGTCATTTAAATGAGGGTAAAAAGAATGAATGACAGTTCTGAAAACCGTCCTATACCAAGGTCAAAGGAATTAGACATTAAAAAAATTAGAAGGGGAGGCACAGTGAATAGAGCACAGGCCCTGGAGTCAGGAGGACCTGAGTTCAAATGTGACCTTAGACACTTAACACAAAACTTAGCTGTGTGACCTTGGGCAAGTCACTTAACCCCAATCACCTACCTTCCCCTCTCCAAAAAAACCCAAAAAACAAACCAAAAAAAGAATAATTTTTTTTTAAAATTTGCATTGTTTATTTTCATGTCAACTTCATTTCCAAATAGATACCTTCCTTCTTTCCTGCCCAGAGAGTCATCCTTTATTTAAAAAAGAAGTAAAGAAGAGCTAAGCACTAACCAACACATGAACCAATTCTGACATGTTATGCAATGTTCCAGCAAATCACTACTACATTCATTTACCACAATTTGTTTAGCCATTCCCCAATTAACAAATATACCACTTAGTTTCCAGTTCTTTGATACTATAAAATGTGCTGATATAAATATTTTGATGTACATGTGACTCCTCTATCATATCCTGGCAGTGAGATCTTTTGGTGAAGGATGCAGACATTTTAGTCACTTTCTTAGCATAGAAATTGGGGATTTTTAACCTGAAGAATGGAAGACAAACAGGCAGGATCACTCCCTTCAGATATATTAAAAAAATGTTAGTCAGAAGAGGGAATAGACTTATCCTTTGTTTTTCCAGATATAAAACCAACGGATAGGAAGTTAAAAAGAGTTAAGATTTGAAGTGGGCAGACAAAAAAGATTAGCAACTAGAGCTGTCTGAAAAAATAAAATGCAGGTTCACAGTCTCCTGCAGGTATACAATCTCCTCTTCACTTCCTGGTCCCATGCATATTGTCATCTGTTTTGTTGTCTTTTCTTCTGTAGGGCCCCAGGGATTAGCCCAATTTCTCCTCTTTATTTATGTCATCTGCTTTCATCTGGGTTTCTCTCCAGTGTCCTCGATGGTACAGGATGCATAGTTTTACAATCTCTTCTTTTCCTCTTCTGTCTCTAAGAAAGTACAAAAACCTGTCTGTCGTTTTCTAAGACGTGTTGCTGATAATTACAAGGAAAGAAATGGGTTAAGCATAACAAACATCAGAGACATTACCACAATAGAAATCCTCACAAAGAGCAGATTATGAATTTTTCCTACCTTACATGAAGGAGGAGAGCAAAGTAATTTTTGGAAAAATTTTCCTGGATTTTGTGACTGAATTTGGGATTACAAGATTACAGAACTTTTTAAATACATAGGATACAGTAAAGGAAAAGGTGCCAAGAAAAATAATGCTGTCATTTTTCCAAATGAGTGATAATGGATTAGCTCTAAAAAGAGAGACTAACAATATTTTACTTCAAAGTATAAGTTATAGTGATCAACTTTAAAATCCCTCTCTTTTGATTAAAAAATATTTTATTGTTTTTCAGCTATTTTCAGTCATGTCTGACTCTTTCTGAGTCCATTTGGGGTTTTCTTGGCAAAGGTACTGGAGTGGTTTGCCATTTCTTTCTCCAACTCATTATGTAAATGAGGAAACTGAAACACTTTGCTCACAGTCAGACAGCTAGTATCTGAGGCCACATTTGAACTCAGGAAGAGTCTTCCAGACTCCAGGCCTGGCACTCTATCCCTTGTGCCACCTAGCTCCTGATTGAAAGATATAGGACCTCTATTTGTCATCTCATACAAGTAGTCCCCAGATTTATACATATCTACCCCATCCTCATGTATCCTTTGCATATAGATGGTCTATATGAAAATTGCTAGCCCAATTAGGTAGCCAAAGGACACTTTTCTCTCTGGGAGGTTGCATGGTTTAATGGAAAGATCTGAAGTGTTAGGGTCAAAAGACCTGTGTTTAACTACTCACCAACATTTAACACTTAATCATCTTGTAGTTCCAGGCAAATCATTTAACTTCCCTGAACCTCAGTTTTTCTTATTTTTAAAACTAGAGTAATTATAGCTAAAACATTACAAGTTTGTTTTTAGGAAGATGCTTTGTAAACCTTAAAACATTAGAGAAATTATTACTATCATTTCCTCCTAATTGCTATCACTTGGGACTTTTATCCCCCCATCTCTTCCTTTTTACCCCCCCCCCCCCACTGCAAGACATCTTTTCTCCTAACCTCCATAAACCTGATGATTCCTGCTTATTCTCACAGTGACCCTGTTCAGTGCTGCACCTTTTCTCCAAACTTTGTGTGCCTAAAGGTAGCACCTATGTTCTCTTTTCCCTAGGTGGTATAGTGGAATTGGAGTCAGGAAGACTTGAGTTCAGATCTTTGCTCAGACACACTAGCTTTGTGACCCTGGACAAATCACTTCACCTCTCTCAGCCTCAGTTTCCTCATCAGTAAAAAGGGAGTAATAATAGCATCCACCTCATACGGTTGTTGTGGGGGTCAAATGACATATGTAAAGTGTTTTTGTAAACCTTAAATGGCTATATAAATATCAGCAGTTATTATTATTGTTGTTGTTATTATCTCTCTCTTTAGGATCTAAGTGACAGAAAAGAGAGCATACAAGGGAAATTTTTATAATCCTCCCATCTATTTAATGTAGTTGCTAAAAGTTATAATTCTGAAAAAGATCCATAGAAAACTCTTAAGCTTTTTGAAAGGATTCGATGAGATCCATTTATATCTTGGAACAAATTTCCAGTTGTCTTTATAGAACTAACATCTTCTTGCTTCATGCATGACCAAAAATGGAACAGGTTGCCTTGAGATATAGTAAGCTCCTTGTCATAAACATATTCAAATAATTCTTTAAGTATCTTCATGTACATATAGAGGAATTAATCCAAAAGGATACAAATCTGTTATTTTAGTGTGAAATCTAAAGAAAGACTTTCTTTGTTAACCATTTTATATGAAGATGACCCACCATCAACAGGACACGTGCTTTGAGGTACTGTTTTTATCATTTCAGTTACGGGTATAAGGCAGAGCTCTCTATCCATACTCGCAGTTGGTCCAGTTTGTAAATTTTGGAATTATTAGAATCATGATGGAAAGCATTTTGTCTAACGGAATGGAAAGGATAAAGGAATTTTTTGTCTTAGTTTTCATGTTCAATTTAATCATCTAAGGACCTAACCCTTTAAAATAAACCATTTAAAATAAAATTAAAGCAAATGGAATTTTAAAATCAAAACCACATGCAGAACAGGGAATTTTTATATCCTTTTTCTTTGATTTTTAGTTTTAAGCTTAATGAAGTAACTTGTTTTTTGGTCTTAGAAAACTCTGATGGCAAGTTTTTCTTAAAGAAATAAATTTGCCCTAATGAATATTGATGCAAAAAAATCTAAATAAAATATTAGCAAAGAGATTGCAGCAATTTATCACCAAGATAATATATTATCACCAGGTAAGATTTCTACTGGGAATGCAGGGCTGGTTCAATATTAGGAACACTATCACCATAATTAACCATATCAACAACAAAACTAACAGAAACCATATGATTATCTCAACATATGCAGAAAAAACTTTTGAGAAAATACAGCACCTATTCCTATTAAAAACACTAGAGAGAGGAATAAATGGAATTTTCCTTAAAATGATAAGTAGCATCTATCTAAAACCATCAGCAAACATTATATGTAATGGGGATGCACTAGAAGCTTTCTCAGTAAGATCAGCAGTGAAACAAGGATGCCCATTATCACCACTCTTATTCAGTATTGTACTAGAAATGTTAATTTTATCAATTAGAGAAGAATTCAAAGGAATTAGAATAGTCAATGAGGAAACAAAGCTATCACTTTTTGCAGATGATATGATAATATACTTAGAGAATCAACAATAGAATTAACACCATTAGCAAAGTTGCAGGATATAAAATAAACTGACATAATAGTGTGATAGAAACTAGGCATAGACCAATGTCTCACACCACACACCAAAATAAGGTCAAAATGAATACGTGGCTTAGACATAAAGGGTGATACCATAAACAAATTAGGAGAATAAGGAATATTTTACTTCTCAGATCTTTGGAGAAAGGGAGAATTTTTTATCAAACAAGAGATAGAGAACATTATGACATGCAAAATGGATAATTTTTATTACATTAAAATAAAAAGGTTTTGTACAAACAAAGCCAATGCAGCCAGGATTGGGAGGAAACCAGAAAGCTAGGAAACAATTTTTACATTCAGTGTTTCTGATAAAGGTCTCATTTCTAAAATATATAAAGAACTGAGTCAGATTTATAAGACTAAGAGTCATCCCCCAATTGGTAAATAGTCAAAGGACATGAACAGGCAGTTTTCAGATGAAGAAATTAAAGCTATCTATAAACATATAAAAATACTCTAAATCAATGTTAATTTGAAAAATGCAAATTAAAACAATCAGAAGGTACCACCTTATACCTATCAGATAGACTAATATGACAGAAAAGGAAAATGATAAATGTTAGAGAAGATGTGGGAAAATTGGAACATTGTTGGTAGAGTTGTGAACTGATCTGACCATTCTGGAAAGCAATTTGGAATTTTTCTCAAAGGGCTATAAAACCTTTGATCCAGTAATACCACTACTAGGTCTGTATCCCAGAGAGGTCAAAGAAAAGGGAAAAAGACCCACATGTACAAAAATATTTATAGCAACTCTTTTTGTGGTGGCAAATAATTAGAAATTGAGGGGATGCCCATCAATTGGGAAATGGCTGAACAAGTTGTAGTATATAAATATAATGGAATTTTATTGTGCTATAAGAAATGATGAGCAGGCAGATTTTAGAAAAACCTGGAAAGACTTACATGAACTGATGCTGAGTGAAGTGAGCATAACTGGGAGAACATTGTACATAGTAACAGCAACATTGTGCAATGATCATCAACTGTAATAGATTTGGCTCTTCTCAGGAATACAGTGATCTAAGACAATCCAGAAGATTCATGAGGGAAAATGCTGTCCACATCCAGAGAAAGAACTATGGAGTCTAAATGCAGATCAAAGCAGACTATTTTGTTTGTTTTTTCTTTCTAGTGGTTTTTCCCTTTTTTTCCTGATTCTTATTTCACAACATGATTGATGTGGAAATATGTTTAAAATGATTGTACATGTATAAACTATATCAGATTGCTTGCCATCTTGGGGAGAAAGGGAGAAAAAATTTGGAACTCAAAATCATATAAAGTGAATGTTGAAAACTATCATTATATGTAATTGGAAAAAATAAAATACTCTTAAGTGGGGGAAAAAAGAAATAAATTTAGCTTTGGACATAATTTCCAATGTGATTTATAGTATGAATCCTGATTTAGTCTACTGTATGAGTCTTAATGTACATATACGTATGTCTGCCATGTCGTCTTCTCTTTCTCTAGCTCTAATTTCTCCTTTGTTTTTGAACCAGTACTTGACAAGGGTATAAATCTTTTCACTGGAAATCTCAGCATTGTATGGTCTGACTTCAGTATTAGCACTCTAGCTCCTTAATTCACTGAAACATTTAAAAGCTCAGAAAAATCTCAACAGTACATTCTTTAAAACCTACTTTTGTTGTTTTGCATAAAAGTACTTCCACTGAACTAACCAAGTTCAAGGGAAATTTAGTATCTTGATCTCTCTTGTCCTTAAAGATGTTACGCCAAGTCTGCCAAACCTAACTGAATTTAACAGTGTCATACCATTTTATTAGAAAAGAAGATTAAGTCCAAAATCAGCAGGGAGCTATATTTTTCCATGGAATTTTAAAATACAGATGATCATTGGAACTTGACTTGGAAAATTAAGAATTAATATTCAACTTTAAGTAGCTCCTCTAAATTAATAACATTTGGCTAAAATAAGTGTTTTTATCAGAGTTTTTGACAGATGCAAAACTGGAGAGGAAGATATGGAATGCTGGCTACCACTGGTCAGATGAATAGCAATTACCAAATGAACAAAGCTGTTGAGACTTACAATGCTATCCTTAGTGCAGACATAGGGGTGGCCTTCATCTCCCAGATAATTACTTTGTTTGATTTACACCTAAGATTTTATTCATGTGGGGAAACTGTACCAATAGAGTTCAGCCAAAGTTGTACAATTTATCGTCTTAAATAATTGTTTGTATGCTCTGGGGGCTAAATGATTTGTCCAGAGTCACATAATCCTTATCTGTTAGAAGCAGCACTTGAGCCTAAGTCTTCCTGACTCGTAGGCCAACTTTATCCACTACACCATGCTGTTCTCCTTTTGTCTTACAGGCATGAAATTATCCAACAGTTGGCAAGGTAAGAAGTAGAAGATATATTCAGGCTAAAAATTGAGGCTATGGATTTAGAGAGAGAATTGGAAACTGAAATTACTTAAAGGTACTTTCCTTGCCTTCTCTAGAAATAGACCTCTAAAGTCCCCGATACAGTTTCCTCTTTGGTCTTTTTGTCATAAATTTGTCCATACTTGATTGATCTCAGGGCATTTAATTCTTGACAACAGTGTTCTTCTGTTATAGACAGAAATACATCATGCATTGCCTCTCCTTATATCATAGGATCATGGTACCCCTATCAAATTACTAGGGAAAAATAAAATGAAAGTACTTTTAGCAATGGTCTATAACTTGGTAGCTAAGTCCTGGGGAGTTACCCAAGGCATATAGAGGAGCTAAGTATCTTACCCAGGGTCATATAGCTTGTAAGGGTCAACTAAGGGATTTGAATATAGGCCTTCCTGCTTCTCAAGTGTAATATACTCTCTGCTTCAGAACACTGCCTCTCTGTGATCACTCTGTAAGAAAAGTATTTTAAAATGATAACTGGTAGATGAATTGTTCTATCATGGTTGCACTATAACAGTGTCCAGTTGATTACGGAAACTTCCCAGGAAGACAAAGGATTGTGTCATGCTCAGGAAAAGGCACTGTACCCCTTACACTATATATCAGTCAGTGTTAGCTGAAGGAATCAAAGCAGTGTTTTTGTCATTGTTGTTTTTACTTTTGTTATATTAATTTAAGCTTAATTCTTGACCAATGCTTTTAAATGAAGTTTTTATCTATTTTTTTAAACCCTATAGCAGTTAGCATGATAAAATTAGAAAATTTTGCACCCATATTAGGGTTTTACACAGACATACACACACTTTTTAATCTAATGAATTTAGCACATTCAGCTTCAACAAATTATAAACTATAGTTGAGATTAGACATTTTCTTGCCAGTTTTAAATTGTACTTCTATTTATTTGGGGGTTCTGTCAGATATCCTACTTAGAGGTTAGCAGCAGGTCTGCTTTTTTAGCTTCCTGACTTCTTTATCCATACTAAGTTAACTTTCAGGTTTGAAAAATGTTACCCTACTTCCAGGTATTTCCTAAAGAGGCAAGCAATAGCAAGGACAAAATTAAAGAGATGTATCAAAACTCCAGGAATATTAATGGAATTCAAGTGAGAAATAGCTTTGGGACTCCTCATTGCCAGGTAGTTCTCAGTCATCATTTTTAAAATGACATTTATATAGTAGTTCTCAGGAATATATGACAAAAACATATATTAGTGTGGCTTTAAGGTTGATATGGCATTTTTAAATATATATTATCTCATTTGAGCCTCACAAAGACCCTTTGTGGATTATACCTTTCCTATGTATTGTGATAGTAATGGCAATTAAAGATTCCCCTGTATTGGCTTGGTTTTCAAATTGATTGTATTAAAACCCAGAGTTTGTTAATCCCACCTGTGGGATGGGCTTGTTGATGTGAAAAGAAAGTCCTGAAGTGGGAGGAGCTGGTGACGTAGATTTGGAGAGACACTGGAGAGAGGCAGAAGTTCTTTTTGGAAGCAGCACCTCGTGGAGAGAGAGAGACTAAGAGAATTGCTGGTGGCCGCTTTGAATTGCCCTGGACTTTTGAGACCTGCCCCCTGAGCTGCCAAGGACTGAGGAGACATGGCTGTTTTGCTGGTACTTTGTCTGTCTGTTTTGATGTTATTTTGCCAGATTTGTCCACTGGTGAAAGACTGTCCTTTTGTTGAAGAAGTCCTGGAACCTGGCTGTTCGCTAAGAAGCCCTGAGACTGTCCTGCAGACAGAGAGTGAATACTGTCCACTGGTGAGGGACAGTGCTGTTGTTGCAGGGGTCTGGAGACTGTCCTGCAGACAGAGTGAATACTGTCCACTGGTGAAGGACAGTGCTGTTGTTGCAGGGGTCTGGGAGCCTTTCTGTTGGTTCAGAAGCCCTGAAGAAGGATTTTCTTGTTGTATGTTTACAGAAATCCTGGGAGAGGGCTTTGCTAATGTGTTCAGGGGTTCTAGGACTGTTCTACAGACAGAGGATGAATTCATGAAGGGACTGGCAATGTATCTTATGGCCTTGCTAAGCCTTGTCTCCCCAGGAACTAAGATTGCTGAGAACTTGCCTCGTGTCAAGATGAAGAAAAGACCTCCATTTGGGTATTAAGTGCTGTGTTTAAACTTGATGTAACTCTGGGGTAGATTCAATTGTGATCCAGGGGTGGGGAACTTTTGACCTTATGTTTGGAAACTAATCTCCATTTGAGAAGAGGGGCTTTGTGGTGGACTTAATTAAGGTATAGCCTAGGGGTGGAGAAGTATTTAGGATGTCATGTTTTGATCTTCTCTGTTCTGGGTTTGTTACTGAATAAAATAGAGAGCACCTATGCTGGTATTTTGAACCTGGGAAGTTGCCTTTCCTTGGTATTACATTACATGTATAAAGAAACAAACTCAGAGAAGTTGAATGACTTACACATAGTCACACAGCTAGTGTTAGGAAGTGAATCCATGCCTTTCTTATTCCTATATTCAAAACTTAATTATGCTATGCAAGTAAATTCAGGATGTAAATGAGCTTTGTATTGTTGGATTAACTCTTCAGTATCAACAGAAGCTTCTCTGAAAGTAAAGAGACTCTATTACTGGTATTTTCCAATAGAAGGCAATTCACTTTATGGAATTGAGGCAGAAATTCAACAAATATAACCAGAAAACATGAAACTTTTAAAGATTCTCTTTAAAAGATAATGTGGGGAGGCAGAGTCAAGATGGCGAAGTAGAAACAGGACTTATGTGCGGCTCCTGCTTCCATCTCCAATTCATGTAAAAAAATGACTCTGAACAAACTTTGGAGCTACAGAACCACAAAATGACAGAGAGAAGCTAACTTCCCTCTGAAGACAGTCCAGCAGGCCAGCAGGAAGGGGCCAGCGCAGTGCTCTGGGAGCCCAGCCCAGTGTGAGCCGGAGGTTTTAGCCTCAGGGCAGCCACAATCAGCCACCGGCTGGAGGGACTTGAGGTCACCAGCAGCTGTGGCAATTTCCAGAATTATCAACCCATAGATGCTAAGGACAAAGTGAGAGGTCAGTGCAGTGTGGACTTTGGGAATTGGGAGTTGAAGAGTGCAGTCTGGCTTTACTCCCTGGAGGAAGACTGAGGCACCACTCCACCACGTGGCTGCTTCAGAGCTCCTGGCCTACAGATTGTAAGGAAGACCAAGTGACCATTCTGAGGGGTAATCATTCTTGCTTCAATCTGCTTGGACCTGGATCACTGTCAAGGGTAGAGCTCCTGGGGTGCATGACCAGGTGCCAGAGTGTGTGGATGCTTCAGAGAGGGTACCCAACTAATAGCTCTGGTAGCTGCAAAAATCCCAGCTATTGGGACAAAGCTCCCCTCTCTGGTAGCAGAGTTCCTTAGAATCTGCTATCCTATAAGGTGTGTTTCATATTGTTATCTCCATGAGGTGACCTCTCAGCTTCCCCTCTTCAAGGAAATCCCACTTGGAAACTTCATCAGAATTTTTCATGTGTTTTATGTCTGCTTTCTCTTCTTGTTTCTTCCTTCCCTTCTTTTCCTGAAGCATTTCATCTAAAGTTTTCACTTTCTAAAATCCTTTTCATCACCCATTTAAGACACACATGCACACACATACACACATTCACGCTCACACTGTACCTACCACCCCCAACACCACAGTTGCTGCTCAGCCAGAGACTGAGGATAAGCAGCACTGAGTGCAGAAGAGGTGTGGCAAAAAGCTCAAAAGTCAAGTAATTGAGTGGCAACATGAGCAAGCAAAGGAAGCAAAGCAAGCAGAGCAATATGACATTAGACTCCTATTTTGGGGACAAAAAGTATCAAACCATGGCATAGGGAGAAGACAGCAAAGTTAGAACTCCTGCACCAAAAGCTTCCAAGAAAAATATGATATTGTTACAGGCCATAGAGGAGCTTAAGAAAGATTTTGAAAACCAAATAAGAGAAGTGGAGGAAAAATTGGGAAGAGAACAATGCAAGAAAATTATGAAATGAGAGTCAAAGTCAACAGCCTGACTGAAGAAAATAACACCTTAAAAAATAGACTAACTCAAATGGCAAAAGAGGCTCACAAAGGCAATGAGGAGAAGAGTGCCTTAAAAAGCTGAATTTGCCAGATGGAAAAAGAATCTCAAAAGCTCACTGAAGGGAATAATTCCTTCAGAATTAGATTGGAGCAAATGGAAGCTAGTGACTTTATGAGAAATCAAGATACTATTAAACAGATCCAAACAAATGAAAAAAGAGAAGGCAATGTGAACTATCTCATTGGAAAAACCACTGACCTTGAAAATAGATCCAGGAGAGATAATTTAAAAATTATTGGACTACCTGAAAGCCATGATCAATAAAAGAACCTAGAAATCATCCTTCAAGAAATTCTCAAGGAAAATTGCCCTGGTTTTAGAACCAGAGGGCAAAATAGAGGTTGAAAGAATGTACCTATCACCTCCTGAAAAAGAAAACTGCTAAAAAATGTTATAGCCAGGTTCTGGAGTTTCCAGATCAAGGAGAAAATATTACAAGCAGCCAAAAAGAAACAATTTGAATATTGTGGTAACACAATCAGGATAACACAGGATCTGGCAGCTTCTACACTGAGGGCATTGAAGGGCTTGGAATATAATATTCCAGAGGTCAAAGGAGCTGGGATTAAAACCAAGAATCACCTACCTAGCAAAACTGAGTATTATGTTTCAGGGGAAAATATGGACGTTCAGTAGAATAGAGAACTTTCAAGCATTCTTGATGAAAAAACCAGAGTTGAATAGAAAATTTGACATTTCGATACAAGAGGCAAGAGAAGCATGAGAAGGTAAACAGGGAAAAGAAATCATAAGGAATTTATCAAAGTTGAATTATTTATATCCCTACATGGAAAAACAATAATTGTAACTGATGAAACTTTTCTCAGTATGAGAATGGTTGAAGGGAATAAAAATTTATGTGTGTGGGTGTATATATGTGTGTGTGTGTGTGTATACATACCCATATTTGTCTATATAGGAGGGTATATGGGCATATTAATTCATATGTGAGTGTGTGTATATGTGTGTACAGGTATATAGAGAGAGAGGGCACAGGACCAATTGAATACAAAGGGATGATACTTAAAAGGTGAGATTAAGAGGTGAGAGAATAATATAATGAGAGGAGATGAGGAGAGACAGAATGGGGTAAATTATCTCATATAGAAGAGGCAAGGGAAAACTGTTACAATGGAGGGGAAGAACAGGAAGGCAAAAGGGAATGAGTCAGCCTTTTTCTCATTGAATTTGGCTTAGGGAGGGAATGACATACATACTTACATAGGGTATCTCATCGTATAGGACAGTAGGGGGGAAGGGGATGAGAGGGGGGATGATGGAAGGGAAGGCAGGCTGGGGGAGAGGGAAGTTAGAAGCACACACTTTTGAAAAGGGACAGGATCAAAGTAGAGAATAGAACAGGTGGGGGGTGGGATAGGATGGAGGGTAGTCAGTCTTTCACAATATATCCACTATGGAAATGTTTTGCATAGCTGTACATGTACAACCTATATTTCCAGTAAGCGTGGGTGATGAGGGAGGAAGGGAAGGAATCTGGAATTCAAAGTTTTAAAATCAAATGTTTAAAGATATATATTTATTATTATTATTTTACATGTAACTGGGAAATAAGATATACAGGCACTGGGGCATAGACATCCACTGTGCCCTACTGAAAAGTTGGAGGGGGAATGGGGGAAGATATGAGAGAGAGCAGATTGGGGGAAGGGATATTCAGTGGTATCACTGTTTTGAGGTGGTGGGTAAGGGAAAAATGGGGGAGGAAATTGTAACTCAAAATCTTGTGGAAATGAATGATGTAAAGTAAAAAAAAGATAGTGTGGGGGTGGCTAAGTGGCACAGTGAATAGAGCAGTGGCCCTGGAGTCAGGAGGACCTGAGTTCAAATCCAGCCTCAGACTCTAGCTGTTTGACCTTGAGCAAGTCACTTAACCCCAATTGCCCTGCCCTCCCTCCTCCAAAAAGGAAAAATAAAAAATAAAAGATAATGTGTACAGGTTGAGTTTCTTTTGTCGATTTTGTGAAATTGAAACTCCCTACGTTATCATCCTGGCACCCTGCTGTAACCAAACTCTCTAGGTAGGTCAGAAGCTCTCTGTCTCAGTGATGTGCTCAGAAGCAGCAAGTTGCTTGGATCTTAACAGTGTGGCAGATGTCAGTCCCAAGTGCTGTCCTCCTACATCTTGCCATAATTCATGCTTGACTTTGCAGTGGCTTTAAATTGCCTCTGTCTTCTTATTCTTCCTATAAAAGAATTACCTTGTAACTTTGGTCTTTTGACTCCATGTCTCCAATAAATTTCCCTGAATTTGTTTTACTTGGTTATACATGTTTGTGATAGGTTTTAGGGGTCTTTCTGGTTGCTTTTTTTTGTTTGTTTTGGCGTTTTGTTTTGGTTTTTTTTTTTTGCTTTTTTGGTGGGGGAGTTGAGGGAGGGAGAAGGGAAGAAGGAAGGGAGAGAAATTGAATTAATTTTTTAAATAATTAAATTTCCCTGGAGTCTATTTCCAATTTTGTAGTAGAAATCTGGAGGAAGAGAATTCAGTGTATGAAATTTGCATTTGCCAACTTTCCTTCAGTGCATTAATTGCATATATCACAGAATTTTTTTGTGTGTCTTTTAACAGCATCTTCTCATACCAGTAATCAATAGCTAAGTAATGTCCATCTAGGACAGAAATTAGTGATTATTTCTCAAGTCAATCTGTCAGTATCCTCCCCTCTGCTAATTTATTCCTCCTCTCTCTCTCTGCGCTAGGTAATACAATGGATAGAGCACTGAGCCTGGAGTCAGGAAGACCTGAGTTCAAATCAAGCCTCAGATTCTTCCTAGCTATGTGACCCTGGGCAAGTCACTTAACCTTTGCTGCCTCAGTTTCTTCAACTGTAATATGGAGATAATAATAGCACCTACCTCACAGGGTTGTTGTAAGAATCAAATGAGATAATACTTGACAAAGCACTTAGCACAGTCCCTGGCACATAGTAGGCACTTACTAATAAATGGTTGTTCCCTCTCTCTCACTACAATTCCATCTGGTCTCATATCTCTAACTATTTATTTGATACAAATAACTTCCAAATACTTATCTCAAGTCCTGACCTTTCATTTGAGATCCTGCCATCTCTAATTTTCTCTCCTGGGTATTGGTACCAAGCTATGCTGCTGGCACCTCAAAATCACCATTTTTAAAATGGGACTTATCTTTACCCATAAAATTCACTTCTCCTCACTTTCCTTTTCTAATTTCCATTGATGATATCACCTGGCATCCAGGTTCAAATCTTCATTCATCTTTGACTTCTCCCCTATAATTCATATCTATTCAGTAATAAAATCATTTTGATTCTACTTTCACACTTTCATTGATCACGTCTTTACTCTCTCTCCCTAATCTCTTACTCCATAATCTCTTGTTTCAGTGGCCTTCTTACTAGTCTTCATGTCTCCAATCTCCTTTCCTTTATACACAGTCTCTCCTATATATATGGTTGCTTTTCCTAATGTACACCTCTGCATATGTCATTCCTGTCCTCAAAAAGGCTGCAACACTTAACAGAATAAAAGCTTTTTAAAATTATTCTCAATATGTGGAACTTTAAGGAGCCTTCTTCTAGCCAATAATGACTGAAGGGTTGGTGCTCTGTAATGACAAGGAATTTTCTGCTTGGCTTTGGAACCAGAAGGACCAATGACAGAACTGGAACTGAATTTACAAACAGAGGGATCTATACTCTTCCTCAGCCCTTTTTGCACTTTCCTCTTCCCTGGCATCTCTCAAATTAGTAGAATTACTGACAGCTACTAAATAAGGGAGAAGCAGTGGTCTCTCCCTCATACTGTGGCTGTGTATCCATGAAAGCATGTCTTCTCTGTTCCTGTTGTGTTTCTTTTTTTCCTGAACTTAAGTAAAAATATCCTGAGATGAGAGAACCATTGCAATCAATGAGAGTGGGAGATCCATTAAAGGCACTTGAGGTCCCACCAACAACTGGGATCCTGGAGCTGTTGACAGTAGCAGCTGAGTCTGGTGAGGACTTAGCATAGCTATGAAGGTGACCTGCTTGACCTAGCTGTAAGGGTTATGGGATTTAAAGATCTCCCATGCCCCATGGACGTGC
>NW_027187280.1:5712731-5751091 GCF_028583685.1 Petaurus breviceps papuanus | reverse complement strand
GCATATTTGTAATCTCTATAGGCATTGTGAATATGGCATTGCTGATATATTCCAGCAGCAAATTGACCTGTCATCTGAGACACTGCATCATCCTACAATGAGCTAGCCTATTTACATGGGAGAGCAACTCATACATCAGTAATGCCACACCCAGAATCAGACTTGATGGGGATTTTGAGAGGAGAGAAAAGGACTCTTCTTCCTCCTCTTATTTAGGAATTGTGAGCCCCACATGTTCACTATATGTGTAAGTCTGTATGTTTATGCTTCAAGTTCGAGTCCATTCTCCCCAGCAACCACATTTGTAAAGGGAAGAGAGTGCACTCTAATTTGGAGGATAATTTTTATAACTTCTGTTATTCTATCTTTTCAGTAAATATCCTTTTGTAAAAGCTAATTGGTATCAAATGATTAATCTATAATGGAAGGAATTCGCTAGATAATACAATAGTATTAGAAACTCCAAGCCTTTGAGGCTACCCTTAAAAGTAGACAGCAACCCTCTGAGGACACAACTTGCTAATGAGAATGGGGGTTGAGAGAGTGAATCCATGACTTTGATGGATTTACCATTCTCATTGGTCAAAGGAAAGTTCCTCTCTGCATATTGTTCACTTAAGTACAGGAAAGAAGAAACACAAGAACAGAGACTCTTTCACAAACTCTCAGGTGGGAGATAAGCTCTCACCCTCTTCTGCTCAGCATCTGACGGAATTCCTCATTCAAAAGCCACCAACTCAAAAAAGGGGGACGGGGCGCAGAGGGAGGCAATTGTTGTTTGACTTAATTCTCAAAGATGGCCAGTGGCACCAGAAGGGTGATGTCTTAATTTGCTCATGAATTGGATTTAATTGAGGTAGAGCTTTGCAAAGTCATCAACCTCACTCTCTTGAGTCATCGGAGTCTAGTGGCAAGACAAAAGTTGAAATGACTAGCAGTGGCACAAGATACAGGTGGCCTTTTTAAACTAAGTTTTTTCCTGGGTCCCAGTTTATCTGAGGCAATGCCCATTCGATGATTAAGGCTATCAAAACAAAAGATGGTCTAGTTTGCCATCACAAAAAAATAAAAAATCAATCTGGGAGGGGGAGGACCCTCAGAGATTCTGGCCAGAACAGAAAACAGTTGCTATTTATATATATTCTAAGTTATCAAAACCCAAACAATGAGCAAGATAGATTTGGGCTGGAACCTATTATTGACCGTTTGGTGAAAGTCAGAGTGATTTGAGTTTAAAGGCTTAGTCAAGTAAACTCCATTTGAATCACAGTGGGCTTTTTCAAGGCCTTTTTTTTTTCAGAGCTATATTTCAAGGAATCATAAATGAAAACTGTGCAAGACAAAGAGCAAATTGTCCCAACCTTTTGGAAAAAAAAATTGATAAAATAAATAGAATTTTTTTAAATCTAGGCACCAAACCTCAAGATATCTTATAAAATATAAGTGACCAAAAATTATATTCCTTTGGACAAAGCATCCACGTGTAAGGGTATGACTCCTCACATGGACAGAAAGACCTCATGTGATGAAGGAAGAATGAGTAAGAGGAGAAGAAGAAATGGCAGCATTGCCCAACTGGAACTGGCAGGTTGGGTCCTCAGAGGGTGACTACTACTACTTACAGATTGTTGTTCTTCCTTCATTCTAGAAGAGGACCAGTGACATCACATGAATCAGATTTAATTGAAGGAGAGCTGTGCAAAGTCATTAACCTTTCTCCTCCAGAGTCACTGGAGTCCAGTGGCAAAACAAAAGTCAAAATGACTAGCAATGGCTCAGGATGCAGCAGGAGGGGATTATTGATTATCTCTGTCATCAACCCTTCTGACTTCAAAGCCAATCAGAAAACATAGCACTAGCCCTTCAGTCACTCTTGGCCAGAAAAAAAAACTCACATGTTGGACCAGTATAAGAAAGGGAATATCACAAACTCTGAGGACTGAGCTAACACTGACCAGCCCCCCTATTACATGTGTAATGAAAGAGAATAAAGAGTCAAGAATGATTTCAAGATTTCAAACTTCAGTGACTAGAAGGAAGTGGTGCCCCCAAGAGAAATAGAGAAGTTTGGAAGTGGGATGGGTTTGGTGGGAAAGTCCTGTTTTGACCATGTAGAGTTTGAGATACCTATGGAACATTCAGTTCAAAATGCAAAATAGACATTTGATGTTGGAGCTCAGAAGAGAGACTAGGGCAAGATATGTAGATATTCCTAATGCACATCTCTGCTTATGTACACACACACACAAATGTAACCTCCTGAGGACTTTTGTTTTGTCTCTGTATACCCCAGTATCTAGCACAGTACATGGCAGGTAACAGGCACTTAATAAATGCTTAATGATCAAATGGTTTCTTTATCTGCCTCATACACAGTTATTTATATTCTTGTTGCCAGTTTTAGTCCTTTTTTTTCATCTGAGACAAGGTGATCTCTAAGGTTCCTTCCTAGAATCCCAAGAGGATGTCAGTCTGCCTTACTCTTTTTGTACAAAAGATAGCTTGAATATGTTATTTGAAAATAGTAAATCCTTCAGTGCTAGGATCCTGCCTGGCCTACTTCCATGTCCATGAAGTCTGTGAACACTCCATTAGTAATGATTCTAGTGATAACATTGTCTTCTCCAAACATTGTCTTCCTTGAACTTCATGCTTTAAGTGAAACTAAAATATACAAACTTTCCATTTTAAATAATTAGTCTTCCCTCATTCCCTTTCTAGCAATGATAAATTCTTTGTTCCACAATTTATAGCCAGAAGTTAAAATATGGAAAATCCATCCGGTAAATATATACCTTCATAACCCACTTTGTGTAATGATGGAATTTTATTGCCTGTTTTATGTGTTCTTGTGTTTGGAGAATTGTGTAAGAAATCTCACATGCAAAGACCAAGTTTTTTAATTTTTTTAAAAAATATAATTGATTTGCAAAAAGTATTTGAAAAGCAAAATAAATGGAAGACTGGGAAAGAAACAGGTTCTTTAATTTTTGCTCTTTTCATGTGAATTGCTTTGGCAACTCCATCATTGTGGCTTACTATGGCAGACAGTTTTTGTCTTGGGGAAGTAAGAACTGAGACATAAAATTTCCAGTGCAGCCTTTTAATAAATAATATCTCTCCAGCGGAGGATGGGCTTATGCTAAAAATATCCAATTTAAGCCTTTAGCAGGATATTTTCTAGTTATAGTTATTGTCATTTGTAAAAAGAGTCAAATGCAACCAGCCAAACTGTGAGATAAGAACAGTTTCTAGCTTGTTTTTTCATCTCACATGTGGTTTAGCTTAAGTAACTTGATATATTCTTTCATAGGATAATAGCACCTCATTTGTTTGGCTTTGGTAGAGAATGAGGTCTGAATATGTACATTTTTCAGACAACTGAAGCTTAATCATTTAGGGACCAGAGCTTTTGCATTTGAATCACTTTTAATGGAAATATGTCTAAAAACATTTGCAATGGGGCTATAAAATAATACAGGAGAATTCAAAGCTGTTATAATCTATTAAAGCATAGTAGCTATCAATGCTTAAATATGCACTAAGACTTTTGGGAGATGCTAAAATACAAATATAGTTGTTTATGTATATTTAAACAACTGTGCTAGAACTTATGCATGCAAATAAGGATTGTTTTTCAGAGTCATTCTCTTGGGAAGCTGTACCCCTGTTCTACCATGCCTGTCTTTCACAGTCCTAAACCATGGGTTCTTAACCTAGGGCCATGAACTTGGCTTTTTTAAAAAATATTTTGATAATTATGACAAAATAATTGACTTCCTTTGGAATCCTATGTATTTTATTTGATGCATTTAAAATCCTTATTCCAGTGGTCCACAGGTTCACTAGAAGGCCAAATGTGTCCCTGGCACAAAAAAAGGAACAGAATCTCTGCTCTAAACTTTTTTGGAAATTGCCTTCAGCATCAATTTATGAGTCATGTAAGGAAATTAATCTTGTTATTTTATAGCACCACTACCTTTTAAAAATGATATCTGTTACGAACTTGATCACCTAACTTATTTGCCAGTCTTGGTTCTGAATGACTATTGTTTCCAAAATTGAAGTCTAACTTCAAGTGTGAAAATTTACCACCATTGAGAATTGTTTTTTTAAGTGCTACAGTTTATGATGGCCATTGCAAAAGGTTATCTTACAAAATATTTTGAGCCATGGAAGCATCATTTGAATGAGAGTACAGCCATTCAGGGTAATGATTTTGAAAAATCATTATCATTTGAATGTACACATTCATAGGGTTGTAGATTTAGAGCCAGAAGTGACCCTCCAACTTATCTTGTCCAACTCCCCATCAAAAGAAGAAAGTCAACTTTATTACCTCTTACGCCTCACTTTGTATACTCTGAGACATTTCCCTCCTTTAGTAAAAAATATACTGCACATAATTTAATCTTTTCTTAGTGACTTCGAGTCATTATATTATAAGCTATTTTTGTACTATTGAAATAGGGATTTTCTCAGGCTACTGGAACTGTTTAAGATTTGACTTGTTCTTAAACTGATTCCCTCTAGATTATTCTCTTATTCACAGGATCATAGATTTAGAACTGGGAAGGGAACCCTCTGATTTTATAGATGAGTAAACTGAGAGAGAGGGGAAGTGACTTGTTTGACTCATGTCCCACTGACTCAAATCTAGCTGTACTACACTGTGCCATAGTTGGTGATGCTGCCATCTCCTTGCTTATGCTGCCTTGGTTATTTTCTGTCACTGTTATCCATTGTTCTCTTGCCTCCTCACCCTTCTTGCCCTCAATCTTGTTGTTCACCTTCACCCTGAACAGTGCAAGTAAAGATTGCCCAGGGGAATCAGAAACCAATTATTGTGCTTAAAATATTGTATATATTATCTATCTGAGAAGGGAAAGGGTGACTGTATAACTGTGCCATGAAATTATTAGAAACATACTTAGTCTAGGGATAAACAATACTCGGAAAGCCAGGAAGGGTTTTTTTTTTTAATTATCTTTATGTTACATTTATTCTTTCCTGAATAAATGGGTAGCCTCTTCAAAAGACTACAGAGAATCAACAAATGCAAGCCCTTTTTTTCTGCTCCCATTTTAATTTCCTGCCTTGTTTCTCCCTTCAGAACTGGGATTGGTTCCAGCTCTTCTGGGTTACAATCTTTCTGACCTGCCTACTACGTATTTACTCCTTCATGTGTTCCCTCCTCCCTTACATGAGCTAATATGAGATGCATGATCAGATAATGAGGCTCTAATTCTATTCAGGGTGTGTCATCTAATATGTATGAGGCTAGTTAAGCATGCGTGTTAATGAAAAGTTGGTGACCATCTTTTGACCCTAGCCACTTTGAGCCAGCTTAGCCCAGGCCTCTTCCAGGGGTAAACTTACAGATTTTTTCCAGCAATATGTTTAGATAGGCTCACTCTACCCTTCCTCCCTTCATCCTCTTTTACACCTTCCTTCACATCCTATGCAACATCTGTTTTGGGAATATCCATTGTTCCTGTAGAATTTGTAGAAACCAAACTGCTAGCGTTTCTCACAAAATGAATACTATGGGTTTTGTGAATTTGGAACTTATTTCTATTCAAAGGGCATTAAGGTTGCTGGAAGTCTAAACACTGGATAAATATATCAGTACTACTATTCTATATTCATCTGTTTCAGTAATTGGGAGAAAGTCTAATGATAAATATATGCCAAAGGAAAAGGTTATATAAGATGTATAAATTCTAGTTCAGGTTAGATTTTTTAAAATTTTTGTTAATTTATTGTAAGATGGTGAAAGGGTAGCTAGCCCCTTACAGATTCTTCAGATGATCCTTCATATAAATAGGCTACTCAACTCAATTAAATAACTATTTATTTGAGTACCTGCTATGGGGTATATTTTTCATTAAGATTCTCCCAGTTGTTAGCATCCCTTAACTTTGCATTTCTATTTATTTTATGTGTAATCTATATTTATTTATCTGAGAAAATATTGAATCCCCCCAGTAAAATGTAAGCTCCTTAAAGGGAGGGACTGTTTTACTTTTGTTTTCCCAGTACTAGCACATAGTAGCCACTTAATAAATTCTTATAAATTGTGAAGAAATGTTGCCATGAATCATTGTGCATTTGTTGCATATCTATAGGAACTAAATCTGTATCTTTCAACTTTGGGTATCTTTCAGTGTAAAAATGACTAAGGACTAAATAAAAGATTTTATAATTATCTCAGACCTAAAGGAACATGCAATGTGACTTGAAACTGGTAGATGAGATAGAAAGAATAACAATAAATAACTTGTCAAAGATTATGTGAGAACTCTAGCCATCATATCCTTGGACATTGGGGCTCCCTTGATATTGTGGCCTTTCTATTCTGAGTTTTCTTTTTATTCTTTGATGTGCAATGAATTTTCAAACAAAAGATATGCATAGGAAAATGCTCCAAATTTCTGAGCCAGAATTAGACTAGGATCCTTTATTCCTATGCTAACATGGTCAGAATTAATTCAAAGGTACTTAGAAATTTTTTCCCTGGGCTGCTTCATGCAAAGCTGTAGGGGTGGCATGAAAAAGATGTTCCAGTCAAATGAGCTGAAATGATAGATTGCTAGATTAGCCTTTTGTATATTGTGCTATAGTATCTACAAGTCATGGGATCATAGATTTAGAGCTAGAACCTTAAAGGTTGTCCAGCCTCCTCATTTTACAGATGAAGAAATGAGAGCTTAAGTGATTGGCACTTGATCACTAAAGAGAAGAAGTAGCAGGGCTAGGATATGAATCTAAGTCCTTTGACTCTAGATCTAGCTGTTCTTCCAGCTGTATTCTACTGTCTCAGCAGAACCCTCATATCCAAACTACTTAACTAATTTCCTTTGAAAATGTTATGGAAATTGGAACCAGATTGTAGAGTGTATTCAAGAATCTATACTATATCTGTGAATTACATAAATACTTTTAAAGAAGTTAATTGCTTGTTTTCTTCCTCTTTAGGTTTAACAGGGAAAATGTACACTTCAGCCAATTGAGATTCAGCTCCTGGAGAATTCTTCTTTGAACCTCATGGATTAGCTGGAATTTGAAGCCCTTGATGAGAAGAGCTTTCAAGCTTTGATCATCTGAACAGACTCTAGCAATGGCCAGCAAACGGAAATCTACCACCCCTTGCATGATACCAGTAAAAACTGTGGTTTTACAGGAAACAGAAGCAGACCCTGTTCAAGGTTTTAATGAAGGAACTCAACAAGAGTTACCTCCTGAAACACCTACTGTTAATGATGCTGTTAACAACAACAACAATAATAATGGAACACTATCTAATGGGCATCGAAGTACTTTTGATGGTGATTCTTACATATGTAAATATTGTGATTTTGGGTCTCAAGACATGAATCAATTTATGGGGCATATGAACTCAGAACACACAGACTTTAATAAAGACCCCACTTTTGCATGTAATGAATGCAGTTTTATGGCAAAAACCTCTGAAGGGCTTTCACTCCACAATACCAAATGTCATACTGGTGAAATCAGCTTCATTTGGAATGTGGCTAAACAGGACAATCATATAACTGTAGAGCAAATCATCTCTGATAGCACCAGCAGTCATGACCTTTCAGGGGAGTCTTATGAAGAAGGGATAGATGGACAAGCTGAAATTATCATTACTAAAACTCCGATCATGAAGATAATGAAAGGGAAAACTGAAGCCAAAAAAATTCACACACTGAAGGAGAATCCATCTGTTGGAGAGAATTTACTAAGTCAGCCAACAGGGGAGAACTTAGTCAGTCAGTCAGTTGGCGAAACTGAGATGAAAGAGAGTGACCATTCTTTCACCAATGGATCTGTACCAGTCAGCCAGGCAACCAGCAACCCTGGGAAATCTTCACATGCTGCCAATGGTCCGCTAATTGGAACTGTGCCTGTTTTACCTGCCGGCATAGCTCAGTTTCTGTCTATTCAGCAGCAACCCCAAGTGCATACACAACACCATCACCACCAGCCATTGCCTACATCCAAGTCGCTTCCCAAAGTGATGATTCCACTGAGCAGCATTCCCACATACAATGCAGCCATGGACTCAAATAGCTTCCTGAAAAACTCTTTCCATAAATTCCCTTACCCAACCAAAGCCGAGCTTTGCTACTTGACTGTTGTGACCAAGTACCCTGAAGAACAACTAAAAATTTGGTTTACTGCCCAAAGATTGAAGCAAGGTATCAGTTGGTCCCCTGAGGAGATAGAAGATGCAAGGAAAAAGATGTTTAACACGGTTATTCAGTCAGTACCTCAGCCTACAATCACCGTTTTAAATACCCCTTTGGTTGCCAATGCTAGCAATGTCCAGCATCTCATTCAGGCTGCCTTACCCGGTCATGTTGTTACAGGGCAACCAGAAGGTACAAGCGGATTGCTGGTTACTCAGCCGATAATGGCCAACGGGCTACAGGGGACAAGTTCCTCTCTCACGTTGGCAGTCACTTCTGTTCCCAAGCAGCCGGCTGCTGCACCACATAACACTGTTTGCTCAAGTACTGCCTCTGCCGTGAAGGTGGTAAATGCTGCTCAGTCTCTGCTCCCTGCATGCCCAACTATAACTTCCCAAGCTTTCCTAGATTCCAGCATCTACAAAAATAAGAAATCTCATGAACAGCTGTCAGCTCTGAAAGGCAGCTTTTGTAGGAATCAGTTCCCTGGACAAGGTGAAGTGGAGCACTTGACCAAAATCACAGGCCTGACCACAAGGGAGGTTCGGAAATGGTTCAGTGATCGAAGATACCATTGCAGAAATTTGAAAGGTACTCGAAGCATGTTACCTGGAGATAACAGCTCTATGATTATGGACTCCACACCTGATGTTACCTTCACTCTGTCACCCAAAGCACCTGATCTAGCCTGTGTGACAACAGCAACAACACCAGGAGTTCATCACTCGGCCAAACGGCAATCCTGGCATCAAACGCCAGATTTTACCCCAACAAAATATAAGGAGAGAGCACCAGAACAGCTCAGAGCCTTGGAGAGTAGTTTTGCACAAAATCCTCTTCCCCTTGAGGAAGAAGTAGACCGCCTGAGAAGTGAAACCAAAATGACAAGAAGAGAAATTGATAGCTGGTTTTCAGAGCGACGGAAAAAAAAGTCTGCAGAAGAGAACAAAAAATCTGAAGAAGCAGCTTCTCAAGAGGAGGAAGAGGCTGAAGAAGACTGTGGTGAAGAGGATCCTGCTGATGAGTGGAGGGTTTCCAATGAGGATGGCTCCTCAGAGGCCCCAGGTAGCGACCGTCCTCGAGTGGAGCGGAAAGTCAGCCCCATCAAAATCAATCTCAAGAATCTGCGAGTGACAGAGGCAAATGGCAGAAATGAATCAATAGGACTGAGTGCCAATGATCATGAGGATGAGCAGGGTTTGAGCAAATCCCTGGAACAACCCAAGAACAAAATGAATTATAAAAAGACTGCCCAGCAGAGGCACTTGCTCAGGCAGCTATTTGTCCAAACCCAGTGGCCAACAAATCAGGAATATGATGGTCTCATCTCCCAGTCTGGTCTGCCCAGGGCAGAGGTCGTACGCTGGTTTGGAGACAGCAGATATGCACTTAAAAATGGACAATTGAAGTGGTATGAGGACTATAAGCATGGTAATTTCCCTCCTGGTCTATTGGTCATCAGTCCAAGCAATCGGGAGCTTCTTCAGGATTATTATAAAACACACAAAACGCTGTACGAAGATGATCTTCAGAGCCTATGTGACAAAACTCAGATGAGCTCACAACAGGTTAAACTATGGTTTGCCGAAAAAATGGGTGAGGAAACCCGAGCTGTATCTGACACTTGCAGTGAGGACCAGTATTCCAGCACTGGAGAACAAGCAGGGAATCACAAAGGGACATGTGACACCTATTCAGAAGTGTCTGAGAACAGTGAGTCCTGGGAGCCCAGTGGCCAGGAGATCAATTCAGAACCTTTTGACACACTGAGCCCTCAGACTGGAATCCAGCTAGGTAAGGAATCCCAGTGTATTACTGTCTACAGTGGGGAACATGAGAGGACCAAGCTTCTAGATCACTCTTCTCAGTGATTGTGGTCTGGTCTTCAATACTAATGCGAGTTTGATGATTGTTAATTTTAAGGCTTCTGGGCAGGATTTACAACCTGCTGCACGTGACATCTGTGACACAATAAGAAAGAGACAGAAGTCATGAGGAAGAGTTAATGTAATTCTATAGGAGGGGAAAAGAACCAACCCTTTGTAGGGTTGTAACTAGTGCTGAGGCAAGAACTTACTGTGCCTAAGGTGGTGTCTCCAACTGCCCTAGAACTGATTTATGAGTAGGAAGTGGCTCCCAGAAGCTGTTGAGATGTAGTACTGATGTGGGGAAGTACATATGCTTTCATGTTAGGTTTTGTTTTTTTAAGTGATGGGGGGAGAAAGTGGAAGGGAGGGAATTTCTAAAAATCCAACAATGAATGATTAACAAGTAAGGGGAAAAAAAGGACTTTTTTTAGTTGTCTTTATATAATATGTGGTAAGTTTTGACAAATAAAAATTTATGCTCTGCTTTTCTGTTGCCCTCTCAAATTTTCAGGGTTAAATTTATCCATTGAGGAAATGCTGTTAACAATAGAAAAATCATTTAATATCTCTTAGAACAGTATAGCTGTTTGGTTTCAATATTTTGAATCTCATGCTTTTTCTGTGGAACTATATGTGTTGTACTTTAAAGCAGAGGTGTCAAACTCATGGCCTGGGGCTCAAAGCAGAGCAAAATGTCATTGGAACCAAAATAAATAAAAATACAACACAACATAGATAATGTTAATTTGTAGTTTTCTAAGTAAATAGGCAACTTCCTGGAATTGGTTCTAATTGAGTTTGATGTCACTGTTTTAAAGTTTATTTTGGAGGTATCTACATTGTTAAAGAAGCACATTTGAAAGACAAACATCTCTTAGGTTTCCAGGCCTTGATTTATGCATTTAGTGGGTTCTCTAGGTCTTTTTCTGGGATCTGCTTCCCCTTTCTTTAAGCTTTCACTTGGTTTACTATTTGTAAACACATATATTAAAGGATGTCCAAGAAGAGAAGGTGAAACTGATGAGCCCATTCATCTACAGATCATTAATTCTAGTGAGAGGTTTGGTAGAAGCCTCATAAGATTTTGAGATTAACTGTGAATGTGTTTATCTCTGCTTTCTCTCTGTGTCAATACCACATGAATAATTGTGTTGCATATTTTCTTTCCAGCACTAATCTTAATGCCATGTACTTTCAAAAATTCAATTCAGAGAACATTTGTTAAATGGTTATCTTGTACAGTGCTTAAAGATGCAATGCAAAGATTAAAAACTTGCCTTCAGGGAGCTTGTTAAGTAGTCTGCTGAACTTGTCTTTTTGAGTTGCTGTATTTTCCAGAAACACTGGACCCAGAGCATGTAGGAATCCTGAATGTGTCAAGGACAAAGCTTCCCCTAAGCTAATGTAATTTGTTGCTGCTTGTTGTTGCACCCCAAGCTGAACTCCCTGTGTGTCCCTTGAAAGGCAAGACATGTGCCAACCAGTCTGCACCAGGCTGAAATAATACTTAAGCAGCTGAGGTCCTTTGCAGATAAGCAGACCCTTCTGTCTTCATAGTTCAGCAGTTCCCAAGGGAAAAGAAGGAGACTTTTGCCATCACATGGTTCTTGCCCCGGGGGACTGGTCTTGTCTTTTTTCCCACATTTGCTGCACTGTCCCCCTCCCATATCACACAGCTTCCTGGTGTCCCCTCCTCCCTTCATCCTGCTATTATAAAAATGTAAACTTCTGTAAAGAACAGAGTAGCCTTTGGGTTCCACATGCATGTTCATTTCTCTTGTAAGAAACCTGGTTTTCACAAAAGTCTTATAATGTTGTGATTGCCTGTTGACAAGCTCACATGCTAATGGAATGAGGCAGGGCAGGAAAGTCTATACACAACACTACACAAGAAAAGTATAGTGCAGGGTGAGGTGTAATGGGGCAAGGAAGAGACTCTAGGAAAATGACAGAGACAGAGAAAGACAGAGAACAATACACTTTCATTTGGAAGAATCAGAGAAAGCTTCAGGTAAGAAATGACCCCTGAGCTGATGAAAAAGAAGATAAGAAAATGGGAGATTGCTTTCTAGGTGTGAGAAATTCATGTTCCTGGAAAAGGGAGATAGTGTATTAAAACCTTACAGAACCAGAGTAACAGGGGCTTTCACTAACCAAAATTTTTTTTCTTCATAGGTGAGAATAATATGAAGTTGTGATATTTGGCTTTCTTTTGTAGGCTTGAATTTACAAGGCAAGGCATATATAGAGGTTGATTATTTCTTTCTATACCAGGGATTCTTAACCTGGATTCATGTACTTGGTTTTTAAAAATATTTTTATAACGATTTCAGTATAATTAGTTTCCTTTGAAATCTTAGGTATTTATGCATTTACAAACATGAAATTCTGAGGAGGGATCTATGGGCTTTTAGCAAACTGCCAAAGTGATCCTTGACATACAAAATGTTTAAAAAAAAAAAAACCAAAACCCCTGTCTTAGACATACTATGAAAGGAAGGAAGGAAAAAGGGAGGGAAAAAATTTAAAGTCATATAAATTCTAATTTACAGGTTTAAATACCATCTCCCACTAAATTTTAGCTGTCTTCAGTACATTTAATATAACTCTGATTTTCTTTGTTGGGATAAGAGAAAAGCACCTTAATTCAACTGAAAATATTCTTAAAACCTGAAACCTTTGTGTTTTTAGTGCTTTCCAACAATGAAATGACTGGGTCCTTGGCTTCACCTTTATTAAGCATCAACTCTGTTCCAGGAAGAAGGAGATAGTGTGTTAAAACCTTACAGAACCAGGGTAACAGGGGCTTTCACTAACTAGAGTAGTTTCGGGGAGTACAAAGAAAAATGTAACCACTTCTGAGCTTAAGGTACTCACATTCTGTGTGTTTTGAGTGACCTTCTTTGAGAGCCTATGTAGAGTAGTACTGTTAGTTAGTACTTATATCTTTTTCAGTAGTTTATCTCTTGGAGAGAGAACTAGCTACCTTTTTAATCTTAAGGAATTCAGTGAATCACTGACAACTACTATTTATTTACCATTCACCTTCTTATCCAAAAAACAAAAAAGCTTGATTAGACTGTTCTCACTTCCCCAGGAAATCTTGAGATTTTCTTTTACCTAATCAAGAAAGTTTCCTTAACAATACTCCCTTCCTCCTTGATCAACTCAGCTTTGTTATAAATTGTTTTACATAGAATAAAGATTCTTTAAGTATAATATGGTACAGTAGAAAGATCACTGACTTTAGAGTCAGAGGACCAGGGGTTCAAATTGCAACTTTGATGTTTACTACCTTTTGACTTTGGGCAACCGTTTAACTTTTTATTTAACCTCACAGCTTAGGTGGCGCAGTGCCACCTAATGCCAGGTGTGGAGTCTAGAACACTATCTTCCAGTGTTCAAATCTGGCGTCAGATACTTACTAGCCGTATGACCCTAGGCAAATCACTTAAGCCTATTTGCCTCACTTTCTTCATCTGTAAAATGAGCTGGAAAAGGAATCCAGTATTTTTGCCAAGAAAACCCCAAATATAGTCATGAAGAATAGGACACAACTGAAAAATGACTGAACAAACACAATTTCTCTGGGATTTAGAGTCCTCATTTGTATAATGAGGGGGTTTGGATGACCTCTAAGGTTGTTCCTAGCTCTAAGTCTGTATAATACTATGAATAGTAGCTAAAAGTTATGTGGGTTTTAGAGTTTACAAAACACTTTACATATATTATCTCATTTAATCTTCACAAAAGCCTTGTGAGGTAGATGCTATTTTTAATCTCCATTTTATGGGGATAAATGAGGAAACTGAGGTGGAGAAAGATAAATTGACCAGGATCAGAGAAACCCAGGTCTTCCTTATTCTGTGTATCATTCTTTCCACTAGATTCAATTGCCTATGAGACTATCGATTCCCCAAAGACTTTTTACCGTGATCTACTTCAGTCCTAAAACTTCTTAAATGATCACCACCCTTTTTCTTTTTTTAAGCATGTATTTTATTGATGCTTTTTTTTCTTTCTTACATCATTGGCATTTCCCAATGACTGCCACCCCGACAGAATGCTTTCTTTGACAAACAAGTATAGCCTACTCCAGGGTCACTTGACCAATAAAATGGCAAACTAGACAACCTCTCATACTTGTCCAAAATAGGAATTATGGATAAAAGATAAAGCAATTTCAACTTTCTCTAGGCTCTAGAACACAAAGAATGCTAATGAGGTAAAATCTCAGTGAAAGTTAATCCCTAACACCCAGTGTGCTTACTCAGCACTTCCTGTTCCACTCCCCCAACAGAAGCACTAGCTGATTTATGGGTTGGAAACAGTATTCAACCTTTCCTCCCCCTTCCCAGTGCCAAGGAAAACCAAAAAAAAACAGGGAAGCATAGCTCTGTACTGCGGCAGGATTCAGCAAGAGAACTGAAGAACAGAGGGAAGTAGAGCAGGATATGTGTGTGGCGGTGTAGCACTGCACTAACCCTGAGAGGAAGAGTCCAGCATCTCCCTGGGGCCAGTTCTGACCCCCTCAGAAGTCACTCGGGGCAGAGACTGAGGTTTGTGAAGTATCCAAGAAGGAGAAGCCTGAGACAGCCTTTAGGTCAGCTTCCAGGGAAACCTCCATCAAAGAGGAAGGAGTCAAAAAGTGATCCATAGTGGAATATAAAGAAGACTGAAATTACGAAAAATCTCAAGAGGAGGAAAACTCAATTAAAGACTTTGAGCATAAGCAGATAAACCCGAAGAAAAGATATTAATAACAGAAGGGAATAAGGCCTCCAAATCATCCAAAAAAGTCTAGATACCTATGAATAAATATTGTAAGGTATTATTTTGTATTATAATATCATATATAATATATATTTATATATATAAACATATATATATATAATATAAAATATTGTAACTATGAAAATTAATCATAGTTAGGAGATTTCCTATGTATCCAGACTTTAGGGATACCCTGTACAATGTTAATACCTGAATCACAATCTTTTCACAGTGTTGCTGCAAAGTAAATGATAAACAGTATTAGTATAAGAATACAACCTCTCAGGGTGGCCAGGTGGCTCAGTGAGTGAGAGCACCAGCTCCAGTGTCGGGATGACCTGGAGATCGAATCCCGGCCTCAGATACTCAGCGCCACACCCAGAAATAACTGGCCATGTAACCTTGAAGCAAGTTACTTAACCCCGATTGCTTTAAAAAAAAAAAAAAAAGAATACGACCTCCCTAATGCTGTTAGTCACAGTAAATGCATTTCGTCATCCTATTATATCCTGAGTTTTGCCAGCTTTCCTTTGTGGAGTGAGTAAATGATGCTCAGTAGCATTTCTAGATAGACAGCCTTTTATGTAAACCTTTGATGTGGTAATAGTGAGTGTGCTTAATTGTGGTACTACTGGCCCTGAGTCAACATGAAAGGATGTAGTGTTAAATGATTCATTTTTCTTTTAACCTCAAGTCTTAAAATTGAAAACATGGCAGAGAAGAAGGCCTTTTCTCCTTTCATCTGACAGGTTCTAAAATATTTAGAGTTTCTCTTACAACTTCAAATACAATTTGATGTTGGAAAAAGGTGACCTTTAAAGGCCCTTATAGTTCTATTTTTTCTATAATTCCATGATTCCAAGTATGATTGTTTCAGCTTTCAAGACATGAGGAAATGAAAAAACATGTTTATTATCAAGTCTGAACTGGAAGTGTATTACCTGTGCTTGTAATGCAAGTGTTGGTATCTTCATGGCATTTACCACTTTGAGGCAGTGTGGTGTACTGGAAAGAGCACTGGCTTTGGACTAAGAGAATGTGGTTTCAAATCCTACCTCTGACCTTTATTACCTGTGTGACCTTGGGCAACTGACTTAACTTCTGTGGGTCTTCCTCTCTTCATTTAACAAATGAAGAGGTTGACTTCTGAGGTTCTTTACAAGTATAGATCTATAATCTATGGATCTATTCCTAGTCCTCTTAATTTTACTGTAGGTAAGAAAGTACAGTGGGATGGATGACGAGGGATATGTGACATTTCATGGAAGGGTGCGGAAGGGGAGGTGCTACACTTTTATGGTCCAATTTTATTTTATTTTTTTTGGTCACAGGCCCCAAATGACTGTGATAGGCCAGGGCAGATAACATAGAATGTTACTGATTGTCATTAATCAGCATAAGCTGTTAAAAGGCCTGTTTTAGGAATGCTTTTTTAGTCAAGGTCAGCCCTAGTGTTTTGTTTTGTTTTTTTAAGGTGCCTGTTTACTTTGCATTCAGGGCTGAAAATTGTGAAATGAAGATCAAGACTGCAGTAAAAATCTGACTAGAAAATTAGACTGTAAAAAAAAAAAAAGAAAGAAAATTAGACTGCCTGGCCTGCTTATCTCAGGGGAGTGTTTTGAAGGGACTGAGGATAGCTATGTAAAATAGTGAATAGAGGAGGCTACATGACCTATGGGTACCTGGCCCAGGGGCCTGTGGTGGTCAGGCCAGAGAAGGCAGCACGTGGCTGTATTCTGATTGCCATGGTGGATTTAGCTCTCCTCCCTTGGTCTGCAGTTGAGCTGAACTTGGAAGTGGGGCCTACTTAGCTTTAAGTGAGCCTTGCAACAGATCTTAACTTGAGAATGTAATATTACATTTAAGATGCCCAGACTTTCACATGTACATGTTTGAAGTCTGTTCTAAAATGTATTTTGTGTATCTTATTTTTTTCTTTTTCTAGAAGCAGATTGAATTTAAACTGACTACTATGAAGGATCTGCCAAATGTGGGAAGATGTCAAATGGAATGGGCCGGATCTGAACCTCTGCTGCAGGGGCCAGTTACAGTGCCTGCTGTTGTGAGACTTTTAGCCAAGCACACTGGGGAGAGGCTGTTGGGGAACTCACTGGTCAGCCTGGAGCTCTTCACAGCCAATTTAGGATGATATGCTGAGCTGGGCAGAGCAGGGTTCATGTCAGATTCTTCCTCCTGCAATATAGGACCTCTTCTTTGCCTTCCAGTGGATAAAATATTTCAGATTTCTTATTCATGTACAACAGAACCAACTTTTTAACATATACATCTGCCTATACACATTTAATAAAACATCAGATTATAAACATGTTCATTACATAGAAACTTCTGATTAGCAAAGCAGTACATTTCCTTTTTCTCTATATATATTTAGTGTCTGTTCTCTGAAGGTTGGTATCACTACATTTACTCCTCTCTAAGTCTTTTATCAGGGTGCAGTGCATTGAATCTAGAGAACATGTCATCAGTACACTTGTGACTTTATCTGGAATCCTTTCTATGGACCTCTTTCTAAAAATAATTCTGCTTTGTTAAGTAATCTCTGACGAGTAAGTCTATAAGCAGCAGATTTCTTGTCTGAAGTCATAGTTGAATAACAGCCATTTTTCCCCCAGGTTAAAAAAAAAACTTATTGGTTACTTGATTAGTTTCTTTTTCATGAAAAATTCTATATCAGTTGTTAAGTATTTTTCAGTTATTGGGTTAAAATAAGATGTATTTGATCTTGAACTTGATATAGGTATTCAGATACCTACTTCTTAAAGCCAGAAATGTTCCAGTATTAGATAGAAAGAGACAAAATCTGTAACAAAAGCACAAAACCACTATGTGTAGCACCTTTCACCTGAGGATTTCAAAGCACTTTATAAATGTTGATCTCTAAATCCTCATATAAACTTGGGAAGGATAAGATGTGGCAAATATAATTACCACTTTACCAGTAAGAAAGCTGAGAGTGAGTAGTGACTTTCTTAAGTGACTTTCTTAGTTATTTGTATTGGGAATAGCCTTCAATCTAAAGTCTGTGGTATAAGGTTTCCCAATAAAATCATAAAACTTCTCATCTTGCTTTTCTAACCATGAGTTCTACTAGTAGTCTCTCCTGGTGAATGCACAAGATTTAAAGATTAATTATGGAAATCATTACTAAGTATTTATTTTTAAAATGTTCCCCTCAACTTGTAACCAAATGTGGTTTATTTAACTTTAATCTCTAGCTTATCATTTTTGTCTCCCTTAAGATTTGGTATTGGAAAATCAGCTGAAATGATACCTTTAGAAGTATAAAATAATTGTTTGAATATACCATCTACTTTATTCATACAAAAATCCTCTAATAATAAGAAGCAACTTCCATGCAAAGACTTCTGATCTCATTTCTAATATATCTCCCAGTATAAGAATGAACTGGAAAGCATCTTAGACAATTTGCAAGACTAATCTGTCCATGCACATTAGGGGTAACTAAGAAACACACATAGTTATTTCCAGAGAATTTCATAGAATGTCAGAGTTAGAAGGGACCTTAGAAGGGACCTCAGAAATCATCAGGTTCCCTTATTTTACAGATGAGGAAATTGAAGCCTGAAGAGTTTAAAAGATTTGCCTAAAGTCACACAGCTACCAGAATGGGTCCTTGAGTCAGGTTCTCTGATGCCAAGTCTAGTGGTCGCTACTTAGACACTATTCCTTTTGCCTTGACTTCAGGAAAGTGATGGCTGCCATCTCTTTCAGGTATATTTAGGGAGAACAGGTGACAGGGTTTCAGGGTTCAGAGTAAAATGTTTCACAGGAAATCCTGAAAAATAAACCTCTATGGCCCTATGATGTGTGGCCAACTTAAGACAGGGAAGTAGAATAAAGAAAGCTAATTATGTTGGAAGTTGAGTGGCATGAACCATGGCTAGCTAGCAGAAATCAAGTATGCCCTCTCCTCAGCCCTCATTATCGCAGATAAGCACTTTGAGGGCACATGTAGCAAGTCACATAATGAATTGGCCTGTAGTACAAAAAGATGCCTTTTCTGGGGACAAGGGAAATTTTATTCTATGGTCTGGGAGAACCCTTTCTTTGAAATCCAGAGGCCATCCTACTATTTCTTCCAGAACCTAACCTCTCTCATTCACCCATTTTTCTCGAGAAAATGACCTGGAAGCTTTGCCAAGACTTGCATTGTCATTTTGCACTCTGTGTTGGATGTGGCGTTGGTGTGGCCCCAATGGATTGTGCTGGGTATTAGGTCAAGAGCGTGGATTTTTGAGTCATAGCTTCCTCCAGAGAACAAATACATGATATTTTTTCTCTAGTGTTTTATATACATACAGGTTAATTTATATATGCACTATATATAGTACCAATACTCATTTGATATTACCTTGTAAAATGTACATGACATGTACATTTTAGTAAATGAATTAACATAGATATTAAGGAAAAAAAACAGCTCATGCATTGGAAATGAATGTCTTTGTATTTATTTGTACACTGAACACAACTGGGGGAGAGGCAAAGAGAAGGCCAATCTCAAAGTATCCCACTTAAGAATCTCACTATCAAAGTGACAACCCTCAAAACACAATCATTCCCATAGTTTCTTCATGTATTAACTACAGAGTTTTATTGGAGAATGTTTTCTTGGTTCTTCTTTTAGAGGTGAAATTAAATGTATAACCCAAACCCTGTAATAGAAAAAATTAGTAATAGAAAATCGCAGCATTGGAGCATATAAAGGCAGAGTTCATAGAATACACTATGGACGTGAAAATGGGCAACTATACATGCAGGTCTGCTAACAGAAAGAGCAGTTTAGTGGAAGACTTAGGATTTTTTAATGTTGTAAACTTTTTTTCACATGCATTAGCCCTCTCAAATGGCTATGACCTAATGGCTGTATGGTCAGCACTGTGAGAGAACCAGGAAGGAAAGCTGAAAGGGAAATCCCAGGAATACAGAAAAGACCCTTATTCTGCTCATATCCTTGTATCTGAGCATATTTAAATATGGTTTGATATTTATTGTTGCAGAGAATTTTACATAAGTGATGAAGTATTTTGATCTTAGATCCATGTACTTAAAATGGAATAAAATTAAAATATTAACTGTATGGGTGTCAGAGGCCCAGTGCTTTGGGTGTAAATCTCAGGAGAAACCAAAACTGAGTAGAAAAATTGGAACCAAAAGAAAAAAAGAAAGGTACATGGAGTGGACAGCTGGGTTTAATGGTCCTGCCAGCAACCATTGTGGTATTCTAGGATACATTGCCACAATTTTGCATGTAGCCAAAGTGTTATGTTGTCTCCTAAGTGAAGAGTCTTGAATTGGGAGTAGGAGAGAAATGGGAATTGAGTTGGTCTTTTTTAAGGAAAAAAAGAATGTTTTATAAGCTGACTAACCTTTCACTTCCTCTTCCCAGTATGCACTTGGTCTTTGGAGAGTAGTAAGATTATGTACATTTATGTTTCTTATTGCCTGTTTTTTTAAATGTTTAATTTTTTTACATGAAGATATAGATCCAATTTTATAGATGAAACCAGATGTGTTATGTTGAAGGAAAAATGGAGTAATGTGGTATGCTTTTCATATTTTTGATTACTTGTTTAAAGTTTTGATTGTAGAAAAGATTTGTGCTTTAAGAGTTCTCATTTTTAAATAGGTTTTTTTAAAAAATAGATTACTGAAGTCGGATCTCTTAGCACTTTGACTTTTTTTGTTGTTAGTTGAATGCACTAATAGTTAGGCTGCTTCTGTGAGTGCTGCCTCATTGCTAATACTTGATCCCTTAATTCATACACTTAGGTTCTGGTCCTGACTTATGATCTGCTTGATTATTTGCACTGTTTTCTGAAGACAAAATGACTTAAGTCAGCTTAAGGTATTAGAAGGGATCTTTCCTTAGTTTCAAGCATATGGGCAGTTATTCCTACTCCCCGCTTGCCTGGCGTTATAATAGAAATCTAAAACATTTCTCCAGGCTGGTATCCTGGCAAGTGGTAGACTTACTCATTGAGTAAGCAGATGGTGGCTAGCATTCCTCTTCCACTCTCTTCCAACTTCTTGGACAGTGTTTCTATTATCTTTCTCCTCTGGGTGTCAGAATATCACCTTTCCTTAAGTATGTGAATATTCTCCTTTTCTCATGATAACCTGTCTTGGAATCTATCAGCTCTTATCTTCCTTCCCTCTTAATGGACCAAAAGTTTGGTTGGGGTTAGCAGGCAGTGGTATTTTATTGTCAACTCAAGTCAGTCCCCAAGGAATAGAAAAGGACTTTTAGAATGTTTTTATAAAGCACTGCAAAGCCCTTGACTGTACAAAAGCTGTGCTGCTGTAAAGCTAAGTGTGACACTTCTTTAACGTATGTTTAATAAATCCAGATATTAGCGTATCATTGGTTATGTTCTGCCTATACCACACAGGGCAGAAGGCAGTATTCAGGACTAGAGTCACTTCCCTCAAATGGATGTGTGTACTGCCAACGACTAGTTAGATTTCTGTAATGCACTGGTCTTCCCGCCTTGTGATTTGTCCAAGCAGAAATGCAAGAAAATAAGCATTCAGGGGTCATTTGTAAGAATTAGAAAAGAAAGAGTAGTCTATCTGGGAAGACTTCCATTAAACATACTGTTTTTCAATAAACTGAGGAGAGGTGGTACCATGCAGACTTCCATTGCTCTCCCTCCAGTAGCCTCCCTTCTGTAGACCTCGTTACTTCATTCTAGAGTCTGGTAACAAGGGTAACTGGAAGCCCAGCTTCCTTTTATTCTTCTTGAATGCAGAGGACCCATTAGGAGCTTTTATTTGATAAAACTGATAAATGTGTACAGGCAAATGAACACAAACCCAAGTAAGTAATACTCTGGAGTATTTACAATATTCAGATTTGGTTGAGGACAACACCTGTCTATAGAGAGCTTCACTTTACTTTCAGAGAACAGACATATTAATAACCTAGGCCCTGTCTTCCAAAAGCTAATACCGCATTATACCTAATATACCATACACCCCATTTTCTGTAGCCCATATATAATTTGGCAAACTTCATCTAGGTTGTAGAAAAATCTTTAATAAACAGTTGGGGACACCTAAGATAATGGGATACATCAGGGGATTACTTGATTTATTTATGCAGTTATATATGATGATTAAAACCTAATATTTAATAGTTTCTGCCCAGATTATATTATGTCTTTCTCATAAATCAGGCTAGTCATGTTAGCGGGAGGTTAGTATTAACACAGAACTTTTGATTTTTGAATATAGGTTAACGAGCATTTGGCTAGATTATTGGTTAATTGAAAAGAAGGTCCCACGCAAGGTAACCATTCTTAAACCTAGTCTCTTTTATGTAGGTTAACATAATTAATAGTTTTCTTCTCGATATTAGAATTGTTTTTCCCCACTTATAAATTCAACATATTCCCACTGCCCTGAGTGAACAAAGTAAATTGGTAACTGAATTTGGCCGGCACCTTTCTGTCCTCTTGGCCCAGGTACACAGAGTCCTGATCGTCAAGAATAATGACCAAGTAGGAAATTTAGTGTGGTGTGGAAAGGATGACTGTTTTAAGGACTGACTTGCTGTGGATTCCTTGTAACAGTACTTTTTTTGGTATGAGTGAAAATACTTGTAGGAAAGGTCATTTCTTAAGTCAAAGTTTTTGTCTGTTTGGGCCTCATTTTTCTTGCCTGGTCAAGGTGACAAGATTAGGCATTTACATTAAAAATGTTTAATAATATAGCCTTTTGGAAGGTTATCTGCTTCCCTATAACTTTGGTGGGATCACTCATCTGGGAGAGGTTCAAGGGCAACCAACGGCAAGAAGTCGGAGTATTTAATTAATTCTTATTTGGGTGTAATTCTCAGAAAAAGGAGAAAATTAGGGGGAGAGATGGAGGGGAGGGAGAGACTAGAACAACTTTTCTTGGTTACTGCATTAGAAGCTTTCTCATCTAACTTCTTGTCCTCCTTTTAAAAGGATGAGTCAGGAAACTGGAATCAGTAGGGGAAAATGTAGGATAAAAGCTGTTCGGAATCACAAAATGTGGGAGTCCCCCCCCCAAGTCAGGTCCACATTCTTAAGTGTTAACTATACTCACATGGTGCCTATTAACTTATAATTTATATTTCAAAAAATGCTGTCATCTCTGCCTTCTGCCCATATAGCCGTACACCATGTTTGCAGTCTGCTGAAAAATGGAGGCATATTCTATTGTAAATGGTAGACTAGAACCAGGCAGAAAGAGTGTGGTTTTACACCCCAAATACTTAACCTGATAATCAGCCCCACTGTTTTCAGGTGGGAATTAAAGAAGGTACACAGTTCATCTTTGGCACATTTGTAGTTCCTGCTGTATACATAGGCAAGAGCTTTGTTCATTTGTGCCAGGAGTGGCCTGAACCATGACTGTTATTAAAAAAAAATTTTTTTTAAACCAAACATGCCAGCACTCTCCCTCTCCCCCTGTAGATTGTTTATTGAGACTGTTATTAAGCACACCCTTTATAAAAACCAGCATTTTTGCCAATGATCTACGGGTAATTTCCTGACAACAGCTCTGCTTCTCTCTCCTCTCCTACCTACTTGCAATCTAATTTGAGGTATAAGCACTTTGTTCCTTATATACTGCAGGAAGAGATTTGGAGAAAGAGAAAGACTGTTAAACATGTTGCTATTGCAAGACTGACCCCTGCTAAGAAATAGGCTGGATTTGAAAACAGAATTCACTTCAGTGAATTCAGCAGTTCAAAATTGACCTGTTTCTGGTGGCTTGTCTAAAGGTAATGAACTTTAGACTGTAGACTCTATAAGGGGGCCATTTCACACGTTGTAGAAACAGGCCTTGCTTTAGAATTCTAGAAGATGAGGGGTAGGGTCGCAGTGGAGAAACCAGGGGGCTAAGACGGTGGCACATGTTAATTTAGCCTTATGTGTGAAGATAACTTTTTTTACTGTAGGTAAACATTTTTTTAAAGTTTAAAACCTGCCTTAGATTGGGGCTGTAGTTATTGCTGCTGCCTGCAGTGGCTCATGTGAGTGCAAATTTACCTACAGTCGGTCTCAAGGGCTAGCTCTCCTTACAGCACTACTGCTCCTTCTAAGAATTACATTGTGTGTTTCCCTAAATCTTGTGTATGTGGACTTGAGGTGGGGAGGGAAAAAGAAATTGTTTGTATAGTTTAAAATGGTTCTAAATGGTACTTCAAACTTTGATTATCCCTAAATAAAATACATAAAACCATTATCTTAACATTCACAGATGTTTTTCTATGAAGAGTTTGAATTTATATTTAAGGTGGATGTGGGCAGATGATCCAAACCCAACCCACATCAACTCTGTCGTGTTGGTTTCAACGTTTAATTGCAACCTTTGACTTCAGCCAAAGGCTTTGGAATTAGTTTTATATAAACTAGAGCAAACTGCCAAGCCCATTAATAATAGCATCATGTAATTGACATGGAATAATGGCATGTGGAAGCTAAAAGGGGCCTTTAGTCCAAACCACTGGCTACATGTTACTTTTCCCAACTGTACAGCTTTAGTAATTGCAGCCCAAGCAGATTTTGCCACTTCCCATAGTTTAAAAAAATTTTTAAAGGGAATAAAAACCTATGTTTAAACATCATTTCCTAGACCATTCATGTCTTTCCTTTCCAAAGGAAAGCCTTTATTCCATGTATACCCCCAATGCCCTCATGCCAAGCTGAGCTGCCTTAATCAAAGTAGACATGAAATTGTTTCCTTTTTTGAAAGAGTAGAGATAAAAGTCTGAGTAGTACGTGAGTCCAGTCCTGTTTAATTCCCTAAGGCCAGTGTCAAAGAATGGCTTTACTTTATTCTGCTTCATATTGGTGCTGCAGAGGAGTCTTTCCTACCCACCCTGAATCCTCCAAAGCATCTTTTGTACCTCATGGCTGAAGAAGCTACAACAACCAAATTTGTCTCGCAATGAATTAAAACAGCAACAGTTGAAAGGGTGTGTGTGTGTGTGTATATACACACACACACACACACACATATATATATATATATATATATATATATATATATATATATACACACATATATATAAAACCACTCCAGATCCAGTTTTCCATGGTATCCCAAGAGTCTGATTATGAAAATGTAGCTATTGCTTTAGGGAATGGATCCAACTGAGTGTCTCTCATGAAAAGTGACCAAAGGATTCACTGAATTAGCTGAAATTATGAGTTCAGGTTGAGGATATTAGGATAGTGTTCCATGTCTCTGTGCTTGGTTGGCTCTTTTAACTTTGCTAATAACCATGTTCATCTGAAGTAATGTGGAGGTTATTCCTGAATGAAAAGGTTCTTAAATCTTTAACTTAGAATTGAGACATTTTTCTCTTCAGAAACATCAAAACATTCTAGTAAAAGACAAGTTATACAAGTTCAACCATAACTTGAGAAGCTCAATAGAAATTACTTCATCTCATCCCTTTGACAAAATATGTACTATAAAGAAAGCTTGCGAATAAACTGAGGTATTTATTCATAAAAACTAAACTTGTCAGAATAAATGAACAAAGTACATTTTGTAATGAAGTAGATTTGACAATGGTATGCACCACTGCCCATCCTCACCATTTACTAATCAGGAAAAGCTCTCTTGTGGCATCAAGATGTTACCATTTTTCTAATATTAAAAACCAAAATGATAGAATGGAAAACAGGAATCGAGGAATTTTAAAAACCCAAAGCTGATTCCAGTGGGAACTGACCCCTATAAAGTAATACATACTATGAGTTTGGATTATGTTGCCAGAAGGTAGCCTGGGCTTTCTTCTTATGGGAACAATAAGAAAGATCACTTTTCCTGATGCCTGTGTAGTTATTTAATGCCCCCAGGAGGTAACATCAAGTATAAAGTTTTTTGTATTAAATCCCACCAATGAATAAGAGTACTCTTCCATTTCAAGTGGGCTGGACCATGTTAGCACATACTTCCTAATAGAGCCCTGGAGGAAAAGAGAGGAGAGGGCTGACACAGATGCCCAAGGTCTTCCTCATGCTTTCAGCTCAGTGATTTTTTTTTAAGTACTCCCAATAACTTTTTTTTTTCCAAAGCTCTGCAAAGCAGTGTTCGTCATGGTCCTTGGCACCACAATATATATATATTTATAATATATATATATATATATATTTTTTTTTTGCTTTTGTTTTGGAGAACAGGGTGGTGATGGCAGTAAGAACCAACTGAGTATACACTTCTGAGTTTCAATAAAACTTACTCATAAAAACAGACATTTTCTTTAAAATGTTCCTCTGGGCTGGCATTTTATACAGCCTGCACTTCAAATTGTTTTTCCTTTGTGGTATCAATTTTTATGCCACCTCTGGTTGACTATAATACAAATATCCTCTCTCTGGACAGGTTTCTTTTCTCTGTAGACATTCCCTGTTCCTGGAGAATATGTATGCCTTGGGCTTTAGGAATTCATTCTACATTGACTATTTGAAATCAACATGAGTCTGCCTAGGCTTATACGTAAACTGCTGAAATGTGAGTTTGGAATGGGAGATAGTTTATATGAAATACTTGCTCAGCAGCAGTCTGGCCAGGGATAGATAGGTCTGCTTTCAGAGCAGCTTGGGGCCTTTTGAGGACAGGATTGGGGGGAAAACAGGGGAGGTGACAAGAGTTTATTAAACTTCTTTACAAACTGACAAAGGATATACCTGTTGGGTTGCTGGCCTTATGGGAAAAGCTTGTCTGAATGGAAGTTTTGAAACAAGGAATTGGAACCTTTCCTGCTTAAATGCTCTCTCCCCTCACTCCTTAAAGGGGGATGATAGAAATAACCAGGCAAAAAGGAGCTGCAGCATTAGGTCGTTGAGAATACAGGGTGTTCCAAAAGTCTTAGTGCCACTGTACTACTAAAATGTTGGGGATACCCTGTATTTCTAATTATCTGATAACATCATCTTTGCTTACTGCATAGGCTTATTAGTATAGGCGACTAAGTGCTAATAATTTCCCAGCCCCCTCCCCCCACCCCCACCTTGCTCCCATAAAGAATACACCAATTAAGGGGGGGAAAATCACATGAAGCCTTTTTATTTGGCAGTCAGGTCTTGAGGGCCCAAAACTGGGGGTGGCAGGTTTGCCTGTGCTGAAGGAAGGCAGCTGAGGGCCAGCTCCCTGTGAGCTCCAGCTCCAGGGTGGGCACTTATTTCTCATGCCCAGGACATGAGACACAAGTTGTAGGTTCTATGGTGTCTATTCTCCCAAACAAATAAGTGTCTCTCTTAGTCAGGTCTGAGGGAAGGCTTTCTCCTTGGGACCAGAGGGTCAGTCATTCCAGGTAGGTACAAAAACCACATGGTATGCAAGCTGCTAGTTCAACCTCATAGATGTCTTCCTGACCATTCAACATCAGACACAGGGATTTCCCAATGTTCACCCCCTTGCTCCTGATGAATACAACTCCTTATTCCCTTTTCATGCCTTAAAAACTTAATGAGTCCTAAAATGTGCCCTCTTTCCCTTAAAAACAAAAAATTAAAAAGTAGCTATTCTCCTCCCCAGCCTTTCCTGGCACTGCCACTAACACTTAAGTCACTGCTTGAAAGTGCACCAACCAGCCACTCTGAGCATCTCAGCTAGTGCAAGGCTTGGCTTGGGAAGCTGCACAGGAGTGGCTAGCAGCCGGCTTTTTTTCCTCTTAAATGCCACCTGCTTTGGGGGTTTACCTGTGGTAAACAGTATGGGGAGGAGTAAATAACTTAGTTACAATACAATTTAGAAGAAAAAATAATACTGCTGTTTGTAACATGTTTTAACTTCAGGAGAGCATTCCATCCTGAAAGAGGGTTAGTGTTCCAGGGCCATATTGCTATGTCTGCAATATTGCCTTTCTTGCCCCACTCACCAAGTAAAATACTCAGCACAGACACCCCTATGGGGTTTCAGGTCTGACTAACAAGGCATCAAGCTGGGGCCTGGATCAGCCAAGGGACAAACCACTCAGGAACATTAGCCCTCTCACATTGTTCATTTGTGGTTTTAAAGCTACAGGAGGATGTAAACTTTATTTTGGGGGATTTGTCTTTGTAGGTCCCTTAGGGAAACAGTAAAGACAACAGTCAGCCCCTTGGTCATTCTCAGGAATCGTCCATAGCTCCTCAGAGCCCCATGCACGCTGTTGGGTGGGGTGGGTGACTGATAAGCCCAGGTGTCCCTGTGAGTAAGGGAGCTGGGTCAAGGATCCTGTCCTTTCCAGGAGAGGTGAGATGAGAGCACCAGTCTCTGGGGAATCGGGACAAGATGTTTGTGCTCAATACCAGGCATGGTATACAGTCTTCTTGCCTTTACCCTGGACAAGAGTGAACAGATTCAGGACAATAAAACAGCTGAACAATGGCTTGGTTTTTGTGTAACGTATCTCTACCAGAACATCAGGCTACAGGCAGAGAATCCAGGAGGGCTGCCTGAAGGAAGGGCCAGAGCAGTGTTGTCTCCACAGAAACCAGTTCACAGAATTCCACAAGGCATCTTCTGCTAAAACCCACATAATTCTCAAAGGCCAGTGTGGTTGAGTCTAGAGGCGGTTATCTCCATTGATACGAGTTCTCCGAAGTGCCCTAGAGGGAGAGAAGCCAAGGTCCTGATTGAGACAGAGGGGCCCCTGAGGTGAAGTTGCCTCCTAAGAGATCTGATAGAGGTGGACAAGAGCTGAGGATGTCAATGTAAAGACAACTCATTCCCAGGAAAAAAAAAATGAACACAATTTAGAAAGGCATAAATTCTAGAGCAGAATCCCATCGGAGGCTTGGGCTGAGACCCCGAGTGGTATAGTCGTAGCAAGGACACTGGACTTGGACTCACACACTTACAATGGGAGCGGCCCAAGCAAGCCATTTAATTCCTTGTACAAGGCTGGACTAAGCCACATGCAGCTGAGCACTGTCTAGTACAGAGTAAATCCCTTCTTCCAGCTCTACTTCTATCATCTTGACTTGTGGGATCTACTGAGGTGATGCTTTTACTCTGCCAGTAAAACACGGGGACAGCTAGGTGGTACAGTGAATAGAGCACCAGCCCTGAAGTCAGGAGGACCCAAGTTCAAATCTGGCCTCAGACACTTAACACTTACTAGCCGTGTGACCTTGGGCAAGTCACTTAACCCCAACTGCCCTGCATTCCCCCCTCCAAAATGCAAAAAAAAAAAAAAAAACAAACATAAAATGACATCGTCATTAGATGTGGCTATTCTAACTGGCTGATTATCTGAGCAACAAGTTCACCACCATCCTTCCCATCACTCTAAGCTCTACTTTCAGACCTTTTTCTGAATATAAACAGTGCGTACATGGTGACCTGAGCTTTAAGCACAGGCAAACACATGTGTGTACTCTGGGACAGCTCAGTTTTAACAAAGAGGGAAATAGTTATATACTGGCATGTGGCCCACATCCCGCCCACCTCAAATGACATCTGGGTCAAGGGCTGCTCCTGAACATTTAAGCTGCAACTGATGCCTTCCTAGTTGCATGTTGCTGCTTTGGCTCACTCTGTCCAAACCTTTGCAAATTGTGAGAGACCTGTTGAGAAACCCGGCGCCAGAAAAGCCAGGCCAAAGCTTGGCACCACTGTGAACCCCCCAGTAAGTGCCCTGGCCACATTCTTGCCTCTCCCTGCCAGCCCCAAGGAGGAGCAGGTATGAAGGAAGGAGAAGATGTGTTGTGTCACCTTCGTTCTCGGCTGTCAAAGTGGTCTGCGAGGTGCTCCTGGGAGATGCGGAAGTCCTCAAATGGCTGCTGATAGCGGGCTTCAAAGGAACCTTCTCGGGCTCGTCCATGGAGCAGCTGGCCTGAAGATTCAGACCCTCGTTCTCGGAATGATGAGCTGCCAAAGGGACTGACTTCACCGTTCTCCTGCTTTAGGAAGAAACCCCCCACACACAACCTGCTATGGCGTCTGCAAGTACAACTGGCCCTCACCCCCAGTCTCTTCAGAGTCAAAAAATGCTTAGGCCCAAGCTCTCCCCCACCTCAGGCAGCAGTAATTAGTCCCACCCCCCAACAAAGGCGTTCTCTTCCCCCTTTTGATGCTACCCAGTATCTTTAAGGCCCTTTCTACAGTTCCTCCTGACCCAAGTAGCCTCAGCTGAGCAGCAAGTACCTTGGCAGGAAATATATCTATTTTGATAAGCAGAGAGGCCAACTCCAAGTCCTCACTGTAGTTATTCTTCAAAGGCACCGCTCTGTATCCTGAAACCAATAAGATACCACCCACCCCGAGCCACATGTGAGTTGGCCTGCTTACCTTCCTATCCCCACCCCTCCCTTTAGAGTGAGCTGCACGAGGCCTTGGCTGGCTCCGTCCAAGCCTTTGCAACTGGAAGAAGAGAACTCTCCTTACTCTGTTCATTCCATGACCCTTTCCCTAGCTCCTCCCATAACTTTAGCTTAGTTGTCAAAGAGGAAAACCAAAGGCTTAATTTCTATGAAAGCATCAATGACGTCACAGGTGCTAGCCCCCTCAGGGGTGCCTGCTCATATTAACACAACCCTCCCTGCCGCAGCTATAATACTAATGCTTCATTACACCAAGCATCTGAACAGAACTGGCAGCCAAAAAGAATCAAACACCTAGTGAGCCAACTTCTAAGGTCACTATGTGAGGCAGCGCTTCTTAAACTGGAGGTCACAGCCCCATAGATCTGGCAATAGTAAAAGGTTCCTCAATGCACAATGACTAAAAATCAAACGTGTAACGAATCCAAGGTGTTTCTGGCAGCACTGCATTGGGCAACGTAAGTGCAACCTTGGTTCTGAGCATACAGCATGGGCACTTGCGCTGCACGTGCCCTCACGTGCCCTCAGGCCAAGCAATGCCAACAAATGCTGCAAAACACGAAAAGGGGCTGCAAGTGGAAAAAGCTCAAGAAGCCCTGTTCTAGGTGACAATCCAAAAGAATGACGTTCCAATGATGGGATCTCAGGCTCTGTAGTGAAGCCAAATGGGGAGACATCTGGGGGTCAGAAGGGCCTTCCCAGGACCAGTCCAATCACAAGCATCATGTGATCGACAAGACTGAGGCCCCGGCCTGATTAACACCCACTTGACCTGACTGGTCCACCCTTGGAAGTGGGTGTCATGAAAAGTTACATGGGCACCACACCTAATGTGGGATGTTTCCCTCAAAAGCAAAAAGGAGCTAAGCCATGGTTTCCCAAACTTCTCTGCGGGCTAAATGACTGTGTCCTCATGACTTAGTCATCAGGAGAGAAAAAAGAGAATCTTATAGGTCCTTAAAGGTTTCCTGGATGGGCCAGCTGCTGGCATCCCCAGCTCTGCTTCCAGTCCTTACCTGTCTTTAGGCCTTTTACCAGGAAGGTGGCCTGAGCCAAGAAATTCTGGTCACTGAACATATCTTCTTCATAGACCACAAAGCGCAGGAAAGCAAACTCAGGGTTACTAATCTGGAAGTGGAAGGGCTTTGCTGGCCATACAGGGTTCAGGCCGTTGTCCACTGTAAAGCAGAGAAGGCAGGAACCAGTGATCAGCATCTCCCTCTAGCTCACATCCCTGAGTTAAATAAGCACCTCACTCCCTAGTCCCTTGACCCCCACTGCATGGGAAGAGGAGGATGTTAAAGGAAAAGATTGTTTGGGATTCAGACCACCTTGGGAACCCCCTTTTCTGGGATCATTCTTCTCCTACATGCAGGAGTGAAAGGACTAAACTTTGGGACCAGAGGGAAGCAGATGAGACTTTGTTTGGGGGCAGGTAGATATCTCTCCTCTCCCAAGCTAACTTGTGCCCACAGTGCTTGGGAAGTTGGGGGGAAAGAAAAGAAAGCAAAATATGGTGGGTGGGAGGTAAGGGGAAGAGACTATGTTTTCACTCTTTCTTAGGCTAGAGAGACTCAATACCACAGCTCCCCCGAGATGCACACACAAACAAACACAGAAAATGCCAGCACCTAATAAGACTGACCAACTATGCCATGGCCCTGAGCTGGCCCTTGTGGGCCATGACAACCCCACCCAAACAATGCCCAGGTCATCAGGGAGGAAGATGGTGGGAGGTGCCTGGGGTGCCACCGCCCCATCCCACCTGAGCCTCACCCACAAATTCTGTCTTGTGCTTCATGTTGTCATAGTCAGCCCCGGCTACCTCAATCTCCACGAAAGGACACACAATGCCACGACCGTTCTTGGGAAGATGCCGGGCCCCCAGGACCTAGGCAGGGCAGAGATGGTTTGTCTCCACTCCCTCCACAGACACACACACCCTCTCCCACCCTACATGCTGGCTTCTCTCCTAGGTTAGAGGGCATGTGTGGCTGCCAGGCTCTGCTATGACCACTCAGAAGCTGGAAGCCACCTCTCCTGCCCTGCCCTGCCCCACCCCAGGAGGTCCGAATGCTAACTCTAGGCACAGCAAGACAGCACCGCCCACCTCCACCCCAGACAGACCAAGCCTCATGACAGGCCAGCCAGGCATCAGTGAAGCACTCCTGAGCCTTGGCCCAGCCCGCCTAGCCTAGCTCCAAGTGTGCCCGGTGGGGAGGCCAGACTGATGGAGACAAGACGCCCTCTGCTGGGGCCTAATGAAGCTGCTGCTCAAAGTCAGAGCCTGACTCGTGAGGTCTCTCCTGGGCCCCCTGACTCTCTCTGGGCCAGGACCAGCGCTTACACTTTCCCCCTGAGCCCTTCACTTTGCTTACTATTGGCAGCTGTTTCTCCTCCTCTCCCACCATCAGTAAAGAGGGCTCCTTCCCCTGCATGGCTCTGCCCCATTCCTCAAGAGGCTCCCCTTGCCCACCAGGACCTTCTAGGGTCCCACAAAGGGCTTTATTCCGAGAAGGAAGCTTGCCTGGACAGCACACCCACACTAGACAGCGCTCATGTTGGGGCCATGGGGCATTTATTCACTTGAAAATCTCCTGAAGTGCCCTCAGGGACAGACTGAGAATTAGGGAGGGGATGCCTTCTGAGAATTAGGGATTAGAAGCATGGGTTCAGAAGTATATGTCACCTAGGACTTGTCTTCACACATCTCCAGGACTGCTCTGTGCCAGGAAGCATCTCAGAGCCCACCCTTTGGGGGGCCTCCAACCAAACTGATGGCTACCTCCTCCCCTGCACACCGAGCCATGGAAGGACATGCCGAAGGATGGCTATGCCACATGATGGGACAGCAAAAGGAACACTGAATCCAGAGTTCAAATCCCATCTCTGTTACTTCTAATCTGTGTGACCTTGGCCAAGTAAACTCACCTCTCCCTGTCTCATTTTCCTCATCTGTAAAAAGAGGAAGTTGGACTTGACTTTTAACATCCCTTCCAGCCTTCGATCTGTGACTCTGTAACCTCACCAACGTGGCCCTACAGTTAATACTGGACTGTAGACGGGATCACAAGTCTCAGCCCTCAGAAGGTGAGAATCATGCTGTCTGTGCAACCACAGGAAGTTAACCTTTCTGAGCCTCAGTTTCCTCTTCTGGAAAATGGGAATAATGCTTGTACCCTCCTCACAGAGTGGTTGTGAGAAAGGCACTTTGTAAAACACTACAGAAAGAGGAGCTGTGATGATCAGTATTATCCAAGGTAGGATTCAAATTCCCTAATTCAACTCAGCTACATGCTTCTGTCTATACCAGCTGTCCCCTTCTCTTGACCTGATATCTGTTTAGACCTACCAGACTCCCTACTCCAAGCCTCTCTAGACCTGCCTTGTCTCTTGTATTTCCATCTACAGTCCACAGGATGACAAACACCACATAATAGAGCCCAATCTCTCTTCCAGCTCTTTGTGGGCCCAAGACAGGTTCCAAAACTCACATCCCTGGGTTAGACCTTTTTTTTTTTAAAGCAGTCGGGGTTAAGTAACTTGCTCAAGGTTACACGGCCAGTTATTTCTGGGTGTGGTGCTAAGTATCTGAGCCTGGATTTGATCCAGGTCATCCCGACACTGAAGCCGCTGAGCCACCTGGCCGCCCCTAAGCAATTGGGGTTAAGTAACTTGCTCAAGCTTACACGGCCAGCTGTTTCTGGGTGGGTGCTAAGTGTCTGAGCCCGGATTTGATCTCCAGGTCATCCCAACACTGGAGCTGGTACTCTTACTCACTGTGCTACCTGGCCACCCCTGGGTTAGACCTTTTCCAATAGGCAAGCAGCATGGTCCAGTGTGGGATAGGCCTAGGGTACTGACCAACTGGCCCCTGCCTCGTTATATCCTCCTTCATCTTCCAGAAACAACTAAAGCTAGCCAGCTGTGGGCCTGGACTCCATTCCTGCCCTCAGTGTCCTTTCCTGTGGTAGAATGATGGCAGTGGTACCTCCCCAGCTACCCCAACAAAAAGCTTACTAGGCCTGCCCACCTCAATGCAGACTGCACACGGCTCTATCCCACGCAAGCTGCATTTGTCAAAGGGATCGAAGACTTCATCTCTCATGTTGCCTGGCTGCATCACATACCCACAGCGCCCGCTGGACATGAACAAGGCCTGGTTCATCTGCATGGGTTTATCTAGAAGAAATTAAGTTGTAGCAAACTCAAATTACCTTTGAATCCCTCAGTTCAGGCGAATGACCCAGATCTTGGGAAGGAAGGGGGAGGTTGGTAGGATAAAAAAGTAAAACCCCTAAACCCACCCTCATACCCCATGGAAGTTACAGCTCTCAAGAGAGAACCTTGAAAATGCCCCCTCACCTGGAGTCTGGAAGTTGAGGGCTACCAGCTGGCTGCCACAAATCCACATGGGCAGAGGGTCATAGTTGGAGGAGTCCAACCGCTGGCCCTTGGGGTAAATGCGTGACAGCTGAAGCCGATTATACTGTAAGAACTTCTTGCCTTTGGTCTTATTCACGTATTTCTCGGCCTTGGTCTCCGGGAAGGATGACATGTCTCGGTAGCAGGCCCGCTCAGTGCCAATCTCTGGGAACATGTGAGGTAAAAGTCACTGACTAGGCCACTAGGCTCTTGCCAACCTGGGCTGTAGACAAGGGGGAGCCATTACAGCCAGGACCTGCTTCCTCAGCCCATGCCAGCCATGCTGGGGCAGAGCCCCTGGCTGAGGGCCATCGCCTGCCCCTAACATTCCTACTGCACAGTCACAAGGGCCAACAGTCACAATCCAGACAAGTGCCACACATGCACCCTCAGACCAGCTCTATCCACACACCAACAGTCACCCACGCAGTCTGGCCTTCGCCTCATTCCCTCCCTTACTCACTATCTTCATCGAAGGGGACTGGCCGACAGTAGATGACAAGTTCAGACAGCTCCAAGGCAATTTTCTTCCTTCGTTCCATCATCTTTCCCTCTGTGAGCTGCAGAGCAGAGAGCAGTACATTAAGTCCCCTGGCTCTGACCCAGTGTGAGGAGGGCATGACCTAATCCCAACAAGCCAGGGCCGGCCCTCCAAACTCTTTATCCCTTCAGGGAAGATCCCAAGAAGACATTCTCTGAACCCTCCCAAAGCCCAAATCTTTTGACTGTTCATCCCTCCTTACATCCTCACTTTCTCCCCATCCCTTAAAAGGTGTGAGCCAGAATGAGCGCATGGCCTGCCAGCTGTCACCAGGGCCCATGCAGTAACTCCCCACTTAGCAGCCATTCCATGCTACCATATTCCATATCCCCCGCACCCCAGCCCAGCCTGGCAGGGACCCTCACCCGGGCATCCGCAGTCTGGGCCACCTCACGGATCTTTTTCACCCAGTCCTGTAGGTCCTCCTGTGAATCAGCAGCCACATCCAGGGACCAATGTGCAATGGAAGCCATGCTGATCGAGAACACAAACAGCCGGTTGTTCTTCCCCTCGGGGCGGATAGCTGCAAGGCAAAAAGCCCAACAAGAGAAACCAGGTCAGAGGCTGTAAGATGTGTCTGTCCAGCCCCTCTCCCAAGCTCCCTCCCCCTACAGACACTAAGAAGTCTAGATGAGAACAGTCCACTTAGGAGACACACACAGAGCAGAAGCTGCAGCAGCCCTGAGCCTGGCCTAGGGCAGAGGGGGCCGGCCAGTCCAGGACAAGCAAGATTAAGGCCCAGGACTCACCAATCTGACAAGCCGGCACATCCAGGACTCCACGAAGCAGATCTCCCAGGGGGCTGTTCTCATCCAGCTGCTGTAGAGAGCAAAGCTACAGTAAGCATCAGTTTGTCAACACTCATGTAGTTCTGCATGTGTATGAACACATTATGGGACAGGTGTGACCTTCCAGCCAAAAGTCCCCTCTTCTGCAGGTGGGTGGCAGGGACTGTGCATGCATACAGGGCCCTCCGTGGCCTCACCTCCCTCTCAGGTTCTAAAGCAGCAGGATTGGCCATCTCTTCCACATAGTTGGATGGGAACCAGAGCTGTTTCTTCCCTCCATAGTCTCCCCTCCACCTGCAGGACAGACAGCACACCTGGGACCCTGCAGCAAGGGACTCAGGCACATGTTGCATGAATGGCTTTCCTGGCCGCCTCCCCAACTTCCCCTTTCCCTATGCCCAGTGGCAATTCTGCGCTGTACAAAATGCTAGCACCAAGCTGGGGGGACTGGCATATTTTTAAGTATATGTATATAGCTGGGCACCACACAGGCAAGAGTCCAGACCGACACAAGCATGCAGATCCCACGATTCTCACGGCCTTCTCAATCATGGGCCCAATTCTCAGCCTTCTGGGGACCAATCAGCTCCTCAGACCTCCCCCACTACCTTAGTCCAAGAGGGTGGGGTAGAGATCATCTAGGTTAGGACAGTCTGGGGCTGGGAGCTCCCCCCAACTCACCAGCCTCCCTCCTGCTTCTCTACATTCTGGATGATGGCACTCTTCGTAAAGGTCAGCTCATCTTCCCGCTGTGCCTTGTAGTCAAAGAGGGCTTTGACCGCACACTGGGGAGACAGTGGGGCTGGTCAAAAGGGAAAGGGGACAGGGACCCTGCCCCTAACAAGCCCTGGTAGAGAGAGAGGTATCTGTGTTCAGCAAATGCATCCCAGGGTTACTGAGGCAGGGAGGGGTACAATGGCCTTGATCCTGGCGCATTACTCAATACTTAAATGAGGAACAAAAAGCTTCAGGGGAAAAAAGCTGGGCTGCACTGGACTCAAAGTTCAGAGGGTTCCCCAGGACGAACTTTGTACACAGTTCTGCCCTGTCCAGGACGTAAGGGAGGTGGCCTGGAGAGTGGATGGCCCACCCCTGTGCTGCTGTCATAGGATATAAAGCCACAAGAGAGATGTGAAAGGTCATTTGTTCAACCTCATTTTACAAATAACGCAGAGCTGCTTAGAGGCCATCTGATCCAAACCTCTCAATTTGTAGGGAAGGAAACTGAGGCCCAGAGAGGGGAAAGGACTTGACAGGACTTTACAGATAGTAAATAGCAGAGCAGACTGGCCAACCCCAGATCTCGTCTCCAAATTCCATGTTGTTCTCACTCCAGCCAGCTGATGGTGCTGTCACTGTGCATCTGGTTCCTCCTCCACATGTGAGAGCTCTCACCCACACGCACACATGCACAGATACACTCGTGTGTGCCCACAAACATGCATAAATCCACACATATAAGAATATCTACATTATCGTGTATTTTATGTTCTAAGGTCTCTTCAGCTCTAACAGCCTAGGAGAGGTAGGGATATGTAAAGGAAAAAACACCAATTTGGAGAGTTTAGATTCTGCTACTTATTACCTGTGTGACCTTGGGCAAATCCCTTTACCTCTCTGGGCCTATTTCTTCTGTTTAAAAAAAAAAATCAGGGGTGGCTAGGTGACGCAGTGAATAGAGCACCGGCCTTGGAATCAGGAGGACCTGAGTTCAAATGCGGCCTCAGACACTTAAAAACTAGCCATGTGACCTTGGGCAAGTCACTTAACCCCAATTGCCCTCTCAAAAAAGGCAAAAAAAAAAAATCAGGAATGTGGTCTATTCCATTTCTTTTTTTTGGTTGGTGGTTTTTTTGGAGGGGGGAAGGCAAGGCAACTGAGGTTGTGACTTGCCCAAGGTCACACAGCTATTAAGTGTGTCCAGTGTCTAAGGCTGAATTTGAACTCAGGTCCTCCTGACTCCAAGGCTGGTGCTCTATCCACTGTGCCACCTAGTTGCCCTTATCCCATTTCATAATGAGAGGTTTTATCTTAATGAACCTTCTCCCTACACCTATTAGATATATCCTGTTTTGATTGGCAGGTGCCTCAATTTATAGCAACTTAAGACAGGAATTGGGGCTGAGATGTCTAGCTGAGCCCTGCCTACCCAGTAAGAGGACTGGCAGCTCTGGGACCTTTAGGGGCAACTGAGTCCTCAATCAGCCCTGGGGGAAGGAAACTAAGCTTCAAGAATTACCTGCTTCGGGTATGGCCAGGGAAGGTTCTCAGCCCTGGAAGGTGACAATATCTCAGGGCCAGAATGGGCCTCACCCATCTAACCCTTATCAGAACAAGACCCCTTTTCTAGCCAACCTGAAAAACTATCTTCTGGACTCCTAGGAACACCTCTGCTCAGGGCTGAGCTGCCAGCATGGCTTCCAAAGGGGGGG
>NW_027187280.1:5684940-5712721 GCF_028583685.1 Petaurus breviceps papuanus | reverse complement strand
GGGTGTGTCCATGGTAAATGACAGGCATCCCATCTGGTCCATCCCAACAGTCCACTTCAAGAGTCAAGAGTAGAGATAATGGTGGTTCAGTCCAGGTGGACCCAAAGTGAAGGTATCTTTCCACTCCCTTCACTATGGTCCCAGATACTACCAACTATAACGCTCCCTCCAGTCCCACAACTCCTCCCTGCCCCCGACTCACACTCGATGCATCGACAGCCCATACGAAGACATCGTGCATAGGCCTCCAAGGAGGACTCACTGGAAAACTGGTCCCCAGTCAGGTACCTATTATTCATGGATGGAATTTGGGTTGGGGGTAGTCAGGTCAAACAAGTGGGCAGACCCTCCTCCCCTCAGCCCATCACCCAGCTTCCTCCTGAGTTCCTCTCCTCCCAGGGCAAAGATAAGGGGGAAAGTGATGCTGGGAAGAAGGGAGAAGAGAACAAGCCTGGGGACCTCCCATCCATCAGCCCACAGGTCCTCACGTGTTGTGGGAGGAAGAGATCCAATACTGAGACAGGGGATTGTTCATGGTGTCCACACACACTGAATCCAACTGGGAGTTCCAGATGTTATTCTCTTTGGAAAACAGGAAGGTAACAAACTGCCCCAAAACAGATGGGGAAAGAAATTGAATTCCCAGCAGTCTGAATGCTAGCTCCAGGAGGATCTGGGCTTATAATTCCCAGTATCAAGTGTGGCAGGTCAAGGCACTACTGGGTAAGCCCAGGCCAGCCACAGGCTAAAGTGACTTCACCTTGGGGAAGAGACCACTCCCCTCAGCCCCAGCCCCTTCCTATCTGTGTAGTCCCAATGTCTCTCTTCCTCCAGCTTCCAACTTTACAGAAACCCAGTCTGAGCAAGAGCCCTGGGCCTGACTGGCAACTGAAAGTACTGAGTATGTTTTGGTTCTCATGTGAAAGAGTGAATCTCTCTTTGTTCAACCCAACCCTCAAAGGCACCACCAGGCAGCTAGAGGACAGAGCTCCAGACTTGGATTCAAGACAATTTAAGTTCAAACCCAGCCTCAGACCCTGACTCGCTGTGGAACAAGTTGTTAAAACCTTTGTCTCAGTTTCCTCATCTATAAAATGAAGATAATAGTTCTAACTCCCAGAATGTTGTGAGGATAAAATGAAAGGATATTTCTAAAGTGTTTTACAAACTTTAGAGCATTATATAAAAGGTAGCTATCATAACTCTTAACTAGAATACACAAGGAAAAGCTACAGGGGGCTGACTTTCAGTCCATATAAGAAAGAACTTGCTAATAGCATTAGAGCTATCAAATGGATTTATTTCCTTGGGAGATAGGGAGTTCTCTGTCATGGAAGGTACTGAAGCCAAGACTGGATGATCATTCACTGGGGATGCCGCAGAGAAGATTCCTGAAGTGGGCAGGCAGTCGGCCTAGATGCCCTGTGAGGTCCCCTTAGATTCTGTGAGGGCCTCACCTCATCCAGGAAGAAGTAAGGCTCCTCAATCTCCCGAAGAGGGTCTTGGAGGAAGCTGAGCATGAACTCCTGTACCTGGAGTCTGTCAGTGGCCCACAGCTCCTGCAGGGAAAGGGACCGGCATCAGATGCAAAGAGCCTCAGGCCTCCCAACCCAGTCCACAATCTGTCCTAGGGCCTTGGCAGCAACCTATGAGGATGGTGGGAGACCCAAAGCCCCTTCCCAGTTTTGCCATCCTCCAGACACCCATTTCCACTCACCTCATTCCTAAAACCCTCAAAAGTGGGGCCACACTGGGGCGACTAGGTGGCGCAATGAAAAGAGCACAGGCCCTGGAGTCAGGAGGACCAGAGTTCAAGTCTAGCCTCAGACACTTAACACACACACACACACACACACACACACACACACACCCCTAGCTGTGTGACCTTGAGCGAGTCACTTAACCCCAATTGCCCTCCCCTCCCCCCACCAAAAAGCAAAAAAACGTAGGGCCACACTACAGCTACAGCCTCTACCCTTTCCTCCACCCTGGCCTGCCACAGAGAATGTGTCAATCCCCTAGTTAGGTCAAGCTCAGTCATTTCTCTTAGACTTAAGTCCTCTGGGAGGAAGACCCTCTCCGTCCCCCAGCTCCCCCCACCTTGGGACCATACCCCCTGATACTCCAGGAGAAACTGCTGAAACTCAGACAGGGACACTCTGCAGAGCTCTGGCCGATCCCCGCCCCTGGAAACAGGAAAAAGGGAAGGAGAGGTTAGGGTCTCAGCCCACTGCAACCAGGGCAGCTCACAGAATCATAGAATTTAGAACAGAAAGGGACCACAGAGATCTAGACTAAGCACCTCATTTTAAAGAGGGGGAAATTAAGGCCCAGAAGGATGAATGTGACTTGCCCAAGGTCATATATTGAGCGACAGAAGCAGGGTTTGAATCCAGATCCTCTGAATCCAAATGCAGTATTCTGTCTACATCATGTACTGTCCACAGCTATGTACAGGACCTATAAAGCAGTGTCCCTCCTCCCTTGGGAAGCCATTTAGCATCCAGGGCCCCAAGGAGAATCTTAATGCTATGAATGATTTCATCCCTCCCCCCAACTGTCCCCCGCCCAAGCCCACCACACCAGAAGGAGAGGGGTCGAGGGGAAGGGAAGGAAGTCACCCCAGCCCCACAAACCTCAGGGTGCCAGCTTCCAGGAAAGGAAGGTCCATCTGTGGGAGACAGAGCCAAATCAGAAGGGGATTGGAGATGGGGCTCACAGATGCCCTAGGAATTGGGGGTGGAACCCAAAAGAAGAGCTAGAACAACACCCACATCTTAAGAGATGAGAAAACGGAGGCTGAGTGCTTTGCCCACAGTAACATGTAGGCCAGTTAGGAGTATGATGGCTTCAAATACAATATCTTTCCTATACTAATATGGCAACTAATTGGTGAGCCCTAGGCCGGGAGTCAGGAAAACTTGAATTCAAATCCTGCCTCCAACACTTCCTAGCTATGTGACCCTAGGCAAGTCACTTAACCTCTGTCTGCCTCAGTTTGGGGATCATAATAGCACCTACCCCCCAGGATTATTGTGAGCATTAAATGAGGTATCTGTAACCACATTCCAAATTTTAAACACTATACAAATGCTAACTATTATTATCACAGACTGTCTGCTGAGGATCACACAAAATGGTGTTCATAAAGTGCTTAGCACAGGGCCTGACACACAGTAAGCACTTAATAAATGCTCAGCCCCTTCCTTTCCCCCCTCAGTAAACACTCAATAAATGTTTATGGAAATCAACAGAATGGAGGCAGCCTTCAAGGCTGCAGGGCGCGGGGGTACACTCATACGTGAGTGAGGGGGTCAGGAGGGAGCTCCGCAGACACACGGCTGCCGGTGAGTGGGGAGGGGGTGCCTGGAAGCAGCGTGGTCCTTACCGTTTTCTGGGCGCTAAACATGAGGCTCCGGTAGAGCTGTGCGAACTGTCCGTAGGTGATGTCCCCACTCCGCTGCTCCAGGTCCTGATGAAGCAGAAGCCGAGGGCCGGCCCAGGGGAACCCGAGGTCAGAGGGTACCAGGGGAGGGGGAGACAAAGGGAAGCTCAAGAGAGAGCCCGGCCTCCCCCCCTCCCTCCTCATCCGAGGCTCCTCTTGGGGAGGGCACTTGGAACGTGTGCACCAACCCCGACCATTAACTTCTCCTCCAGAGCGGATTCTGAACCCCTGGGCTCCATGCTGCTGCCAGTACTATTCAGACACGAATGCACTGGGAGACAGCCCTTACCGTCAACCGTTCCCTCAGGAACCGCATGTTGGGAACTCGGTAGTTGACCTGGGACAGCATGTTCTTAAGATCCTTGGCAGAAATCCTGAGGCGACAAAGACGACAAAGACACTCCCCTCATCAGTCACCCTGTGGTCAATAAGCCTGTGTGCCCATTCCACAGATCCACCACCAGATCTACACCCCCCGCCCCAGGGCTAGGTTAACAAGGCTCCAAACCAGGGCCAGGAACAGGAGGGCCTGACTGGATGCGGGGCAAGGGAACATAAAATCACTGACTGTCAGAGCTGGGAAGGGCTGGGGACACAAAGCACAGAATGTCACAGCTGGCCTACTGCACAGAACACCTACTCGGATTCCCTCATTCTTTAGATGAGAGAGGAACGGCCCCAAGGAGCAAAGATCTAAGTTCTTAATCACCTTTCAAATTGCCACTTTAAACATCTCTACCAACATTCATTTAGACTCCTAAGCTAAACTAAACTACATACAGGTGAACAGGTACAACTTTTATCTGATTGTGTACTGTCTCAGGGAGGAGAGAGGGGAAAGTGAAAGAACTGGGAACTCAAAACTTTTTTAAAAATGTAAAAATTAGGGGTGGCTAGGTGGCACAGTGAATAGAGCACTGACCCTGGAGTCAGGAGGACCTGAGTTCAAATCCAGCCTCAGACACTTAACACTTACTAGCTGTGTGACCTTGGGCAAGTCACTTAACCCCAATTGCCCAGCCCTCCCTTCTCCAAAAAGAAAAAAAAGTTAAAAATTGTTTTAACATGTAATTGGGGGGGGGGGAGAAATATATATAAAAGAAAAAGATAAACTACATACAGAGATTTAGGAGCTAGGAGGGGGAAGAATTGAATATGTGTGCATGTGTATACATGTGTATAAGTGTGTATGTGTATTGGGGGAAAAGGGAGCAGTAATATGGAAGAGACAGTTAATTCTGTCTATCCCCAATTCCTTGCACTTAGTAGGTGCCTAATAAATTCTTTTTAAACTAAATTGTGTGACACATCCCATCCCTTTAAGATTCATACCATTTATTTTCATTCATTAATTTGCTACAGAAAAGGTCTGGGTGGGGCATCTGCGTCTGCCCTCCAGCTCCTACAGGTGATCTTATCAGCAGAACATTTTAATAAAACCAGACGGTCAGGAGGTCCCAGGGGTACATTGTACAATGATGTTCTTACTGCCCATGGCAAGGAAGTTCCTTCTGTTCTGGGAAGGCTCACTGCCCAGGGATAACAGAGAGATGGCTTAAGCAAGCGTCAATGACCCCCAGGCAGATAAAGTCTGCACCATGACTTCAGCTTTGGACGAACAGAGCTCACTGGGTATAAGCACCACAGCCCCCTGCTCCCCAAACACAGGCTTTGGCAAGGAGCTAGGTCACCCACCTTCCCTTACAACATCACAATCCCTGGGCCCCACACTTACCTGTCTTCCCGATTCCTATCTACTGAGTAAAACTGCTTCCGGAGCCACCTAAGATAAAGTACACAGCTTGAGATGGGTCTCTGCATGGAGGACCTGAGACCATCTGGCTTGATCAGGTGACAGGGTCACCATCAAGACACAGGTGAATCCCACATCTTTCTTACAGGGAAGAAACCTGCCCCATGTCCATCCCTAACATCCTCCCCCACCCTTGGACACCAAGGAGACAGCTGGCCAGAGGCTGGGAGGGACCGTACCTCTCTATCTGTAGTGGTGTGGCAGCCTGGATAGTGTCGGTCACAAGCCAGTTCAAACCTTTGATCCACATGTTCACTTCATCCTCTGACGTGGCTGTGGGACAAAGGGAAAAGCAGGGTGACCTCGGGCTGTGGCTGCCCCAGATGCCCCCATCCCTCTCCCCCTCCCTCCAGGCTCTCCCAGCCCCACACCTTGCAGACTCAGAGTTTTCAGGCGGAATTCCATGCCATACAGGATGACAAAGCAATGGGACTGGTCGGGCCGGAAGGCCGGGTCCTCCTGGTAACGGTCAAAGTCACGAGAGGTCTTCCCAGGGCGGATCTCTTTGATTTCACGAATATCAACTATGGAAAAGGAAGAGTCGAGTCAGTCCAGAAAGCTATTACACTGAGAAACCTTCAACTGTTCTGCCTCTAGCCAGGAGCTGGTGGGGCAAATTAGAAAGAATCTGGGATCTAGAACCAGGCCTGGAGCTTCTCCTCTGCTCCTGACCACCTGTGTGACCTTGGGGAAGTCACCTCTCCTCTCTGGGTCTCAATGTCTTCACTTGTAAAGTGAAAGGGGTGGACCAGAACACCTCTGAGGTCCCCACTGGCCATAAATTCATGATCCTAGGATCCCCACCAAGCATTTTTACTTAAGTCTCTCCCCTCTTCCTCCACCCTTCCACAAGTCTATCTCTATGCTAGGAGCTATAAGTGAAACAGAGACATTCACTGCTATCCAAAAGCCCCTATTCTAGTAAAAGGGATAGGCCTTACACATACTATGACATTTGGGGTTAAGTGACTTGCCCAGGATGACAAAGCTTGTCAGTGTCTGAGGCTGGAGTTGAACTCAGTCTCACCTGACTCCAGGACCAGTGCTCTATCCACTCCACCACCTCACTGTCCCCATACTATGACATTTAGCACTAAACATTTTGGTTCTAAATACTATATGGCACCAGGCCACATGAGGAACAGACAAAGGAAACTAGGGATTTTCCACATGAAAAAAAAAAGTGATTAGAGGACCATTCAGCTTGACCCCAGGGGGCAGAATTGGGAGTAACAGGGAAGGTACACAGAAGCCAATAACAACCGAGGTGTCCATAAGTAGAAGGAGATGCTGTGGGAAGTAGTGAGTTCCCCATCAGAGAAGTTCTCCAAGTAGGGGCTGGAATGACCACTTATTAGGGATGGCAGAGAGGAGCTTCTTGACCAAGAAGTGATTGGACTAGATCAGGGGTAAGGAACCTGCAGCCTCGAGGCCCCCCAAATGGACTAACTCTGAGGTTCCTCCCAACTCTCAGAAAGTCTGAGTTTTGAGAAGAGACCAGTCATAGAGTGGTACAATGAGCAGAGCTGTCCTAAAAGCATGGGTTTCTTTGTGAGGGACATAAACAGGGCCCCCCCCCCCACTGAAGGTGTTGTAGGATCACAGCTTTGGAGCAAGCCAGAAGTTGCTCAAGACCAGTCACAAAGAAAGGCAGCAAGTGGCAACAGTAAAACCGAGGTCCCTGACCTATCATCTTCTAGCCACAACATCTTTTTACTTATCTTCTCTATTTATCTAGCAGATGACAACTTATAGGTATTCCAAGGGGCTTCCTTCATGGGGCAGGGGGAGTCTGAACCAGATAACGTGAAGGCTCTTTCCAACTCCCAAACCTCTTTGATTCTACAAAATGAGCCTGGAAGGACAGGTGCAGTGTGGTTGGAGGTGAGGAGAAGTGTTCCCAGTGGAAGTAACTGCATGAGCAAAGGCACAGAGGTTGGAATGAGTTTTGAGTGTGTAGGAGGTGATGTAGAAATGATCTCATTATGCACCTCCTCCCCGTTCCTTTACAGAGGTGGGGAGTCCATGGGTGTAGAATATGCACAAACTCAGATTTTTTTTTTAATAATTGACCAATTTAGCTAATGTTTTTTCCTCTTCTTCCTCTTTTTGTTTTTTCTTAAAAAACAACAGACTTTGTTATATGGGATAGCTGGGAGAAAAGTTTGAGGGCCACAGAAGGAAATTTTGGTGATATAAAAACAAGATATCAATAGAAAATTCTTTAAAGGCCATTGTACACTTGACCCCAGAAAAGAGCTGAGAAAATGCACGTCCCTCCCTTCTCTAAAGAGGTGGGGGACTATGGGTGTGTGGTACTGTACAGACTGTCAGACTTGGCCAAATTGTTTATTTTGCTAACCTGCCTTTTTTCTTTTTTTGGTATCAGGAATGGCTTTACTGAACAGAGGGAGGAAGGATATGTTAAAAAATGAAGGTTATGTAGAAAAAAAAAATACAAAGCCATCTTTTTTTTTAAAGCAAAGACAAAAAAATCAACAAACAAAAGATCATTGTTAATTATAACCCCTACCAAAAGCACCCCTCTCCCCCTGTTTGGCACAGCCTGGTAAAAAGAATAATGACTATTGAGTCTGAAGAGTTAAATTCAAATCCTGACCTTGCTACTTATAATGTATTCAGGCAAACCCCTTTTTTCTCTGGGCCTCAGTTTCCCTCTCTATAAGAGAAAGATTAAACTGAATGACCTCCAAGTTCCCTTCCAGCCCTGGAGCTCAGACTGCTTGAAAAAGCAGAACCAAGCATTCCTCCTGGGTTCTCAGGCCCAAACCAACACAAAGCCTGGCCATGACTGGGTCCAACGACGAAACAAAGGAGACTCTCCAAGAATTCTGGGGCTCAGGAGCTTCTCCCAGTGCTAAGAGGTAGCCATGGTGACCCTTGATGTCTACCCATGACCTGACCCTCCCTCCTTCAGATGCCTAGGAAGCAGAGTCAGGTGAAGAGATGCCTGGGAAAAACTGAGGGAGAAGGGCAAAGGGAGTGACACTTTGTGAGTCATTTTTTCTCAACACAAGGTACTTCTGAACAACAAACCCCAACCAATAGTTATGATTCTGTGTGGTGTTTGGGCTGGGGGTGGAGGGTGGGAGGATGGGGAAGGGGTGATTTCTTGCTATACAAGAGAGGGCTGAGTATGAGGAGCTACAAATGTCCCCCAACACATCCACTCTTTTGCTCTACACCAGCTTCTGGTTTGGTGGGAGGCAGTCAGCGGCCAAGGAGAGCGAGCCCAATCCACCCCACCCAAACCTCAGGTAGGAGGCAAACACCATAGAGGCTATAAATATGCCTCATAAACATGTAAGAGAAAGAAGATTTGTCCTCTGAGCTAAGGGAGCTCTGAGGAGGCCAGCCGGGGCTAGGCCTCCCCTCAGTGCCTGCCTTCCCACAGGGAGGAAGAAAAAATTGCCGAGAAATCCAATCACCCTAAGAGTGTCAGCTTCCTCCTAGGGTTGGGCTTGCCTTTAAAAGAAGACCCTGGAGAAAGCAAAGCTGACCCCCATGGGAATGACACTTTACTGGTAGAATTTTGGAAATTTCTAGAGGGAGATGCTCATAGCGGGTTGGGGGGGTGACTTCTTGGCACTCCCCAGATAATAGCACTACTAAGGCTTCCCAGAACCTTCATCCCAGAGTTACCCAAAGGGGTGGCCCTGGAGAAAGGGTCAAACTGAGCTCTAAAATGGGTTGAACAGTAAACCAATTTCAGTCAACAGGAGGGCCCAACCATGCCCCCAGCAAGGACGGGCTCTTCTTTTCTGCATTGCCCCCTCAGCCCGCTGCCCCCTCTTGCCTGAGACCAGAAGTAGAAGACCCAAAAACCCATGAACAGAGAAGGACGGGGCAGTTAGCAGGCCTGGATTCAAGATGGGGACACGACTCAGTCAGTGCTGTTCTCTGTCCTACCACAGGCCTCTTTCTTTGAGAAATTCTCTGAACACCAAATGGGTCTGAACATGAAGACTTTCTGAGTGTATGAGAGAACAGGGGCCCTGACCCAGCTGCTAATGGAAAGAACAGAGAGAGATTGCCAGGGGAACAGGAGCACAGATGGTAATGTGTAAAGGAATGAAGGTCAGGGTGAGGCCTCCCCAGAGAACATCCAGTTGCTAGAAGTATGATGAGGAACCCCAGATCCTCTCCCACTGCTATTCCCCATTAGGCATGTTGGTCACACAGGGGCCTCCCTGGGAAAGGCTATAACCCAAGATCTTAAGCCCCTGATCTTTCTTGGTCTAATCTCTTTTTTCTCCTGACTCACACTTGGAGAATCCACTGTTTGCCCTAAGAGCAACCTGTGATCAAAAACTCTTAAAGAAAATACACATGGGGTATCATTTAATAAATGTTTACTGAATTATAGGACGGGACCATAGAGGCAGCCAGGTGGCACAGTGGATAGAGCACTGAACCCAGAACCATGAAGAATTCAAATCCTGCCTCAGATACTTACTAGCTGCGTGACCTTGGGTAAGTCACTTAAACTGTCTGCCTCATTTCCCTCATCTATAAATCGGGGGTACTCATAGCATTTACCTCTCAGATGAAAAGAGATAGTATATGTAAAGTGCTTTTTAAACCTTAAAGCACTATATAAATGATGGCTCTTATTATCTAACTCAACCCACATGCAGAAATCCATTTCTCATCAGAGGCAGGTCTTTACCTTTGGTTCAAATACTTCCCATGACAGGGAGTTCACCGAAAGCAGTCCATTCCAGTTTTAGAGAGCCCTGATAGTTACCAAAGAGGCAGCATAAGGCTCAGTGGACAGAACACTGGACCAGGGGTCAATAAGACCTGAGTTCAAATCTGTCCTCAGACCCTTACTAGCTATGTGACCTTCAGTAAATCACTTAACTTCTGTTTGCCTAGGAGGCAGTGAGGTAGCTAGGTGGCTAGAGCACTGAGCCTAGAGTCAAGAAGACCCGAGTTCAAATCCAGCCTCAGATACTTACTAGCTGTGTGACCTTGGGCAAGTCACTTAACCTCAGCCTTAATCAACTGGAGAAGGAAATGGCAAACCAGTATCTTTGCCAAGAAAACTCCATAGACAGTACAATCCATGGAGTCATGAAAAGTTGGACATGACTGAACAACTGTTACAAAGCTTTTCATTATACTGAAGGATCTTTTCAACTCTCCCCTGCCAGCCCTCTCTCTCTCTCCATCCTCCCTCCACTCCAAGAGCCATTTGGTTTCACATGCCTCTGTACTCAGCCTAGTGAGGGGCAGGCAGTGTAGTACGGCAGAAAGAACACCAGATTTAAGAGTCACAGGAGCCAACACAGAAGGCCAAGCTCTGCACTTACTACCGCCCTGGACCTCAGTTTCCTGTTCTGTAAAATACGAGCCTCTGAGGTCCCTTCCAGTTCTCAGCCTCTGATCCTATAATGCTGTTTCCCAAGGTCAGTCCCAGGTATCGCCCACCCCGCCCCATTCTCTCTACTCTGAAGCAGCTGGGGCTGTTCCAAATTCTTCCTCTCTCCCCAGGCTGGGCCCTCACAGCAACAATCCTTATCTGCCTCTTGTTCATTCCCAATCACATTCCAAGCAGCCCCTGTGGTAAATAATTTACCCTCTCTCTCTCTTCAAAGTCAAGTCCAAACTCCCATGCTCCCACTTTCTGTGGATTTCCACTTTATTGAAAAGATGTAGGTCATCCCTTTAACCTCTCTCCCCATCTGAAAAGCTCTTGCAGACTGTTCCCCTCTTTATCCTTTCCTCCTTCCCTTCATTCTCAGAGGACTAGCTGGCCCTCCAGCTCCTCAGCAGCCCTCTTCTGTCCCCCCAACCTCCATGTTCTCTTGATCCCCTTTGATTCCTGTCTCCTCCAGGACCTCAAACCATCAATCACTCCCTCACCCCACTAGTACTGTGAATGAGCCCTGGAATGGAAGTCAGAAGATTCGAATTTGAATCTGGCCTCTGCTGTTTACTGGCTGAGAGTGACCTTGGATAAATCAGTCCTCCTTTATGAACAAGTTTCCCCACATGAAAGATGTGAGTAAACAATCTCTGCACAACCTACTTCACAGGCGACAGTAAAAAATAAACTATTAACCCTTCAGCCCCACAGAAATGCGAATTCCCATTTCTCAGCGGAGAAAGCCCTCGGCCACCTCAAAGCCCTATGTAAATAGGAGTTGTTAGTGACAACAATAACAATTTTTAAAAGCAGGCACACCAGGAGGGCAGACAGGGGTCTGGATTGAGTGGAGAGGAAATCAAGCAGAGGGACCAGATGGGTGGAGATAGAAAGGGAGAAAGGTCCAGCCTCTGCTGAGGGCAACTTCAAAGGGCAGAAGGAGACATTTAGTGTTAACTCCCAACTCACTCAAAGTGAAACCACTACTTAACACCCTTGAAACAGAAAACCACCCTTTTTGTGCAAACCTTGCTCCTCCTCCCCCATACAGGAACGTTTGGGCGGCCCAGAGGTCTGCAAACCCTCCCTGCACGCTGTAACCAACACAAAAGGAGGCAGAAGGAGCCCACCAGCCACCTGGACCCAAGACCCTTCCTTGCCCTCGGACAGAACGATCCTCCCTCCAGCCCAAATGAAGTCACTGGAGGGCATCTTCCTTGATGCCCTGGGCAATAAAGACTCCCATATCTAAGACATTTCAAGTTCACCACATCTCATAACCCAGAAAATTGGCAAAAATAATTAAAAATTCAATGCTGTGACTACACACATATAACCTGTATCAAATTGCTTGCCTTCACAATAAGGGAGGTGGGGAGGGAGGGAGAGAATTTGGAACAATTTTTAAAATGAATGTTAAAAATTGTTTTTATATGTAATTGGGGAAAATAAAATACTTAAAAAAAAATTAAATGCTAGTTCAGCTATAGAGAAACCCTGTGAGTCGTGAGTGTCTGCCACATCATATACCCAGGAGGTAGGCTAGGGAAAAGATTATCAAACCCAATTTTATACCTGAGGAACACTGAGACTTAGAAAAGGTCACGCAGTAAGTCTAAGCAAGTCCAGGCCCCCACCACTGCACCCTTCAGTTCTTCTCCTGCCTCCTTCTCTCCGTGTTATGATGTAAGAGAGATTGTTAGTAATCCATTGGTATTCAGGCCTGCTTCACTTACAGCAAACTTGGCTGACAGAGAAGGGTATATAGAAGGTGGTACCAAAGGCTCTTCACTTTACCAAAAATTAAAATGATTCCACCTCCACAATGGATTAATGGTCAATTGATATGGATGACTTTCCAAAGAAGAAACACCATAAGAATACTCAGCCTCACCTACTACTCAGAAACAACATGGAGGTGCCACCAAACAGGCAAGAGGAAGGAACCCATGATTTCCTTGATATAGGGAACAATGAAGAAGCTCCCTCCTCCCATAGAGCCGGCACATTCTCTTCAACTTTAAGAGCTTTACAGAGTTGCCCTGAGCACTGAGATAAGTGACTTCACTAAGGTCACACAGTCAGTATGTTCCACAGGCAGATCTTAAACCCCTACCTTCCTGGTTTCAAGGCAGCTCTCTATTTACCACACCACATCACACTGGCAAATAGAATTAAAAACTTGATGCTAGTTCAGTTTTAAATAAACAGGTACACCCATTCAATGATAACAGGATGGACAGCTTGTAGAATCAGAAAAGCAATCCGGGGGGTATGCAGCAAAAGTTACAAAAATAATCACACCTTCAAAACATGATGTCACTGCCGGGAATATATTTATCAGTGTTATCAAAAACAAGATAAAAAAGAACTATCTGCTCAAAGACTTCACAGAAGCATTATATGTAATTACAAAAAAACTGGAAGAAATCTAAGTGTGTACTAATAGGGGAATGTTCAAATTGTGGTACATTAATGAAATGATGGAATACTATGAAGCAAATGAGGGCAATTATGAGGAAAACAAAGAAATCCAGTTAAGATTTTTTCTGAAATAATGGAAAATGAAAAAGGAGAACCAGAATAATGGAGTTCACTTAATTGTAATCACACAAGAAAAAGTCACTGAGAATGAATGGTTGAAGAATATTGATAGGGGACTTAGCATCCTGGAAGGGAGTGAAAAAGTGTTAGGACACTTTATGGAAATGCTTTAAATGTACACAGTTACTGAGCAAGTTTAGTTGTTTATACTGATGTTTACTATTCAATTTCTAATAAAAAATAAAATTTTTGAAAATTTAAATTAAAAAAAAAGCAAAGTGTAATGAATGTTTTTTCTTTGTCCAAATTCTGTTCCAAATTCCCTCGCTCCCCACCTCCCTTATTGAGAAGGCAAGCAATCTGATACAGGTTATGCATGTGTTTTTAAAACAGAGCCACAAATCTCTGTTTACTCGACATTTGAGAACTTTTGAGAATTAGTATCACTGAGCCCAGACATATTACCTGCCACCTCATTTTCATCTCCATCTCCAGAAAATGGGGAGAAGGCAACAATTTTCTCCGTTCCATAGATGAGGAAACTGAGGTTTACACAGAGCAGAAAAGGAAGAAAACCACAACAGGACTCAGAGATCCCGATTTCCCAGGGCGGGAACCCTCTCAGATGCAGCAACTCCTTGAAGACCCTCACTCCCTCAAACCCATGTGACATTCCCTCTTGTCAGATCCCATTCCAAAGAGCTTTCGTCATGCCAAGAAGTAAAAGAAAATCCCCCTGGACCAGCCTCCCTCCTCCAGGGGGAAATGGGGTTCAGTCTCAGCCCCAACAGGAAGGAAGCATATTCTCCTCAGAACTGCAAGCTGGGCCTGGGGGAGGGCATGAGGCCCCTGGTACCTCAAACCCACATCCTGCCCACCTCCCAGCCCCCTTCTAGTTTCCCATAGCACAATGACCCAATTAACTCCTCTTCCAGGGGAAGGAACAGAAGAACCTAGCAACAAGCTATCAAGACATATGGTGCCATTCCAAGAACTACGGACTTCATGACCCATAACATGAACTAGAAAAAGGCTGACCCACACCATGTACTAGTGACCCACTAAACTAAATCCAAGTTCCACAGTTCTGGGATCCAGAAGTCATTCTTAAGATAATCCTACACCAGAGGCAATGGATACAGTGACCACTGCTACCCTTCCCCAGTCAAGTGCCACAGACACACTGGCCTCCACCATGAACCACACATACACTGTGTTAAAAATCATGGTGGGCTTTTTCCAATCACAAGGGGGTTCTATGGCCACTTTCCTTTTCTTAGATGAATTTTTTTTCAATTAGTAAGAATTTATTTTCTCTCCCTCTCAAGGAGAAAAAAAAGAAAATCTTCAAAACAAATATACATAATCATGTATGGTCCACAAAAACATGTATCTGCCTCTGACCATTTGGTCTATCACTTCTCTACAGATGCTTTCCTGCCCATGTCAGAGATCCCAGGTGCACTAGCTCAAGGCACACAACAAAAGCATCAGGACAAGCAAGTTGTAAAACAATCCCAAGCCAGCCAGGATAGGGTAGCGATGGTTAGCTCCTGGACATGCATATCCCAGCTCCTATCAGAGCTCAGGCAAAGGGTTGGGATTGGAGGATTCGCACTTGTGATGCTGCCATGTGACCTCAGACAAGTAAAGGGGTAGGGAACCTGTGGCCTTCTAGGTCCTCACGTGTAGCCCTCTAACTGAATCCAAACTTCATAGAACCAATCTCCTTAATAAAAGGATTTGTTATATAAAACTTGGACTCAGTCAAAAGGCCATATTCTGGACAAGTATCTTAGATTTTCAGGACCTCAGATTCCTTTTCTGTAAAATGATTTACAAGGAGTTCAAAGACAAAAAAGAAAGGTTCCATATAGAGCTAAACCTTCACAACAGCACACTTTCTTCTAGCAAAAAAAAACTAGAAACAAAGCAGATACCCATCAACTGGAAAACAGTTGAAGAAACTGTGGTGTATGAAAATAATGGAATATCATTACAGCCTAGGAAGTGACAAATGTGAGGGTTTCTGAGCAACATGGATAATATTCTATGAACTGATGCAGAGTGAAGTAAGTAGAACCAAGAAAATAATCTACACGATGAAAAAAAAACCACTCAAATAAAGCCCAAAACTGGTGCTGGAGAGGTGGGGGGCTACGTGTACAGAATGTCACACACAGTGGCCATGGTCACTCCCTTTGTTTGGCTTAGCTTTTTTACAAAAGAAGGCTCATTCGAGAGGAGGGGGGTGGAAAGGGTATAATGTCCATCTAGAAATGACTGATGTAAAAACAAAAGGCATTAATAAAATTTTAATCTAAAAATAAAATGAAATGAGGGGGCTGGACTTGATGACCTTAATGGGTCTTTTCCAGTTCTGATATTCTTGAATTCTAACGTGCACAGCAATTATCAGCAAGCAAAAAGGAGATTAAGTTGGTAGCCACTGAACAAGTTGATCATGGGAGGTCTGTGGGCATTGTTTCTGACTGGAAGGGGACTACCATGATTGTCAGGCAGGCCTGGACTAGAAACGATAGAACAAAAATAACAGAAAGTTGACACCCGAGATAAACAACAAGATGCCTTGGATGAGTTCGGGTCATTTGTCCTACATTCTCTAGGACTTCAAGAACCAGCAGATATGACTGCTGAGCCTCCAGCAGTGATATCTGAAAAACCAGGGAAAACGGACAATGTGCCGCAAGACTGAAGAAGGGCAAAGGTTCTGATCTTCAAGAAGGAGGAACAGAAAAGTGTCTACAAGTTACAAGGCAGGGAGCTTGACTTCAGTTCCTATAGAAATTCTAAAACAAGTGATGAAAAGATGTTTGATGAACCTCTGGAAAGGAGAAGTGGTGGTTACGATGAGTTAGCATGTGTTTGCTCCAATGATGCGATCGGTGACTTGAGTAAATGACACAGATAGCATGCTCATCAAATCTTGAGATGACACACAGTTAACAAGGACAGCTAACACACAGGATGGCAGTTAAGATGTAAAGAGATCTTGACAAGCCAAAGGAGTGGGCTAAATTTAGTAAGATGGGATTCAATAGAAATAAATGCAAAGTCTTCTGCTTAGGTCCAAAAAATCAATTTCACAAGCATACGATGGAGAAGGTAGAGTTAGATAGTAGATGTTCTGAAAAATATTTAGAGGCTTTAGTGGACCACAAGCTCAATCTGAGTCAACAGTGTGATACAGCAAGGAGAAGAAGCTGTCAGTCGTGAGCTGCACCAAGTCACAGAACTTCTAGAAACAAGAGAGTCCCATTGCATTCTGCATCTGTGTGACCTCATGAGGGGTAGTGTGCTCAGTTTTGGGTACCACAGTTTAAAAAGGGCATTGATTAACTGGAGAGTATTCAGAAGGGCAATCAGGATGGTGAAGGGTCTTAAGTCTATGTTCTATAAGGATCATTGAAGAAGACAAAACGGTGGAAAAGGGGTAGAGAGGGGGGTTGAGATTCTAGTTGTCTCCAAGTTTCTGAAGAGTTGTCATGTAATAGAGTGACTGGGCTTGTTCTGTGTGCCTGCAGAGGGCAAGCCAGGAACAGTGGGTAGAAGATGCAAAGAGGTATAATAAGCTTGATGTCAGGAAAAGCATCCCAACAATTAGACCTGTTTGAAAGTTGAGCAGGTTGCCTGAAGAGATAATGAGTTTTCCCTCCCTGGATTTCTCCAAGCAGGAACTGGGTGACTAATGGTTGAGGATATTATAGTAGCAATTCCTTTCAGGTACGGGTTGGAATAGATGGCCATCAAAGTCCATTCCCAACTCTCAAATACTCTGACCCTGTAAGGAATGTGTAACAAAGCTAGAAAGGTAGTTTTAGGACCAAGTTGCAAAGGGTTTTAAATACCAGAAAGACAAGTTTTTAATTGATCCTGGAGGTAACATGGAGCTATTGGAGTTGACCAAATAATTCCAGCAGGAGTACCATGATCCAACCTGTACTTTAGGAAAATCACTCTGACAGCTGAGAGGAGGATAGACTAGAGTGGAGAGAGCTCTGAGGCCGGGAGACCCATTAGAAGATTACTGAATAGTCCAAGTAAGAGATGATAACGATTTGAAGTAAGGTAGTGACCATATGAGTGCAAGAAAAGAGATGGATATACGGGGCAGCTAGGTGGCTCAGTGAATAGAGCACCGGCCCTGGAGTCAGGAGGACCTGAGTTCAAATCTGTGCACAGACACTTGACACACTTACTAGCCATGTGACTTTGGGCAAGTCACAACTCCAACTGCCCTCCAAAAAGCAAAAAAAAAAAAAAAAGATGTGGAAAGAGAAATGGCAAGTCGGCAACTTACTGGATAAGCAAGGTGAGTGAAAATGAAGAGCTGAGGATTAAATGAATGAAAAAACATTCACCAAGTTCTGTTGGTGTTGTCAAGTTGTTTTGAGGTTGTGCCTGACTCTCCGTGACTCCATTTGGGGTTTTCTTGGCAAAGATACTGGGGTGGTTTGCCATTTCCTTCTCCAGTTCATTATTTACAGATGAGGAAACTGAGCAAAACAGGGTGAAGTGACTTGCCCAGTACTTACTATTTGCAAAGCACTGAGATGAGTGGCAGAGATACAAATAAAAAGGACTAATGGAGGAGACGACAACGCTTATGCCACACGTAGGATGGAAAGGTCCCAAGGTCCTCAGGGCACATCACAAAGAAGATGCCAATGCCTTTCCTTTAATGCCATCTCCACCAATAAAAATGCATCTGTTTCTGATGTTGAACCATTTGATGGTGCCAAGAACTCTGGTGCTAAATACTTGCCCCCCCAGGTCTTCAATAAGTGTGGCTGTGGCACCAGAAGGAACAACTGCCAGGAGGCATTTCTGGAGGGGTTATTACCCCACTAGTGACTGAGGGCACTGGACTGAAAGCCATGCTGGTCTCAAGGCCCCTGGGCTCAAGGCGACACCAAGGTTGCAAACTGGATGACTGGCAGGATAACAGTGTCCTCCATGAAGAGAGTGAAGTCTGTAAGAAGAGTTCAACTAGTAGGGGAAATCCTGGGTTCTGTTCTGGACATAATGAGCTTGAATTTGACATAAAAGAACACATACCATCACATCTGGGACTAAAGCACCTGGACACTTGGCATGCTAAGAGGAAATACTTTAAAAAATTAGGTCAGGAAAAAAGCTAGACCTGACAGAGTTGAAACCCTTGCTAGGTGGCACAAATGAAAAGCCATTCACAGGCATCAATTTCCAAAATACTTAAGAGATCTCAAAGAACAAAAAAAGCATGTGGACTCTATTATTACCCCAAATAAAGGGTAACCAAGATGACAGCAGTAAGTAACAATCCACATACCTACTTTCTCGGCTCTATAAAATCTTCATGAGAATGGTCATCAAAGGTTTCCTTAATGCAAATATACATGAGAAGTAAATAGGCAAGTTTTTGTAGTTGAATGTCTATTACAGACCACATCATCACAGCCAGACAACTGACTGAGAGGCATAAAGATAATACAAGGTCCTGGCATATTTACTTATTACAAAGAAAGCAGTTGGACTCTGCAGAACAAAACATGAGAATGTAAAAGGCTCTCATTCAACCCCAAAGTGGCCCCCAGGCAATGTTAAGATCATATGAGACTCCTTGATAGATGTGACCACAGAAATAACGTTGTTCCACAATACTCTGATTAAGAATATCAAGTGAGGCATAAAACAAGGAGATGGATAGTTGCCAAAGGTGTTCAACACTGTCAAGGAAGACATAACTGCACAAAGTCCAAACGAAGATGGGATTCTTAACAGAAAGTACAGCCCTCTGGATAATCCAGTAAGGTTTAGATTCTATGGAAAAACAAAGTACAAATACATATCCGGCAAGAGTCATTGACACCCTAAGAATCAATCCATGAATCCCCTGAGGGGTGAGGGAGAGAAAGATGAATGCTAGTTATTTTTTTTAAATTAAAGTTTAACTGATGCCTTTTGTATTTATATCATAGTAGTTTTTTAATATACCCAGAGAATCACAGAATTTGAGGGGTGGAAGTGACCTCAGGAGTCATCTAGTCCAACCCACACAAAAGGAACGCCACTTCTACGTACGGGCTGCTGCTTCCCACGAAGTGAGGCTGACCTTATAACGAAGAAAAACCAACCAACACCCCAGTTTCCTACCTGTCCAGAGGGAGGGATATGCATTTCCTCATGGGAGATGCTATTTCTAAAAATGCATTTTCTCACTAGCTCTAGCAGACAATAAGAAATACTATCCTGGAGTCTCTCCTAAAGTCATTTGCCCTAACAGAGACACATATCTATAAGCAGATATGGCCATGCGCGCGCACACACACACACACACACACACACAGCACTCCTAGTTACATTCACATACATCCCCAGCTACAAACACACATATACCTACATACAGGCATACCACACTCTCTCTCTCCCTCTCGTGGGAAGTTATGGGCCCCAGCGGAAGAGGGGAGGTACTGGCAACTAGTTAGTCCCACCTTAGGTTTCGGATGGTGTTTCCTTCTACCCCACAAACCTAACTGAAAATAGCATCTTTTTTTTTAAGCAAAAAAAAAAAAAAAGAGAAGAAAAAGGAAAAATAAATATACATATTTTAGGAGTCAAAGCTCTCAGCATCTGGGAAGGATGGCAGTCTACACTGCGGTGACCCAACAGGTACAAAGCCCTGGTCTTGGTAATTTCCCCTCCCAGCTATTGGCCTGTGCCAGCCACAGCTCTCTCCCACTCCCTCCGGGCCTGAACCACTTCCCACTATCTCCTCAGAGCCGAGGCTTTTTTTCTTCAGCCCAGGCTGAGCTCCCTACCTGTGGTAAGTCATACTGACAGTCTAGTGACATGCAAAGCCACAGGGCCAGAATGACCCATCGTGCTTGAATGTGCCCTCATGCTCAGAGCACATCAAAAGCCAGGGCCGACAACACCCTAGACACCCTAGCCTGAAAAATGTTTACAGAAGCCTTGGGGCAGCCCCCCTCGGCAAACCAAACAGCCCCAAACAAGCAACCATTTCACACAATGTCCCCAAATCTACTGACCCAACAACCAACCAACCAAGAAGCTAAGGGAGACCATATGATTTAGTGAAAAGGGCCCTAAAAATGGAAATCAGGAGAACTGAGTTAAAACTCCCAGGCCCCCCACTAATTCTCTCTGCCACCTTGAGCAAGTCCCCATGCAGCAAGGGGGAAGAGGGGTGAAGTAAATGGTCTCCAAGGGCCCTTCCAGCCCTAAGTTTCTATGCACCATATTCTTTTTTGTTATTGTTGTTCTATAATATGGAAATGCTCATTATATTTGGTGTTTGTTAAGTTCACAATTTGTTTTTAAATTCCAAAGAAATTTTGAAAACAAAAGAGTTTATGTGTCCCAGTGTGATCCTGGACTCAAGTTAGATGTTGCTGGAGAGGAAAGAATCTCATGATGTAGGTCTATTTCCAGAGATGAATAGGGGAAAAGGAAAAGAACCTATATGTTCTAAAATGCATATAGCAACTCTCTTTGTGATGACAAAGAACTGGAAATTTCAGGGATGTCCATCAATTAGGGAATAGCTAAACAAGTGTGGTATATGATTGTGATAGAACACTACTGTGCTGGGGCGGCTAGGGGGTACAGTGAATAGAGCACCAGCCCTAGAGTCAGGAGGACCTGAGTTCAAATCTGGCTTCAGACACTTAACATAAAAACTAGCCATGTGACCCTGGGCAAGTCACTTAACCCCAATTGCCCTCAAAAAAAAAATACTACTGTGCTGTAAAAAACGATGAGCTCTGGAAAATGCTATCCATATCCAAAGAAAGAACTTTGGGGTCTGAATGCAGATGGATGCATACTATCTGCTCTCTTTTTCTATTGTTTTGTTTCTTTCTTTCTCATGGTTCCTCCCATTGGTTCTTATTCTTCTCTGCATCACAACTAATGTGAAAATATATTTAATGTGAATGTATATGTAGAGCCTATATCAGATTGCACATTGTCTTGGGGAAGGGATAGGAGAGGGAGAAGGAGAAAATTTAAAATTCAAAATCTTATGGAAGTGAATGCTGAAAACTAAAACTAAAAATTAATTATAAAGAATAAAGGTGATATCACAGAAAAAAAAAGAAATGATGAGCTCAATTATTTTAGAAAACATGGAAAAACTTGCACAAAATAGAGAGTGAAGTGAACAGAAACAAGAGAACGTGGTATACAGTAACAGCAATATTGTTTTAAGAACTTTGAGTGAATAAGTTATATTTACTATTACAAATTCCAAATTAACTATAAAGGGCATATGACAAAAGATACTACCTGCATCCAGAGAAAGAACTGACAAGCAGGAGTAAGTACAGAATGATTTTAGAATGATTATCTATATACATACACACATTTGTGTCTAATGGTAGTGATCACTAGGGCGGGAGGAGGGGGGGAAAGAAATTCACATGATAACTTTATTATATATTTAAAAGGAATAGAAAGTTGCACAAAACAGATTTGCAGTTTCCTGTGCAATCATCTTTTTTATTATACTGTGTTACAGAAATGCTTGTTTTATTACATAAATTAAAAATAAAATTAATTTTAAAAAGAGATGTAATACAATAGAAGGTAAAGACAGTGGCCATCACATCGAGGCCTAGAAGGCACCTTAACAGAACATCTAAATTCAGATTTATTTCTCATTTTACAAAACAGTAGGCCCAAAGAGTGAGATATCTTGCCTTTAGTTACCTAGATAGCCGCTCACAGCTGAGCTGGGATTTGAACCTGGGTCCTCTCACTTCGAATCCAAGACTTCTTAGACTACACTAAGCTGCCTTTGCCCACAGACTGTTACTGTCTTTCTCTGTACCCCCAAGGCTTAGCACAGTGCTTGGCACCCAGGAAACGCTTGCTAAAATTTGTCCTGCTGGCCAGTCCCAGGCCTCATGCCGTTGTACATGGTTGCTCAGAACAAGCTTGATGGCTTACAAAGTATCAAGGAGCTTCCTTGTTGGGCAGACAAGACTCACACCCGGGAAACAATTAGAGAGCTCAAAACAGGATGTAAGCAAGAGCTAAGTATGTGGCAAAGACGCTGAGTGCTGTCAGATACAAGGACTGATCGATAAGGACTGCCTGCCAGCGTCCCAGGGGACAGGAGATGTGGCTGGAGCTGGGCCCTGACAGACAGCAGTGCCAGACAATCAGAGAGGCGGAGAGCAGGGTGGACGGTGCAGGGTTGAGGGGGCAGGGGGAGTATGTAAAGAGAAAGGAAAAATCCTGGTACTGTGGACAGGATGTGTAGGGAAGCCCAGGATAGCCAGGGCAGGGAATGGAATTCAGCCAGAACATGGAAAGCCTTGGGTAAATGTCCAGAAGTCCCTGAGGGATGCTTGGGGATCATTTCCAACATTTCTACAATTACGGACCAAGGTCCACTGAGTACACAACTCTGTACTGGACACCATGGGAAGAACCCAACGCCCAGGAGCTGACCTTTCCCCCCAAGAACTTATGCCCCACCATCCAAGACCCATGGTTGCACTGCCCTGGCATTCCTCTTCACAGCCACCATCCACAGCTCGGTCCCAGCCCAAGAAATCCAAGTCAAACTGCAAAGGAGGTCAGAGGCCTGCAGCCTGAATACACATTCACATTGTGTCTGTGTGTTTATACATCTGTATATTCATGGAAGATACCATAACCATTAAGTGGAGGTAAGGGGGAGGGAAACCTCCCTCCTCTGGGTTCAACTTCCCCAGGCTGTGGGCCAGGCCGAAGGGCAGGGCTCATTCTGGCTATCCTGTGAGGCAAAGGGCCCCAGGAGAACAAGGAGCGATCAATGTAGGAAACACCGAGGGGAAGCAGCCGCCATCCGGCGATTCCCACATCCCCCACCCCAGCCCCAAGTCACCTCGGCCAGGTTCCTGTGCAGCTGGAAGCTGTGTGTACGCATGGACACACACACACAGAAACACACACACACCACGCCCCACCTCAGGCAGAGCCACAATAGTTCCTCTGGATTACACAGAACCAAACCAGGTTAGTCTGAGCTGCCTTGCCCAGGGAGGCCTCCCTGCACCGCTCAGATCTAGCCCAGGATCAGCAATGTCTCAGGACTTCCCAGTTCCCTCAGCCTGGCTGTCCTGGGGACAGAGCAGGGGGCTGGATCCTCACTGGCCTTTGTGTACTATGCTCATTCCTACCTCTGGGCCTTTGCTCATGCTCTCTTCCCCTCCCTCTGATCCCAAACCTCCACCTCAGTTTTCCTCTCCACTTCTATCTGAATTCTACACCTCTTCAAACCCCCATTGCTCTATGAAGCCTTCCTGGCCCATCTCAGCTAGAAGGAGTCTCCCCTGCCTCTGGGCACCCATCAGCACATGCTCTCTGTACACCCCTGTCAGACGATTTGTCACTGTCTCCTGCCTTCCCAGTTAACACAGGAGCTTCTAGAGGTCAGGCAGGGATGGTGCCTTCTATGTGGTCTCTGCCCCTCCTCAGCACCAAGCCCTCTCTCAACAAAGATTTGCTCCTGTGGGCCTTGGGGCCCATTTTCCCCACCACCACTTTTTGCCCCCTCCATTCAATTCTTCACACTTCTCAGAATCATCTTCCTCATACAATAAAAATTCATGCCAATGGCACTTTGGTGTCCAAAGGATCACAGCTCTGGAGCTGAAAGGGGCCTGAGAGGCCGAGTCCAATCCCCTCATCCTGAAGTTTAGGAAGCCGAGGCCCAGGAAGCTTAATTCACTTGCCCAAGGTTACAGCACCAAGGGCAGCACGCACACTCAAAACACCCAGAAGTCCCATCTCTCTTTTTGCTCAAAAATCTTCAGTGTCTTCCTAAGACCTCCCAGAGAAAGCCCAAAGTTTTTGCTTGGCATTCAAGGCACATCCTGACTCCACCTAATCTTTGTTGTTTATTTTTATATTTCTACTACTAGACGCGGTCTGGTACATACCCTGTACTTTCCTACAAATGGGCAATAGAGGGTTTTTTTAAGGAACCCCATATGACCTAAACTCTGCATGAGGGCACTCGCTGTTAAATGGGAGTCTGTCTTTAAGGCTCTTTTTCATCAGCAATGGCAGCATAGTGCCTACCACATAGTAGGTATTTAAAATAAATGCTTGCAGAATGAACCATCTCCTCCAGCTCTGCTGAAAACTGTTCCCTGTGGTTGAAATGCCCTCCCCACGCCATAAAAAATTCCTAGCCAGCCTTTATAAATCCATTTCAAATGTCACCTCTTTAATGCAGCCTTCCTTGATCTGCTCGGTCAATAATGACCCCAATTTTTTTTTACCCAATTTGGGCCTCATGGGGGCACTTTGCCCCTCTCTGATGCATTTGCCATCTATGGTTTTAGATTAGATTATTTGTATATTTATCATGCCCAACTAAAAGGTTCGGAGTACCAACCTTTGCCTCTCTCCCTTGGGCACAGCATGGGGATTTGCATATACAGTTGGTGATTAATAAATGCTTACTGAATTGGATGAGTGGGGGGACTGGGAGTAATAACATGACAATGACTTAAGTGATAATAAGAACAATGAAGTGACACAGTAAGTGGGGAGACAGAATGGGGTAAAGTTAATGGCAGTTGGGGGGTGCACTCGAGCCCTGACTTCTCTGCTCCCCTTTCCCAGCCCTCTGCACAGGTACACACACTCAGACTCCCCCAACTCCCAAGGCTGGGGGCAGGGGGCAATCTACCAGGGCAAGGCAAGGCTAGCAAATTACAGGAAGGAAGCATTGCCCAGCCCCCTGTTCTGTCCTACTGGAGACCAAAGTTAAATTGAGCTCCCCAAGGGTCAAAATGAGAGAAGGCCAAGTGCTAAGCTGCACACACAGCTGGTGCTTAATAATGGCTCCCCCCTCCACTTCCCCAGACCTGGCAGAGAGGAGCAGTCCCAGCTTGACTCACCATCCGGTCCCCTTTCCCTGACTAGGTAAACAGGAAAAGGCCGTTCAGCCAGCTGGCTCAGGAGGGTCAGGGACCCCCTGACAGCCTCCTATCCCAAAACATCACACACACACATACACACACACACACACACACACACACACACACACACACACACACACACTCTGAGGACAGGGGCCAGGCCAGGTGAAAGGAGGGAAGAAGACTTCACCAGCAATAAGCACAGCTCCCTGCATCCTTTCTAGATGGTCACACTCTTTATAAAGCACATTCCCCAGAATCACCCTGAGAAGTGCAGGCCCAAGCAGCAGAAGTACTACTGTGCCCATTTTTTAGATGAAGAAACTGAGGTTCAAAAGGTTAAGGGAACTGTTCAAGGCGGTACAATGAGTATCGAAGCCAAGTTCTGAAGTATGTTTTCCTAACTCCAAGCCATTATAGTACAATGTCATGACATAGGTCCTGAGAATAGAGGGATATTTAGAAGGACCTTCAAGCCTGGACAAGGAAACACACAGACACAGATGGATGGATGGACAGACACACACACACACACACACACACACACACACACACACACAGTAATTTCAGCCCTGGGCAGAGGGTCCATTTCATGGATGGAAAAATATGGAAGGATGAGAGGCCAGGTCAACTACAGCTCAGGTCACTCGTCCTCTGTGAGAACCTTAATGGCCATTCAGTCAGAGAGAGATTCCTGTGCCATGTGAGAGGCTGGACTAGAGAGGGGGTCTTGACCATTTTGTGCTGTTAACTCCTTTGGCATGCTACCAAAGGCTTTGGCAAGCCTCTGGACCCCAGCTCAGGATCTGTTTTCAGAGGTCAGTGAAAATAAAGGGGTGATTTTGTTCCCATCCAAGTTCAAGCAGCTCCTGAAATCTGTCCATGGTCCCTAGACTTGAAAATCTCTAGTCTCTCTTCTAAATATGATTTACTGAACACTTCTAATAACAGGGAACTCACTACCTTCCCAGGTAGCTGATTCCACTATTAGATAATTTCAGTTTTTAGAAAGTTCTTTCTTTTATTAAGCTAAAAATCTGCCTACAGGCAACTGCCACCCATCATCCCATTCTGACCTCTGCAGCCACACACAAAATTAGTCCTCTCCCTTTGTCATGATCAGCTCTTCTCTTACTTGGGAGAGTGATCATCCCCCATGACCACAGCTCTGTTCTTCAAGACCCTATTCGTTTGTGGCACAGTGGAATGGACACTGGCTTTTGAATCAGAGGCTGCTGCTGTTCAACTGTTTCAGTCGTGTTGGACTCTTCGTGACCCCACTGGGGTGTTCTTGGCAAAGATACTGGAGTATTTGCCATTTCCTTCTCCGGCTCATTTTACAGATGAGAAACTGAGGCAAGCAGGGTTAAGTGACTTGTCCAGGGTCACAAAACTAGTAAGTGTCTGAGGTCAAATTTGAACTGAGGTCTTTCTGACTCTGGGCTGGGTACTCTATCTCCTGGGCCACTCAGCTGTCTTCTAGAATCAGAGGAACTGGATTCAAATCCTGTCTCTCACTTACTATCTGTGTGGCCTATGTTAAAGTCATTTAACCTCTTCAGATCTGAGTTTCCTCAGTTTCTTCATCTGTAAAATGAGTTTTAAGTCATAGCTTTGGAGGTTCCTTCTAGATCTACATATCTAGATAATTTGAACCTTTCCTTATAGTTACATGATCTTTTCTTCCCTCTCTGTCCAGGTTACCATCCTCTAGACTCCCTCTAGCTGGTCAATATTTTGTTCAGAACGTGACATTCAGAGCTGAACACAATGCTGCATTTGCTTTCTGGCCAGGGGATAGGCCAGAGAGGCTTTCCACTTTCTTACTCAGGACAGTAGGTTTTGATTAGCACAAGCAAAGAAGGCCCTGTTGAATTTTGGTAGCAGCCACATCAGAAGACAAGCTCATCGCAAGCTTGTGCTCAAATGAAACGACCGAGCTATGTCTGCCTCAAGACTACACGTGAGCACTGGGCATGCTGTAATGTTATGCAGGACTTTACATTTATCCCTGTAAACGTTCCCTTTGATGGTTTGGGTCCAGCATTCCAATCTGCTGAGATCATTCTGAAACCTGATTCTCAACCCCTTGTAATCTGGCTCCTGACCTCAGCACTCCATGAGAAGCATTCTCTGCAAAGCTGCTCTTTATCACTGAAGTCAATGGGCTTTCCTCAGTCCTCATTCTTCTTGACTCCTCTGGAGCATCTGATGACTATCTGCCACCTCCCTCCTCCTACAGACACTCTCCTCCCTAGATTTTCGTGATATTGCTCTCTTGGTTCTCCTACCCATACGGCTGCTCCTTCCCAGTCAATTATCCATGTCCCTCCCCCTTAGTGCTGGTATCTACAAAGGCTCTGTTTTACACAAACTCTGTCCTGAACACACACACACACACTTTTCTTTCTCTCTCCCCACAGTCTCTCCTCCTCTCCCCCTCCCTCTGTCTCTTTTCTTTCTCTCTCTCACATACTCATACACACACACACAATTTTCTTTCTCTCTCTCTCTCTCTCCTAGCTCTCTCCCTCCTGTCTCCCCTCCTCCGCTCTCCTCTTCTGTCTCTCCTCCTCTCCCCCTCCGTCTCTCCTCTCCTCTCTCTCTCTCTCTCTCTCTCTCTCTCTCTCTCTCTCTCTCTC
>NW_027187280.1:5680735-5684930 GCF_028583685.1 Petaurus breviceps papuanus | reverse complement strand
CTCTCTCTCTCTCTCTCTCTCTCTCTCTCTCTCTCTCTCTCTCTCACACACACACACACACACACACACACACACACAGCCCTCATGGGTTCAGTTCTCTCTCTACAGGTGACTCCCAGATTTATCCATCCTGACCTTTAGCCTATGGGGCATTTCCTGCTGCATGTCCTCAAACCCAACATAACCAAAACACCTAAATTATCTGGTATTTCCTTTGCACATATTTTGAAGTTACTCCTGCAGGCAGGTGTTGTTTCTCCCATACAGAAGGTAAGCTCCTTAAGGGCAGGGATTGTTCCATTCGCTGTCTTTCTGTCCTCAGCACCCAGGCCGGTCCCTAGTAATGATGCTCCTCTTCACCTTGGTATCGTATGCTGATTAGACAAGAAGACCTTTTAAGTCTTCCTCCAAGTGATGGCTAGACAGAACAAAAATATGAACATACCTCCTCTATCCTCCCCTAGACACTTTGTTCTGAACCATTCATCAACGCTTACTGCTGACAACGATTCAAACAGCTTCAATGCCACCAACAGACCTGGGTTCAAATCCCAATTCTGATATTTATTATCTATGAATCCTTGGCTGCATAATTTAATCTCTCAATTTTTTTTTTGGAGGGGGGAGGGCAGGGCGGTTGGAGTTAAGTGACTTGCCTAAGGCCACATGGCTAGTAAGTGTTAAGTGTCTGAGGCCGGATTTGAACTCAGGTTCTCCTGACTCCAGGGCTGGTGCACTATTCACTGCATCACCTAGACAACTGCTCTCTTATGAAAGACTTTTGTGCAGTGCCTTGTGGAATCAATGTCAACCATAATGATGATATTTCTGTCTGACAGCTTAGCCCCTGGGTTCAAATCCCACCTCTGCCAGGACCTCTGTGACCTTGGGCAAGTCACTTCACTGCGCCTCAGTTTCCTCATCCATAAAACGAGAGGGTTTGACTAGATAGCCTCTGAAGTCTCTTCCTGCTCTTGATCTATGATCCTGTGATCAAGCAACCCTATCAAAAAGAATGTTAACTTAGCACGTTCTATTCTTAACGAACCCACGTTAGGGCCTGGTGATTACCAGATGCTCACCAAACATCTATTTACTGCATGTTCTAGAATCTCCCCAGAGACAAACTGCAAGCTTACTAGCCTAGAGTTTTCAGAATCCAACCAACCTTTCTGTTTTTGAAACATTAGAACAGGCTCATGGTGCTGGCACGTCCTCAAATCTCCAGTTCTCCATAATCTGGTCAAGATGTCAGTGGTTCTGGGAACATACATCTGCACATTCCTTCCTCCACAGCCTAGAGTATCTGCATGTGGAGACCAGAACTCATTTAATGAGGATAGGACCCATGTCCCTATCTGTATCCCACTTACCTTCAACTGAAAATACTAACTCGTTGAAGTCTGGGTCAAAAGTCCAACTGTCAGGACCCTTGTTGGGGTCAACAATAAGGCACACCAGAAACCAAGACCCCATGCGCAGTCTCAGACCTTGACCAAACCTCACATGCTAATAATACTCTGATTGCCATCCAAGACCACACTTCAGACTATCTGTAGTGGATCCCAAGTGGTTCCCCAGGAACAAGGTCATTAGGCTTGTCACAGACCTTGATCAGCCTTGTGACCCCTGCCTGTGAGAGGAGGCTCCTGCCTTCAGTCCTTTTTTTTTTTTTTTTGCTTTTTGGAGGGGGGAAGGCAGGGCAATTGGAGTTAAGTGACTTGCCCAAGGTCACACGGCTAGTAAGTGTTATTAGGGTTAAGTGACCTGCCCAAGGTCACTTACTAGACACACAGCTAGTAAGTGTTAAGTGTCTAAGGCCGGATTTGAACTCAGGTCCTCCTAACTCCAGGGCTATTGCTCTATTCACTGCACCACCTAACCGTGCCCCCTTCAGTCCTTTCTCTGAAAGCTCTCACCACCTATGATCACCACTGCTTTCCATGGGGCAACAGTTTTGCAACAGTTTCTTTACAAAGCTCTGTGCTTCACTTTGCAGCTTGAAGACTGATCTCCATAAAATCCAATTCTACAGGAACTTAATAGGTGCAAGGCACTGCAGATACAAAAACAAAAATAAAACTTGATTTGCCCTCCAGGAGTTTAAATCTTACTGAGGAGATACAATGAGTATTCTGATAAGCAAATACAAATTAATTTTTCAAGAGGGACTAGGCGGTTGGGAGAGGCTTGGTGGAGAAAGTGGCACCTAGGCTGTGCCCAGGAAGGTAAGAATCTCAAGTCGTGAAGTGAGAAGGACGTATATCACAAACACCAGAACCAGCTCCTCAGAATAAAGATGGCATATCCTCCACAGCTAGGCAAGCCACTCAGACTGGAGAGTTTGTAAAGGGAGTTGAGGGGGGGATTCATATGAAATAAGATCAGAGAGGTAGGTGGAGCCATACTATATAGGGCTTTTTTTTTTTAGGCAACTGGAGTTAAGTGACCTGCCTAGGGTCACACATCTAGTAAGTGTCTGAGTCTAGATTTGAACTCAAGTCCTAACTCCAGGGCCACTTGCTCCATCCACTGAGCCACCTAGCTGCCCCATGTAGGACTTTAAAAACCACACTGAGGATTTTCTATTGTTATTCATTATTACTAGTTTAACCCTCTGGGGATGAGCATAAGTCTAATCTTTTTTCTATCTGACATTTCACATACTTGAAGACAGCTCTTCTGCTCCTTTCCAAGTCTCTTCTCCAGGCCAAGCATCCCCCAGTTCCTTCAGCCCCTTTTCAGTGGTCACCGGACCTCCTTGCCATCTTGGTCACTCTTCTCTGGGTGTCCTTCAAGTCTGCTGATATCCTTCCAGAGAATGTGGCTTCTACAACTAAAGCCAACCCTCCAGATGGGGGGGGGGGGGGCGCCGCGGCAGCTGACCAAGGCACAACACAGCAGGACCATCCCTTCCCTCATCCTGGCCACTAAATCTCTCTCACAGTAACCTATTAACTTCCTCAGCACCCATATGGCTCGGACTCATCTGGGCTTGAGGTCCTTTAGAACCCTCAGGTCTTTTTCCTCATGGATTGGGCTAGTCACACCTCCCTCATTCTGCACTTGTACAGATGATTTTCTGAACCCAGCTAGACTTTGTTTATGCCATTCAATTTCTTCTTATATTCTACCCCTTATTCTAGTTTGTCAAGATCTTTTTAGACACCAATACTGTCTCCAGCAGTAAATCAATAAGCATGCATTAATTAAGTGCCTCCTTCTCAGTTTGGTGTCTTCAGTAGGTCCTAGATGCCTTCATCCAAGCCAATGATGGAAATACTGAATCCCATCAGGCTCCCCAGAGTCTACTCTCACCCAGCCTCCCCCCAGCACTTCCTCCTGGGCAGTCAAATTGACTCTTCCCACACCTCTTCTCAGCCCTCCTTGTCTGAAAGTCCATCTACCCATTCAAAGCACTGCCTGTCCCTGCCTCAGTCTTCCTATCCCTGGCAGTTTTGACTGACAATCTCTGACACTCTTCATGTCTAAGTAAAACTTCCAACTAGCCTGAATTCAATTCAACTCAAAACTTACTGATAACAGAATTTTCAGAGCAGAGTCCCCTATTCTGGGTGCCAGAGGACATAGAGCTTGGGTAAAACTCATAGGAGAATAAAGCCTCTGGTTTGTCCCAATCTGGCACAGTACCTTCCCTTCCCCCACTATCATTCTTGCTCTCTGACTTATCTGACACTAAGCAAGTCCCAAAGGGCAGGGACTGGTTCACATTTGTCTTTATCAGGCACATTAAGTAGATGGGAGGTGTAGGGGAGGGAGAAGGGGGGAAGAAATATTTACTAAGTGCCAAGTACTATGCTTAATGCTTCACAGTTATTATCTTATTAGAGCCTCAGAAAAACTCTGGAAGACAGGTGATATTATAATCCTCATTTCACAGTTGAGGAAACTGAGGCAGACAGAAGATGTGACTTGTCCAGGGACATACATCTAGTAAGTGTCTGAGGCTGGATATGAACTGTAGTCTTCCTATTCAGTGCTCTATCCAAGGTATCACCTAGGTGCTTAAGAAATGTTTCTTGGGGGGGCGGCCAGGTAGCACAGCAAGTAAGAGCACCGGCTCCAGTGTTGAGAAGACCTGGAGATCGAATCCTGGGCTCAGACACTTAGCACCCACCCAGAAACACCTGGCCGTGTAACCTTGAGCAAGTTACTTAACCCCAATTGCTTAGGG
>NW_027187280.1:5610504-5680725 GCF_028583685.1 Petaurus breviceps papuanus | reverse complement strand
GGACCTGGGTTAGGATCTGCTGGCCTCAGACACTTAACATAAAAACTAGCCTTGTGACCTTGGGCAAGTCACTTAACCCCAATTGCTGTAAAAAAAAAAAAAGGCAAAAAAAAACCATTTCTCTAACTGAACTAGACCCTTCTGACGACCTCTGTCTGGGAGTGAGAACATTTCTCCTCCATATGCCTCCATGTTCCTAACATAGGGCACTGGACCTGAAATGCTCAGCAAATATGGCTGTTTTAGCCAGGGCTCTTTACTGATTTGCACAAATACAACATTCCAGTTGCTGTACTTGCCATCTCCCATTCCCGTTCTGTCCTGCCCTCTTTCTGTATTGTCTCCCATGGACTCTTCTCCCTATCCTTTATCCGTCCCTTCCTTCAGGGTCCACTGCTGGTACCAGCTTCTCCATCCAGCCTTTCCTGAACCCTCCCCTCTCCCCAGCAACATCCCTGTCCAGTGAAATCTCCTAACATTTTGCTAGGACCTCTCATATGTAAGTGAATCATCGTCCTTCATGCCACACTTGGCATCTGAGTATGTGACTTCCCCTTATTAGAATATGAACTTCTTGGGAGCAAAGACTCTTTTATCTCTTCATCCCCTCATGCCAAGCGTAGTAATTTCCACAAACACATATTGTGTGCTGACCTGAATCAATAACCGAGATCCTCTCAGATAGGTCAAAAGTTCTGTCTCTGTAAATCAAACCTGAACCTCAGAGAGGCCATGTCTCCTAGGTCCCTGCCTGCTTGTTCTGGTCATTCAGGAGTTTCTATATCACTCTTTCGATAGAAGCTTGGTGGCAAGCCACTTCCCCTTTGCAGAGGCCTCAGCTTCCTCATACATAAAAGAGCTGGACTACAAGATGTCTGAGATTGCAGGGTAGAGTCAAGCTCTGGAAATGGAAGGGACCTCAGGAAGCATCACTTCTGGATCTGACAACCTGTGGTCTAAGGGGCTCCTCTAGCTCTAACCTTCTACGTCGTAAAGTCACATCTAGTTTGGACATCCCGTGTTCTAAGGTCATCCAAATGCTAAGTCTGTGCGTCTTCTAATCCTAGTGTCTCTTCTATAATGGGGACCCTTCTGGCCTGGCACTCAGCATCTTCCTGTGGCTCTTCTGAAACAGAAGAGACTTTCCCAATGCTTAAGTCCCTGTCTCTAGTCTACATTTTACCTGTTCCTAGTCCAGGGATGGAAGCCAATCCTATATCTTCCCACCTCAGCTCAAGTACAATCAGACAAGTCAGGAAACACAATATGTAACTATAACCTCTAAACTATCACACAGCCTTCTGGGACATTTTATTAATGACTTAATAATCACACCTAGATACATGCTGGCAGGGAGGGGGAGTTTACACCTTTCATAGACTCATGCCTGTAATGACATTTGGTCCTCAATGTAGTGGTTTATTCAATGGATGGCCTCATTAGGGCTGTTAGTGTTAACTCATCTCCATTTCATGTTTGGCAAAATAATAAATTCCATCCCTCCTTACCCACCCCCAAAAGATTAATTTTAGAAGGTTTTATAAACACCCTTTTAAAGTGCCTAAGAGCTCTGGGTGACTGACCAGCAGCCATCAGTTAAATAAACAAGTGAATAGGTTGTCTCACCCTAAACAGAGCTGATCTTAGCTAGAGCAGAGAAAGCTAAGAACTTGAAGAAGAGTGATGTGGGGGAAATGGTTGCTTTCAGCGATCTTAACAGCTGTCCAGGAGAAAGAAGAGCAGGCTTCTTTTGTCTGGCCCCAGGGGCAGAACTTGCCTTTCCATTCTAGCCCCTAGGGCACCTTTGGAGAGGAAGAACTGCCGTGGCCTTCAGGTCAAAGCTGGCTCCTCCAATGATTGTGACTAGCTGAAGAGGAGAAGCAAGGGAGCAAAGAATCAAGCCTTCTCTCCTTTCACCAGACCTAAGATAACAACTTGGAGCTTTCAGACCAACATGTCCAAACCTCTCACGCTTGGCCTCAGTTAAATTTCTGAAACTACATGGCTCACCTCCCTCAAGGACTGTAGTCCTCTGGGTCACCTAGGGCTAGTCCCCAAACCAAATCACATACACTAGGGAGGAAGTCACAATCCTAAGCTTGTAGGAGGGAGACCAAGCCTGACCTGAAACATCCACCTGCCCTCCAAAATTACTCCAAAATTCATTATCTTTGGAGAACTGAGTTCATCCAACTGAGGGAGACCAATCTTTAAGCCAAACCTAATCCTACCAGGCAAAGTGATGGAGACTCAAAAAAAAAAAAAAAATGGGGCAAGGGCAGGTGGAGGTGGGAACAAGGTATGAAAGAAAAAGCACTGAATCTTGAATCAAAAGATTAACCAGGCTCTGGCCACTGATTAGCTGTTGTGACCATGACTAAGTTGCTTCCCCTCTCTGAGCTACCTCCAAGAAGGTTGGATTAGGTCAGGGGCAGGAAGTCTTAACCATTTTTGTGTCAGGGATCTCTTTGAAAGTCTACTGAAGTTTATAGACCCTTCTCAGACTAATATTTTAAAGTCAAAATAAAATACATAGGACTGCAAAGAAAACCAATTATATAGAAATAGTTACAAAAAAAATTTTTTAAGCTCATGGACTCCAAGTTAAGAACCCCTGGGCTAGATATCTAGACTATTTAATATTCCCTCCAGCTCAAAATTCTGTAACCTTATGAGCCTATATAATAAACAAATGACCAAATATCTGAGCCTGGCATTTGAGGCCTGTACCATCTGGCCCCTTGGGATCTAACAGTCTGGACGTCACACAGTTTAGTACTGGATAATATGGCATCTTGAACAGAGATGAAAATATATTGTCCCTGCTATATGTTAGACTCATGGCCCCAACTAGATTATGAATTCCTCAAAGGCATGCTGTCCAGATAACTCCCCCATCCCTTTCCCAGAACACAGACAAGGCCAGGCCTCAAGAAAGCCTCAAAGACCAGAGGAGCAGGTGAATAATTTCCCTAGAATGCTGTCTTACTCCCCAAGCTCAGTTCCCAGATATCAGTACCACCCCTGCCCAATGCAATGCCTCCTCTCCCTGGTCCAGCCACACATCAAGAGACCCGGATAAAGGAGGGAGCCAAGAGACTCCTGTGCTCCCAGGTATGCTGAACTTGGGACCCTCAGCTGACTGTTAAATTTCCAGTGTAAGCATTTACCCCTTAGAAATCAGCAAGATAGATATTAGGGCATGATTTACTGTTCTGTTGATAGGCTAGATTTAAGAAAGTGACTGAGAAAATAAAATGTTAATAATGCAGATTATTTGTGGGAAAAAAAATTTTCCTCTTAACTTTAATTATTTAATGAATAAAAAACTAGTTTTCTCTTTCTTCCCCTCCCTTCCACTGGGGAAAAAAGAAAACCCTAGTAAGAAATATTCACAACAAAGGAAAACAAATTTCCTTTATTGCCCATGTCCAAAAAAGCATGTCTCATGGTACACCCTGAGTCCATCAACTCTGTCAGGAGGTGGGCATTACGCTTTGTCCTAAGTTTTCTGGAATCATGAATGGTCATTGTTTTATTATCAGACTTCTTAAGCCTTTCTTCCCCCCCCCACCCCCCACTTAGGAGTATTATTTTATTTTTTCCAATTACACATATAGTTTTCAACATTCACTTTTATAAGATTTGAAGTTCCAAATTTTTCCCCCTTCCTCCTTTCCCTCCCCTCTCCCCAAAATGGCAAGCAATCTGATATAGGCTATATGTGTACAATCATATCAAGCATTTTTCCACATTAGTCATGCCATGAAAGAAGAATTAGAACAAAAGGGAAAAATGTAGTAAAATCTTCATCAGCCCAATTATGCACATGCTCCCCACACCCAAACCCAGGCTGACCCTCCTCATTCTCCCCACTTGCTGATTTCTCTTCTCACTCTTCCCACCTCCTGGCCCTCAGATTTTCCACTTGCCCACCCTCTTTCCTAGCACAGAGCACCCCTCTAATATAAGCAATCTCCTGATCCCTCTCCTGAAGCTGGCTCCGACTGGTCCCTGGCCCCTTCCCCTCACCAGTCTGTGCCCCCCTCCACCCTCTCCAACAAGGCCTCTCCTAATCTGAGCTCCCTGGGGCCCCACCCAAGACTCCAAAAGGGTCCCAGGGGGGTTGTTTACAGAGTATTGTTGTTTCTGGGGCCAGGAAGGAAGCGGCACCTCCTGTCGCCCAGGGTCTTGGAGTCCAAACACGTGTTATAAAAAAGGTCCCCTCCGCTGGCCAAGACTGGCTCAAAGAGAGTAGGAGCCAGCCAAGGAGGCCAAAGTCCATGTTTTCTGGGAGCCAGAATAGTCAGATGCTCCAGACTCCAGCACTTTTCAGAGGATTCCCAAACATCTCCTTTCAGAGGAGGGAGTTAGTTCATTCTCTGTATTTGCATACCTTGGCACAAGCAATTACCAAATGCTTGTTGTTCGATTGATTGATCAGCTGAGAGTATTCCAAGACTGAGGACTCCTAGTAATATATGGTGAAGTTGTAGATGAATCCATAGTACAGTGGAAGGAAAGCTACATTTGGAATAAGAGGACCCAAGTTCAAATCCTAACTTACTACCTATGGGAACTGGGCAAGTCATTAACCATTCTAGTTAAGTGAGGTGATTGGACAAGACTGACCTCTCTAAGATTCATCCCAGTAACAGATCAAGGAACTCTGAATCAAAAACAGACATCTCACAGGGGCAATTAGGTGCCCTGGAGTCAGAAGGTCCCGAGTTCAAATCTACACTCAGATAGCTACTGGCTGTGTGACCCTGAGCAAGTCACTGGACCCTAACTGACTCCAAAAAAAGAAAGAAAAGAAACAGGCACCTCACAGTTCCACCATGCTTGCCTTCTGAGAAATAACAAAGCTTTAGCAAGAAGCTCCCCAGACCTGTAGCTTCTGCATCTCAGACCCAAGTCTCCCAAGCCCACAGTTTTTACTCCATGGCCAGCTCTAGTCTCAGCTCCAGCCCCTGCTGCCTGACATAGGAACCTTCTGTACTGTCATCCAATCACAACAGGATTTGAGAGACCATCTAGTCAGACCTTCTCATTTTACAATTCAGGAAACTGAATCCCAGAAAAGAAAAGGGGCTTCCCCAAGGTTACATAGCCAGGAAGTGGCAAAGTAGGGACCCAAAGGTTGGGCTCCTGCCTTCACAGTTCCCTTGGGCAGCATCAGCAAAAGACAGCAAAGTCCCCAGGTGGCCACTGGGCATATAACTAAACGTCCAAGCTTGACCAGCTAACCTAATCAGTGTTGGAGCAAGGACTTAAGCCCAGGCCTTGATTCCAAGACCATGTTCCTATATCTGACAATGGGATGGGCTGCCTACCCCTCAGGGAGCTTCCTCTCCCCAGGAATACCAGGAGACTGGAAAGTCATCTGAGATAATGCAGAGCCTGAGAAGTTTCCAGTTCTATAAAATGAGAGGGGTTGGTCTAGAACACAGATAGGCAACCTGTGACCTCACAGCCACATGTGGCCCTCCTCAAGTGTGGCCCTTTGACTGAATCCAAATTTCACAGAACAAATTCCCTTAATAAAAGGATTTGTTCTGTAAAACTTGGACTCAGTCAAAAGGCTGCACCCGAGGACCTAGAAGGCCACATGTGGCCTCGAGGTCACAGGTTCCCCACCTCTGCTCTAAGATGACCTCCAAGGGCTCTTCCAGATCTAAATCTATACTTCATATTTATTTGTTTGTTTGTTTGTTTCTTTATTGGGCATGGCCGACGCAGGAATTTATTTTGTTTGACTACATGTTTGTAACGGGTTTTGTTTCTCTTTCCTCCTCAAGGGGGAAGAAGGGAGGGAGAAAGGAGACTATGGATCTGAAAATAAAACTGAATTTAAAATAAATAAATCCATGCTTCCATGAAGCTATGAACAGAGCAGTAGACTTGCAGTAAAGACCTGGGTTTAAATTTGACCTCAGGCACATATTATCTCTGTGATGATAAGCAAGTCACAGCCTCAGTTTCCTCAGCTATAAAACAAGGTAGCACTATGTACACCTCGAGGGATTATGAGGAAAGTACTTTAAAGTATCAGTTACATGAATTATTATCATTACAGTTATTATCCAAACAAATCCCTGACATAATAGGACAAAGTCTTCATGGTACAGAAAGGGCAGAATACACTCCCTGTACCTATGGAGCCTGAGACTTAGCAAGTCCTTAATAAATATTTATAGAGTTGAACTAGATACAGCTGTTTCCAATCCCTGCCAGCCTCCCACCATCCACACAACTTTCCCTTTCTATGCCTGACCTTGAGGGTCTTTAACCATCCAAACCAGACAGGAAGGAGTTATTAGGTTCCAGACCAGATCCCTAACAAAACTGGGGCCCTGCCAGGCCACCTTCCCTCCCTCCAGTTCATCCAGGGTTGAGGTCTTTAAAGCCACTTCTTACAAGTTAAATCAGGAAGGGGCAAAGAACATATGATTAATCCCTAGGACAGAGGCCATGGCCATGAGGAAGGAGGCTGGAGCTTCTGCCACAACACAGGCCACAGAGGCGTCTCTTATTTTCTACAAAGCAGCAGTTAATGTGTTCACACAGCATTTCTCTGCAGGCAGGGGCAGTTAGCGACAAGTCAGAAGGCAACTACCCTGGGAAGGAGTTAACACTGAAAACAGATGAAAACCGCCTTTGGTCCCGAAGAGACAGGCCTGGAAACATCCCTTCTTCCAGTATTTGGAATTACAAAAGGCCTAGAACCACAAAGCTGGGGGGGGGGGGGGGGAGCAGGGGGAGGAACTTAAGAGGTCAGCCAGCCCAACTCTCTAATTTTACAGAGAAGGGAAAATGACTTCCAGGATCACTCAGTGAGGAAGGGGGAAAGCTGGGACCTGAACCCAGGTCTTTTATCTCCACATCCAGAGTTCTTTCAATTAGAGTATGAAAATAATGGGGTCTACTTACTCAGGCACCAGAGTTCCTTTGTGAAACTTATCAGTCAATCAGCCAACATGCATTAAACACACTCTTCTATAGAAAGGCAGTGTAGAGAAAGCTGTCAGAGCCAGGGAGACTTGGGTTCAAGTCCCATCTATGAACATACCAGTGAGACACCAGACAAGTCATTCATCTGTTGGTGCCACTGGCAACTCTATAAACTGCAGAGAACGTGTCTGCCCATATGTTCCAGCAAAAGAGGTTCCTTACTGGGAGCTCCCTATACTGAGGAAATCCCAGAGAGGGAGGGAGGGAGGGAGGGAGGGAAGGAGAGAAGGAGGGAAGGAGGGAGGGAGGGAGAGAGGGAGAGAAGGAGGGAGGAAGGGAAGGAAGAAGGAAGGAAGGAAGGGAGGGAGGGAGGGAGGGAAGGAGGGAGGGAGGGAGGGAGGAAGGAAGGAAGGAAGGAAGGAAGGAAGGAAGGAAGGAAGGAAGGAAGGAAGGAAGGCAGGCAGGCAGGCACTGGAGATACAAAGACAAGAGTGAAACAGCCCCTGCCTTCAGGCAGCTTATAGTGTTCTAGGAGGGAACATATACATGTAGAAGTATCAAGAGAATAATTCAATACAAAATAATTAAGGAAACACAAGGGTTGTGGGGGGGAGGGGAGAGGGAGAGTTGGGAAAGGTTTCATGTAGGAGGCATCGCCTAAGCTGAGTTTTGAAAGAAATGAGGGACTCTTAAGACGTCATGCTGTGACTTAGCTTGTCAAGCTGACCCTGGGCTAGGGCACTTCATCGCACACACACTCTTCCTTCACACAACTCTATTGAAAGCTAGGAAGACAAGAGGCCAGGGGTAGCAGAGGGACATGCAGAGTCCTAGACAGAAGAAGAGGAAGAGCATTCTCCAGAAGTCAAGAGGGCCTTTTCAGGATTATAATTCTTCACCTTAGCCCCAACTACTCAAGACCATGACTTTGGACTCATCACCCATGACTTCCTAAGCATTTTTGTATCACCAACCAGCCCACCCCTCCCCCTTTGGCAGTCACTCTGGTGAAATTTCAGAATTACATTTTGTAATGCATAAAATTTTAAAATACAGAAGATTACAAAGGAAATCTATTATACTGAAATATAGTTATCAAGATTTTAAAAAAATAAAACAAGTTCATACACCCCAGGCTAAGATTCCTACTAGGGTCACCAGTGATAGTCAGATGCATTGAAGACATCCAAAATCCCCAAGGTGAGGACTACTCCAAGGAAGGCTTCAAGTCTGGGACATGAGCACTGGGGTTCCACACATGAGTTCAAGATACCAAATGCCACCCAGCTATGACTCTATCGCACAAACACTCACACATACACAGACAATGCCTTACACTGGAAAACTGTGATGTGTCAAAGACTATTCAGACCACTCACGTTCACCACCTCACTGGAATTTCCCAGCAATCCTAAGACTTTACAGAAGGGGAAATGGAGGCTCAGATATAGGAGGGGATGATGGTCACTTCCTCTGTGAATGAAGGAAGGAGAAAACTCAAGAGTCTTCTGAACCCTAGTTTAGGGGTCTTTGAATTTATGCCACACTGTCCTTCAGCATAGCAGAGAGGAGAGTCCTGGCCTTGGAATTAGAACTGAAAATCAGTCGGGACTGATTTTACTGCTGACAAGCTCTGGAGGTCACAGACTTCCAGTCACCTCCCTTCAGTTTTATGTACCGTATAAACAAAAGGGGCGAACTAAGATTTTGAAGGTCTCTTCTGGCTGTCACAATCAATGAGCCTTTCCTTCTATTTCATACAATCATACTCCAGCTTTTATAATTACCCACAGATACTCGGAACACCCAAGCATGGGAGTTCACACAATGAGCATGTTGGGGCTGGAGCTGTGAGGGAATAGAGAAAGTTAGAAAACATGGAGGGTTACATAAGAGAGCAGGGCCAGGCTAGTTCCAAGGAGACCCCAGTGGACCTGACTGCCAGGCTGAAGGCGTCCCTAAGTAGTCTGATCTTTGCTCTTTCCCAGGCTTGTTTCACACTATCCCTCACTATACTCTATACGGCAAGCCAACTGGACAACCCTCTATCCCTAGACACACACTGTGCCCTCAATACCATCAAACCTTTGCTCAGGCCAGTCCTCCTACCTAAAATGCCATCCTTTCCACTCTTTGCTTGCTGAATTCCTACTCTCCTTTTTTAAGTCCAACTCAAATACCACCCCTTCCCAGATGCCTTTACTGACTCTACTCTACACTGTCCCTATAGGCAACTACTTTTTCTTCAGATCTCAAAAAATATTTATTTCAGGTTTCTCTGTCTTTTATTTTCCCCTCAAAACCCACCCCTCTTCCAAAGGTCCCTACTTCTGTTAAAGGTCTTCCAGGTTCATAACTTGGATGTTACTCTCTACTCTTCATTCTTCCTCACCCCCACTCCCCCTTAATCCACTGATTGTCCAAACCTGTCATTCCTACTGTTGTGGTTCAGGGGTATGAAGAACCCCAAAAAGACAGGGCAAAGGGCATGGGTCTACCTCAAAAGAATTCAACCACTCAAGCCTTCTTCAGTCAAAGACGAAGTTTACTGAAACTCTTGTTGGAGTGGATGAAATTCTTAGTAAGCCTGCACTATTTGTGACAAGGGTCAGATTTTAAAAATCTGAGGTAGGGACAAGGCTGGTGCTTTTATAGAGGAAAAGACTGTGGGAAGATTTGGATGGGATTAAGGAATGACAAATAGCCTGGGGTGACTTGGTACCTGAGAGAGAGTCTAGATGGGATTAAGGATCGGAAGTAGCCTCTCCAATCTGACCCCTTCTTTCTACTCACATAGCCACCTCAACTGTAATTCAGACCCCTTGACATCTCTCCTCTTACCTCCTAAGTGGCCTCCCTGCCTCCAACTTCTCTCCACTCCAGCCTATCCTCCACACTTCAGCCAAAGTGATTCTCCTTAAATTCAGATGTGACTTCAGCCAAAGTGATTCTCCTTAAATTCAGATGTGACTTCAGCCAAAGTGATTCTCCTTAAATTCAGATGTGACTCCAAGTCCCTCCACTGCTCAACAAGCTCCATAGCTCCCTACTTCCTAAAGGATAAAATATAAAATTCTCTGTTTGCCTTTAAAGCCCTTCACAACCTGGTCCCAACCTTTTATTAAGGCCTCATTATACATTACTCCCCTCATTACACTTTGCAATCCTGCTAAACTGCTTTTTTCTGTTCCTCACACATAATAATCTTCCATTCTTGTGTCTTTGCACTAGCCTTCCCCCATGCCCATAATGTACTCCCTACTCAAGGCTCTCTCATTTAAGGGCTACTCAAATAACTTCATGAAGCTTTTCCTGATTCTCCCCACACATATTGCTAGTGCCAAACAACCATGTATTTAAGGGGCAGGTAGGTGGCACAGTGAATAGAGACCGGCCCTGAAGTCAGGAGGACCTGAGTTCACATCTGGCTTCAGACACTTAACACCTACTAGCTGTATGACCTTGGGCAAGTCACTTAACCCCAATTGCCCTGCCCTCTCCCCTCCAAAAAGAAAAAAAAAACACCCACCCATGTATTTATTCTCTATATTCGTTCTACATAGTTTTAAGGAGGCACATGTTTTCTCCCTTGTTAAAATAAAGGCCCTTTGAGAGCAAGAATCATTTTCGTTCTTTGCTAGGTCTAGAGCCTAGGAGAAGGTCAACATTAGGTACTTAATAAAAGCTTATTGGATCACAGTGTACCATACAGTTATTATCTGTGTTTGTGTCTTATCTTACTAGACTGTAAGCTTCCTGAGGGCAAGAATCCTGGAGAAGCACATCATGCCATAGAGTGGAAAGAGCCCAGTATGTGGAGGCAGAAAACCTGGGACTGAAACCTGACTCTGAGACTTAACTTATTATCCATATGACCTCAGTCAAATCACATGACTAAGGGAACACAAGATTTCAAGCTGGAAGGGTCCTTCCATACCACCTCATCCAACTCCTTGAAGTTTGAAATAAAGCAACCAAGGCCTAGGTGAAAACCCTGGAGGCATAAAGTTTCCCTGGTACTGGCAAAGCGAGGACTCAAACCCAGGTGTCCGGGGGTGGCGCAGGGTGGCACCGGCCCTGGAGTCAGGATGACCTGAGTTCAAAACTGACCTCAGACCCTTAGCACAAAAACCAGCCCTGTGGCTTTAGACAAGTCACTTAACCCCAATTGTCCTACCTTCCCCCCTCCAAAAAAAGCAAAAACAAAACAAACAAAAAGCCAGGTGTCCTGACTCCAAATCCAGTATTCTTTGCACTACACCAGGGGTGAGGAACCTGTAGCCTCAGGGCCACATGTGGCTTTCTGGGTCCTTGGGTGCAGCCTTTCAACTGAGTGCAAATTTTACCAAACAAATACTTTTAAGGTGATTTGTTCTGTTGAGTTTAGATTCAGTCAATGGGCTACCCTTGAGGACCTAGAGGGCCACATGTGGCCTTAAGGCCAAAGGTTCCCCACTCCTACACTACACTATGTTTGGCCTCACTTGTAAGACGGAGGGAAAGAGGAAGGAAATAAGGATTTATTAAGCACTATGACCAATTGCTTCAGAAATATTATCTCATTTAATTGTCAGAACAATCTTACCTACAAGATGGGTTCTATTATTATACTGACTTTACAGGTATGGAAACTGAGGCAAAGGTTAAGTGACTTACCCAGGGTCATAAAGCTACTAAGTGCCAGGCCAAATTTGAACTCAGGTTTTCCTGACTCTAGGCCCAGCACTCTGTGCACTTCAACACCTAGCTGCCTTTAAACTAAATCACTAAGAGTCCTTCCAGCTATAAATCCTTTGAACCAATTTTGTATCTTCCACAGTGCCTGGCAGAGTACTCTGCATATAGTAGCCATTTAATGTCTCCTGAATTAAACTGGCCTCCAGTGGACCCTTAAGAAGCTATTGGTAGCACAGAGGAAAGGGCACAAAGGATTCATGAGATCATAGGTTTAGAGGCAGAAGGGACCTTGGAAATAATTGTGCACATGAAGAAATAGAGGCACCCCAAGGTTAAGAGACTTGTCTGAGGTCTCACATGCATTTACAGAGACAGGATTCAAATGCAGCCCCTCTAAATCTAGCTTGCCATGCTGTTTGGGCATCTGAATTATAGACCCTGAAAAACGCCTGCTGAGTTGGCCTGCTAAGATAACACACTCAGCCATCCAGATCTGGGAGCTGCAGTACCGGCCAGGAACAGGTCTTCTATCTCACAGGTCTGAGATCCCCCAAACCCACATCCAAGAGCCCCATTTCCATCCTTAATACAAGGCACCCCCCCCCCCACTATGCTCACATTCCAGACCAGGTCACTCTACCCTCACTATTGCAAACCCCACCAAAACCTTTCCCCCATATCAAGCTCTATACTTCCTCAAATCGTCCCCGAAATCCTCAGATTCTGAATGACCTCATCCAACATCCTTAAACTATTTGTTGCCCATCCCTTCTCCCTTATCCTCACCGCCATCTCAAACCTTGAGGCACCTGGCTCCACCCCTACTCTCCCCAAGTCGGGTGCCTCTCTCTCTTCCCCCAAACATCCGTCACCCAGCTGCCAGCAGAACCTAGACTTCAGACTCATATATATCAGTCTAGTACTGGGCATCCCCTGGAAGAGCAATAGAAAAAAGGGCAAAGGCCCTGGTTCAAGGGCCTGGGAAGGGGGTACCCCTTGGTTTATAGGGTCTGACTGACCACCTAATGTGCCTAGAGCAGAGAAGCAGGAGCTCAACCACTTCAGTTCTCTTAGGAAACATCCCTCCTAAGACTCCTGTTTGGACCTAAACAGTGACAACTCTGTCTACAACATATAATCTATGCCATCCCCTACCCTCAGCCCAAATCTAGCAGAAGAGAAAAAGAGGCCTCAGCCCTTCTTCAGTCTACCACAACCAAAGTTCTCCCTCTTTAGGCCCAGAACCCCATTCTGAGACTCTTCCCCCCACCAGGTACTACCTCCCTGTGGAAGTTCTATGGGCATTTCCTTTGGGTATCACTTCTTGGCTCCCATCTGGAAGGAGGGAGATACAGTTCTAAGAAAAGTCCTGTATATCATTCCTACCACCAACCTCCACTGAAGCCAGATTCTTCCTCAAGGAGCCAACATACATGAGTGTAGACCAAAGTCAAACCCCTTGGACTGGTAAGGAGTACTCTTCCTTAGGGCCTATCTTGGAAAGGGTAGACAACACATAGGACCCACACTCCAAACACACAGAGACAGAGAAACAGACAGACAGATAGACGCACACACACACATACACCCTCCACCAGACTAGAAGGGCTGGATTGATCAGAACGCACCCTAACTGGGGGAGGTAGCCCACTCCCCTAACCAGGGAGTCTACCTTATGAACAGAAAACCCCCTGTAGGCCTGGCACAGGCTAGGCTGACATTCAGTGTTAGGACAAAAGGTGCAGCAGGAAGGAGGGAGCTAGGGGAGGCCTTCTCTTCCCTCCCTTTTAGGCCTTCCCAAACACTGCTTCCTTCCTTTTGGGATCGGGAAGAGGAGGGAGGTGGCGGAGGCAGGCGCCGGCAGGCTGGCCTGCAGAACTCCCTCCCCCCACAACTGCAACAATGTAACAACCTAAGCGATACAATGTGGCTGTTTCTTTTCCTCTTTAGGCCCACAGCACTGAAGAGCCAGGAGACAAAAGCTACCCCTCTTCTCCTTGCCTGGGGGGAACGGCACCCATAATACCTATCCTCCAACCCCGGGGTTCATTTCCCCCCACACACTCCGGTTATCCTGAAGGAGAGGAGCACACACATCTACGGCCTGGGCCTGTAGTCAAGGGGGTGGGAAGGTCTTTCGGAGCACCTGGGCCCAATTTTCCGTGGATGAATCGTCATGGCAGGCAGTACCTGATCCACGGCCTGCGAGACTAATAAAAATCGCTTGGCTAAGGGTGAAGGGAGTGTAACTAAGGCCCTTGGCCTCCGCCCCCTACCCTTAAGCAACCAAATTCTGAGAAGCAGCAGACGACCTCGGGAGTGAGCTAGAAACGCATAAAGTTTGCAAAAATATCTCCACCCCCGGCCCAGGACAAACAGCTGGACTGAACGATCCGAGTTCTCCTCCAACCAGAGAAAACAGGGAAGGGGCCAGGGCCGTGGCGGACACCTACCCGCTCCCTCGATTTTATCTGCCCCACGACTCCACGTGATCTGCCGGGTCTCCAACTTGACCTGGAAGGTTTTCCTCTCCGGTCGCTGGGATTTCTTGGAGTAGAACAAGGTCATGACTGTGCCCACTTCCAAACTCCTGCAGAGGTGCAGAGCCTCGGCCTCCGACGGGGCGCAGGACCCGCAGCCATTGGCGAAGGGGGCCCCCACCCCTGCCATCATTTCGGGTATCTCCTGCTCTCCTCCAGACCCGAGTTTGTCCCAAACTGCAGGCCGGGGAGCCCCGGAGGGCGCTCAGGAGGCAGCGTCCGAACAAGCGCTGCGTCTGCCAGCAATCCGCGCCGCGGCAGCGACTCCTGCGGGGGCGGGGAGGAGGAGGAGGAGGAGGAAGGGGCCGAGTTAACCAAGGAGGCGCTCGGAGACTGACCCCCCCCCCCAGCGCCCCGCCCGCGCAGACCCCGCCTCCACGGCCTGAACAAAGACCCCCCCCTTCCCGCCCCCAGCAGGTGGGGCTGTTCGCCCCCCACCCAGGCCTCGCGTCCTTCCCTCCCAGCCTTCCCCAGGCTAGTCCTCAGGACCACCTTCTAACAGCCCGCACTGTCCGGATCCGCCTCCCTAATCACTTGTCAGTCTTCCGATCTTGCGAGCCCCTGCATCGATTCGAGGCGGATAAGATGTCCCGAAAACTCAGGAAGTAATGGCTGAAAAAGAGCATCCAGAAGTGTATCACTCTGTCACACTCACAGACACACAAACATCCCCGAAACACAAAACCAGTCGCACACCCTTCGTACACCCTGAAACACACAGATACACACACAGACACACACTCTGAAATAGCCACGTACAAATAATGGAAGTCACATAGTGCAACAGTACCACACAAACAGTGGCACACAAGTCCCTGGACAGTCATACACAAACAGTCGCACAACTACTCAGACCCACCCTACAGCCTGAGTCAGTTTCACATCCCAGGCACTGCTGCTACCTGGGCCTGCCTTTCCCTGTCTCTCTTCCCTCTGCTTGAGTGGGGTGAAGAGAAATGGGGCTGTTGGGGGGCGGGGGGCTTTTGCCCCTAAATCAACACGTGCATTGGCTCCAGAATTGGGGGAGAACAGAGCCGAGCTGCAGGGCGGTTCCCAATCTGTCTGCCCCTGCCTCCCGGCCTCTCCCTGTCTGCCTGTGTTTCCCTGTCTCCTCTTTTCTCTCTCTCGGTCTTTTGGGCGGGAGCCCGGCAGGGTCTCCCAAGTGCCCTCGGGCTCTCGGGCCCCTGCTGCCCCCGGCCTCCCCCGCCCCACATCCGGTGGCGTTTGTAGCTCTAGCTGCAGAGGGAGCGGGGAGCGGGGAGAGGGGCTGGGCGGGCGAATAGGAACGAAGACGCTCCCCCTTTCCCGGCGCTCAGAAAGACAAAGCGGCGAGAGGGAGGGGGTGGGGGGAAAATCCAGCCCCTTAAAGGGACACAAGGCTTAACTCTGGGGGGAGGGGGATTCACCTAGACGTAGCTGCCCCCTCCCCTGCTCACCTGAGCGCTTCTAATTCAGCTCTGCAAAATGGAAAGGGAGGAGAAAGCTGTGGAGTAGCTGGTCGGAGAGCCCAGATACGACCCTCTCTCTTTTTCTTAGGGGGTAAGAGGGTGGAGTAAAGGACGGAAAAGGGGCTTGGGAAGGCGGGGCCACCTGTTGATTGGTCAGGGGGGTAACTGATTGACAAGCTCTACGCCTCCACCACCCTCTTTTTCCATTGAGTGGTGGAGGCGGCCCTGGCTAAGATCACTCCCTGGTTGTCTGGACCAGGCTTTGCCTACCTGTTCTTCCCGCCCCTCGAGGCTTGCGGATTGATTGATTAATTCCCACATCCTAGCCGGCTCAAGGCCTGCCTTCCCAGGTTCCCTTTTATGGTTGTCATCGGTTTAGGGACTGGACCTGTGATTTCAATGGAATAGAGAAGGCACCTTCTCAGAGTTTCTTAATCTCTTTTGTGTGTGCCGTGGTCTCCTTTGGAAGCCTAGTGATGTCCATGAACTCCTGAAAATAATATTTTATTTAAAAATTCATAATTGAAGGAAATTTCATTTTGAAGTCAATAAAAATATTTTTCTTTTCCATCCATGTTCACAGTCCTAAAAATCTATCCGTGGAGTCCTACCTCATGTTAAGAATGCAGTCCAAGACACTCAGTGCCTAATCACTTCAGGGTCAAATTGACAGTATGTATCAGTCAGGACTTGACCCATAGCTAGCTGTCTATTCACTAGGCCCCTGTGGTCTCTATCCTGCTCATGGATGTGGGCCAAAAATGTCAGAGTTGATGTTCAATCATTTTGTTGTTCTGGCATTTTTTTGGTCAAGTCCCGTTCTTTGTAACCCCATTTTGTTTATTTTAATTTTGGCAGAGATACTGGAGGGGTTTGTCATTTCCTTTTCCAGCTCATTTTACAGATAAGGAAACTGAGGCAAACAGGGTTAAGTGACTTGTCCCAGGGTCATACAGCTAGTCAGTCAGTATCTAAGGCCAGATTTGAACTCAGGAAGATGAGTCTTCCTGACTCCAGGGCCAGTGCTCTATCTGCTTCACCATCTAGCTGCCTGGTTCATTCCAACTCCAGATCATACTACATTGTGCCTGGGGCACTACCACAGCCATTATGGAAATTTCATCCAAAAGCCACTTTGTAGAACATGCCCATGCCAAGAATTTACCCCCAAGGCTGAGGTGAAGATTTCTCACATTCCTAAATTCATTTAGCAAACATTTATTTATTTATGGTCAACTGTTCAACTGATGCAGGTATACTGTACTAGGCCCCTGAGAAAACAAAGACAAAAATTCCTGCCCTCTAGAAACTTGTCTGCTATTGGACAAAAATCAGTAGAACTGTAATTTGACCAGAAGACCCCTAGCAACTGGGAGAGTATCAGGAGAGGCCTCAGGTAAAAACTGGCACTTTAACTGAGCAATGAAGGAAGTTATAGATCTCCAAAAGGCTGAATAAAGTCATGCATTCCAGACTTAAGGGACAGTCTAGGCAAAGCCTGGGAGATGATTAATCAATCGATATACATTTATTAAACGTCGACTATGTTCCAGGTACTGTGCTAAGTGCTAGGGGTACAAAAAAGAGGCCAAAGACAGCTCCCCCTAGGAACTTACAATCTAATGGAAGAGACATCATGCAAAACAAATATATACAAAGCAAGCTATATGCAGGATAATAGGAAATAATTAACCAAAGGAAGACACTGGAATTCAGAGGTGTTGGGGAAGGCTTCCAGTAAAAGGTGGAATTTTAGTTGGGATTTAAAAGAAGCCAGGGAAGTCAGTAGTCAGAGCAGAGCAGAGGAGAGAAAGCGTTCCAGGCTCGGGGGACAGATAGAGAAAATGCTGAGCGCTGAGAGATGGAGGATCTTGTTTGTGGAAGGGAGGCCAGTGTCCCGGGATCCAAGAGTGTGAAGGAGTAAGGTAGTAGGGAGCTAGGTTAGGAAGTGTTTTGAATGCTAAATAGATCGTTTTGTATTTATTTACTCCTGGGGTGGAAGGGAGCCACTAGAATTTATTGAGTGGGGAGTGGGGGGTGACAGGACTGAACCTGTGCTTTAGGAAAATCACTTTAGTGGCTGAATGGAGGATGGAGTGGAGTGAGGACTCACTCAAGACAGGCAAACCCACCAGCAGGCTCTAGCAATAATCCAGGTGTGACAAGGGTCTGCACTAGAGTGACAGCAGAGACAGAGGAGAGAAAGGGACTGATTCAAGGGAGATTGCAAAGGTGAAATCAATAGGCCTTGGCAGTCACTTAGATATGGGGAGGGAGGTGGGTAAGAGATAGTGAGGAAAACCAGGATGACTCCTAGGTTGCAAGCCTGAAGGGCCGGGAGGGTATTGTTGCCCCGGAAGGGGAAAAGGGGGAGACAAAGTGAATTCTGTTTTGGACATATTGAGTTTAGGATGAGTACTGTATATCCAGTTTGAGATGTCTGAAAGACAGAGATGTAATATTGGAGGTCAGCAGAGATTGAATGAAGCAAGATAGGCAGATTTGAAAGTCATCAGAATAGAGATGGTAATGAAAACCTTGGGGGCTGATGATATCAAGTGAAGAAATATAGAAGGAAAAGAGAAAAGGGCCCAGGACAGAACACTGAGGGTCACCTATGGTTGGAGAGTGGGATCTGGAGGAAGATTCAGCAAAGGAGACAAAGGAGCAGTCAGAGAAATAAGAGAACCAGGAGAGAAGGGAATCCTGAAAACCTAGAGAGAAGAGAATATTAAGGAGGGAAAAGTGATCGACAACAGTGTCAAAGTCTGAAGAGGGCGTAAGGAGAAAGATTGAGATGGAATGTGAAATCCGGGGAATGGCCAGTAGACAGTCCTGATTCTTCCTTCTCTACATACTTTACTGAATCATGACCCACCTCACTGTGGGCGCCACAGTATAGATCTGTCTCTGTTTCTGCATATATGTATTATATGTTAGGCATATATTCTCTCTGTTATATCATATGTGTATGAATGGATACATGTATGTATCGGTGCACATATATGTACATATATAATATACACATCTAAAATTGAACCTTCAAGAGCTGATATTATAATTATATATAAATATATATTTATATAGTATATACCTATATAAATATGTTTACATATAACATATATAAATAAATATACTTATATATGACATATATAAATAAATAAATCTGTTTTATGTAACATTTTATATATTTAAATATTATCTATTTACATGTAATTTTATATTTTTAATTTTATATATAATTATAATATATGTTATTTATACAATCAGCTCCCACAGGTTCAATGATCATCTTTATGTATATGACTCCTAAATCAAAACACCTAGTCTTGGGGTGGCTAGGTGGCACAGTGAATAGAGCACTGGCCCTCCGGTCAGGAGGACCTGAGTTCAAATCCAGCCTTAGACACTTAACACTAGCTGTGTGACCTTGGGCAAGTCACTTAACCCCAACTGCCCTCCAAAAAGCAAAAAAAAAAAAAAGATACCTAGTCTCTCTGCTGATGGTCAGTTCTGTATCATCAATTGTCATTCTAAATGGACATCATGAAATCACTTTGTATCCACATTCCCTCCCCTCCTGACTTCCCTATTTTTACCCAGAGTCTCATCATCTCATCCCGGCCTCGTAGGCTTACAAATCCAGTGTCATTCTCTACTCCTCATTTGCTTTCACCCCACATTTTCTTCTACCTCCCCCAGTATCTCTTGTATTCTACCCCTTTGTCTCCATTCATCTAGCCACTGCCCTCCTCTCTCCTGTACTATTGAAACAATGTCCTTATTCATTCCTAATTCCTAATAATAGAGGCTGTGATCTACAGGAAGGTCCTGAGTCTCACAGTAGATAAAGCGCTGGGCCTGGAGTCAGAAAGACCTGATTTCAAATCTGACCTCAGACACTTACTAGCTGTGGGATCCTGGGCAAATCACTTAACCTCTTTCTGCCTCAGTTTCCTCAATGGGAAATGGGAAAAATAATAGAATCTATTTCATAGGGTTGTTGTGAGGAATGTCAGCTGAACTGAAACTGGCCTCTAACCTGGAAATGGCCAGAGCAGAACAGAGCAGGCCGGAGGCAGGTGTGTCAGGGATTAAACAGAAGTTTAATTTATTTCAGAATGAGGAAAATGCTTACAATTGGAAGCCCCCTCCTAAGAAGAAGGGTTTGCTGGGGCAAAGGCAGGTCTTATATAAAAAACCACAAGTGGGCTGGACCACAGCACAATCATTCTTAGCAGTTACCATGGCAGGCTCATAGGTGGACAATGCAGGTGTTCCTGGGCCCTGTGGGAACAGTTCTTAAGTTCATTGTTTTAAGTCTTAAGGGTCATTTAGCCTTGTGATTATTCAGTGGGGTACAGAACCAGAGTTAGCATGGTAGGAACAGGAGTGCAGTATTTGGTTCAGTTACACAAGCACAGGAGTTTAGGAATTGTTAGTGTGTCAGGAGATTTTGATAGATGACTTTAGGCTGTAGTAATTTGATTCTCAGGTCCCTGGGAAACAGCAGGAGCTCCAACACATCTAAACACTTATCCATTAATATGAAAATCATAAATCCCTCAATGAATACCTGGTGTTGGTCAAAGCAATACATTTTGCCAGAGGATGAGATCATCCAGAGTACAAAGGATTGTTGTTAAGCCAAGTTCAGGGCACAGCCTACTTGATGGGCCTTAGCTCCCTGAAACAGGAAACAGGGTATCTCCAAATTCCTTGAAATTTCCCCCTTTTGGCCAAAGGAAGGTGGTCTGAAGGAACCCTACCCTTATGGCCAATAATGGAGAGGAATGCATAAGCCAAAATGCCATGAGAGACCAACTGGGCCAGTTTTCACACAAAATATATGGGGTTCTTGAGATGTACAATTATGAGAAAACTCCTTGCATCAACCTTTGGATCTGAGTTTTTGGTTAGCATAGCATAGGTCTTTAAACAGCACATAGAGATGGTCCAGTTTCCTAGCCATGCAGACCTAGGTTCAAACAATGCAATAAAGTTTTGGGTTTTTTTTTTACACAAGTCCCATAATTACGTAATTACGTTAAGCCAGGTACAGATCAAACTACATAGAGGGCTCACAATAGACTAGTTCTTAGAAGGAAGGTGTACATGTCACCAAAGTCACTAAGAGAACTTAAATATTAACATCAAGTCCCCTCTAACAGAAGCACTAAGATAACACCATCTCTTAGTCTTGGCATGGGGGTGAGGGAGTGGGTTACAAAACCAGAATAGAGTCAGGTAAGCACTTCTTATCCTGTAGAAGCCAGAGCCAAACAGAGCAGGCAGGAACAGTTGGTTAGGGGAACAGAGCCTGCAGAAAGGATAGTCCCAGATGTCTCATGTAGTTATCTGGTCCCTAGATATCTTTTCTTGGACAATAGGCTTTATTCTAGGAATAACTCTGGGGCTTCTCTGGTTCCAAATCTAAAGGTTCCTAGATAACTCTGGTTTTCCAGAGAATCTCTGAGAATTTCAGTTTATATATATTTGCTGTTTCTATCCTTACCTAAGTCCTGTACCTGATATGAGAGTCTTTTCAAAATTTAGGAAGGTCCAACTGTAAAATGAATTCTTCTGCCTTTTAAAATTACAAGACAGATACTTTTTTTTAATGGGAAAATAATTTCACTTTCTTTATCATTATCAATATAATTTATGTATAAAATCCAATTAATCCTTAATTGATGAAACTGTAATCCAATTTTTGAGAACTTATTACCAAAACACATTTAAAAAGCCTGATTTTCCATGATAAATAAATTTAGAAGCCAATCATATACATCTGTATATAGTTCTTAGAGAAAAGAGTCTATTAATCCTGTTGCTTTGAGGCTTCTGATTGCAAATGTTTTCCTCACTCTAACGTTAATTAAACTTCTGTTTAATCTCTGACACACCTGCCTCTGGCTTGCTCTGCTCAGCTCTGGCCATTCCCAGGTTAGAGGCTGGTTCCGGTCTGGTTGACAGGACCAAAAGAAATAATACTTGTAAAGCACTTAGCACAGTGCCTGGGACATGCTTATTCCCTCCTCCCTCCTTCTCTCCAGTCCACCTGTACAACAGGGCAAGTGATGTTCCGAAAGTACAGGTCTGACTAGTCACTCCCCTGCTCCAAAAGCTCCAGTAACTCTTTATTGCATCTAGGCTAAAGTGCAGACTTCTCTGGTACATTAAGAACCTGACTGGAACCTGGTTCCAGTCTATCTTTACAGAAAGTCATTTTTCCCTTTCCCACACTCTTTGATCAGGCCAAACTGACCCTTTTTTTTTCTTTGCTCATGCATGAGATTACACCTCTCTGTGCCTTTTTACAGGCTATTGTTGTGGCAGCTAGGTGGCAAAGTGGATAGAGTACCAGCCCTGAAGTCAGGAAGACTTGAGTTCAAATCAGACCTCACTTACTAGCTCTGTGACCCTGGGCAAGTCACTTAACTTTGATTGCTTTCACACACCCCACTCCACCCTCGAAAAAAATACAGTTTATTGTTAGCTATGATTGTAATGGGCCACTCTTGCCTTCCAGAATCTTTAGCTTCCTTCAAAGCTCAGGTCAAACCACCTCATATGGGTGACCTTTCCTGATCCCTGGGCGAGCCCCAGCTGTTAGTGCCTCCCCCCATTACTTTTTATTTACTTGACATATAGTTTGCATTTATCCATATACATAGAATGTTTTCCCCAATAGAATGTAAAATCCTTGAGGGCAGAACCCGTTTGTTTTTGTCCTCATATTCCTGGTGCCTCAAGCAGGTCCAGACACTTAGGAAGTGTTTAATAAATGCTTGCTGATTGGTTGAGTAACATACAACAAACCTGAAAAGGTCGTCTAGAACAGAGACTTCACCCCACATTCAAGTCAGTTCAATTTGACAGCCTTTGAATAAGTGTTACTAGCACTAGGCACTATGTTAGGCATGGAAGTTACAAAGACAAGAAGGAAACCCTTCATACCTCCAAAAACCTGCATTCTCCTGAAATAGGTAGAACATGAAAAAAAAAGTGCATATAATGTATTCATAAATTAGGGTGTGGTGGGAACCAAAGAGAGATTCAGACAAAGTTGTCCAGAAAAAATCGAAAAGGAAGAGAAATATTTTCAGCTAGTGGGGTCAGGTTGTAGGCTATAAGGATGGGAACCCTGGAGTGGTCAGAGATTCAGGGAAGGGGAGGCTCAGAGAGGTGAACAGAGACAGAACTTGAGGGAGCAGGAATGGACATATCGGTGAGGAAACCAAAGTGACAGATAGGAGTGAGATAGGAGACTGAGACTGGAGGTATCAAAGGCTACCATAGCCTCAGGTCACTGCAGTCTGGGACTCGGGTCTGGCTTGTAGCAAAGGACAGATGTGGAAGGCGCGAGAACCTAACTTTTACTCCTCGTGGTCTTTGTGGCCCTCAATAAGCATCTTGGGGCCACCCTTGCTCACAGCATCCTTAAATTTGGTGAAGGTATGTGTGAAAACACCCAGTTTGGGGTCAGCCTCACTGTAGAGCTGCATAAGAATGGCGCCCCCTGGAGGAGAATTTTCCCCACAGCCAATACCCTCTGAACATAGCATGCTGCCCCTCAAGAGGGAGAAAAGTCTCTGGAATAACATATCAACCAGTCTTGAGGACCAGTGAATTCCCAGCCCAGTGTTAGGTACTATGGGGGAGACAGAAGGAGGAAAATGGAATTCTGCCCTCAGAGAACTCGCACTCTGGTTAGGGAGATCTCAGATCTAGTAATCCATGAAAGAATTAAGGGTCATGCTTCCTGTGAGAGAACTGACGGATGTAGAAGCATAACGTGTGGGTTTATTTATTTTACTGTGTTTATCTGCCACAGAGGAAGATTTATTTATTTTTTTAATGAAAGGGGATTTGGAGGTTTGAAGGGAAAAAGGAACAACTAATAAGGAAAGAAAGAGGAGGAGGAGGGAAAGAAGGAGAAGGAGGAGGAGGAGAAAGAGGAAGAGGAAGAGGAGGAAGAGGGAGAGAAGGAGGAGTAGGAGGGAGAGAAGAAGGAGAAGAAGGAGAAAAAGAAGAAGTAGTAAAAGAAGAAGAAGAAAAAGGAGGAGGAGGAAGAGAAGAAAGAAAGGAAGGAAGGAAGGAAAAAAGAAAGAAATAAAAAAGAAAGGAGGGAAGGAAGATAGGAAGGAAGGGAGGGAGGGCAGGTGGGCTATGAAGTACTACAACAAAGAGGACAGGAGGAAGTTCAGAAGAAGACAAGTAGAATAAGCTTTGAAAGTAACATGTGGAATTTATGATATGTTTTTTGGTAACAGAGATTCAGTCTCAAATATAATCCATTGTTTCTGTTCTTTTCATATGGAAATGATCGTATTCATGGGGGAAACTGTCAAGTTTAGAAGTTTTAAAAAATGAGAATTTTTTTATGTTGGTGTTATTCCCACATGGTATGTTTGCTGTCAAAGATCTTAGACCCTGGTCTACACAATCAGGGAAGACTTCCTTTAAGAAGTGGGACGAAAGGTAATCTTGAAGTTAGGAATCTGTGATAGAGAGGAAAGAAGATCTTTTAGGCAGGAGAAAAGCAGGGGCAAAAGCCTGGAGGTGGTAACAGCCGTGCACAGTTTCATATTACCTTTAGGCTTAATTGCTATGTGCAGGAAGGAATATGAAAAGGGAGCCATGCAAGGGTGCAATAGAAGCATGTAGCACTCTACATAAGGAGGGAAAGCGGGGTGAGATAGTGGTACGGATGCAGATGCAAACGACAAGAAAAGAGCTTCAATAAAACATTAAGAAATAGACAGTCGAGAAAATTAGACAGAAGTTCAGAAGGGGAACAAACAGGCAATGTTGTTACTACCATGATAAATGTGATAGTAATCCCTTCCTCATCAGGGGCTGAGAGCAGGGTGCCCTGTGATCTGGAAAATCTGAATAGTATTTCTTGGCTTTCCCTTTGTGTAATGGGAATGTAAATTTTTAAGATCTTCCCTGCCCCTAGGCTAAAGTGCACCTGGAGCCTGGGGTGGGAGGCTTGTTTTTCAGTAGATACTTCTTGATTGGCCAGTGGGTCAATAAGGTTGTTACATTCTCTGAGCCAGGAGAAGGCTATATAAGCCCTGATGTGTAGCTTTGTTTTGGGGGCTCACTTTGAGAACTGTTCTGTGATTTGATCTGGATTCTGGGAAGCCATTGTCCAGAGCCCCCTGGCTTTGAAACAGATGTTGAAACCCAGATGTTGATTTGGTATGGATGTAATGGCTGGACAGTTTGGAAAGCTGTCTACTTGATCTGTTTCTGTCTTGATAATTCTGCCTGTATACTTTGAAGTTCGGGGTGCTGACCTTTTTCCCCTGAACGAGGTAAACGATATATGTTTGACTGATTAAAGTAAGCTTGTTAACCCATTTTGAGTTTCTTTCCTTTATCAAAGCAGATCCAAGAACCTATGTTGGCAGCAAACCCTGAGGACGCTTGGGGTGCTTGCTGCCACACTTTGTACCAGAGAAGTCTGAATTATTATGGCATTAAAAGATTAAATATGTTATTATACAGTACTATACATATGTTTTATTCATTTTTGAGTTTCTAAACCTTTTCTGTGTTGTCTCTTGGCCTTTGGCATGTTGTCTGCAGCTTCCACAAAACTCCCCAAAATTCCCATTTAATTTCTTATTCCAAGCCGACTTGTATCAATACCTTGATGGGGAAAGTTGAGATATGGAAAGGATAAGTGTATACCTCTTTTTTTCCCTAAGAACAAACTATATGTAACAGACAATCAGAGTTTCATATATAGTTTTCTCTCTCATCTTTTTTTACAGAAACATTCATGCTTATTGATTGTTAAATTTTTTATATGTACTCATTTTCCCTTTAAAATATTAATTACAGGTAGCACAATAAATAGAGCACTGGTCCTGGAGTCAGGAGGACCTCAGTTCAAATCCAGCCTCAGACACAAGATATGTGACCCTGGGCAAGTCACTTAACCCCAGTTTCTCCCCCCAACAAAAAAAAATATTAGGTGCACACATTTTCAAACTTTTTCAATGTATTGATTTGGTCTTCTGTCTTTTTTCCTCTTCTTTTTCTTTTTTGTTTTTAGGAAATATTATTTGTTATATGGGATGGCTCTCTGAAGGGAAGGAATATTGGGGGAACTATAGTGATAAAAAAAATACATCAATAAAAACTTAATTAGGGGCGGCTAGGTGGTGTAGTCAATAGAGCACAGGCCCTGGAGTCAGGAGGACCTGAGTTCATATCCTACCTCAGACACTTAACACTTATTAGCCATGTGATTTCAGGCAAGTCACTTAACCCCAAGTGTCCTACCTTCCCCCCTCCAAAAAAAAAAAAACTTAATTAAAAAAAGAATGTAAATTAGAGATAGTTACATTCTTTGTGTTTGTATCCCCAGTGCTTGGCATATCACAAGACTTAAATGCCTGTTGACTGATTGACAACAAAAGAAAATGAATAAAGAAGGGAAGGGCAGATTGGAAGCTGACTGTGAATGGCCTTGAATGTGTCAAGGGAGGTCCATGGTATAAAGAAGTCATCATGTCCACCCCCTTTGCTTTATAGATGAGGAAACTGAGGCCAGAGATAGGATATCACTTGCCTAAATTAATAGCAGATCCAGTCTTGGAACCCAAGTCCCCTGACTCAGAACCCACAGCTCTTTCACTGACCTGTCAGGAATGGCAGACACTAAAAAGCTTTTGAGCAGGAGCACTGTGTGATCACACCCTGTGACTTAGCAATACGAATGTGGTCATACATGCAGAATGGATTGAAGGAAGAGAGAAAGAGGGAAAACTATTGGGAAGAAGTTGTTGAAATAACTCTGGTGAGAAGAAATGAAGGCCTCGGCTAGAGGAGGGCTTGGAGGGATGGAGAGGAAGGAAAAAATGGGAAGATGTTGAGGCTGGGGAAGAGAAAGAAGTTCTGGAGGGATTCCCCACCCCCACATTGCTATTCATGGCTGCACATGCCCCAGTACACCCACATGGTGTCTGTCTCCCAGGCAGCATTGCCTGAGCCCCAGTTCCTTCAGGACCAGTAATGTATATGTCTGTACACACACATCACTACGTGCTTCAACACGAAGCAAGCTGCACCACCCTTGGGCATGGCCTGGGAATTGGAGGAACAAGATTATTGGATGTTAGGACTTGGAAGTAGAAGAGGCCTTAGAAATCATCAAAGCTGAACACTTCATTTTTACAGAGTGGGAAACTGAGGCCCACAGAAGATCTATAACCTTCCAATCCAGTCCACACAGCTGGCCTTAAGGTCCTGAAGGTTCTTTCCCCAAGGACACCAATACTCTGATACCCTGCTTGTCCCAGTCCTCAGGGTTACCTAGATCAGAGGCCAAATTTTGAAAAAGACCAAGTTTGTATTTAATTTCCTTCTATATCTCTGACTGTCCCTCATGCATGGAATAATTCTCCCTTGTTTTCACTGCCTCCTGGCTTCCCTGGTTTTCTCAAATCCCAGCTAAAATCCACCTTCCACAGGAAGCCTTTCCCAATCCCTCTAAATTCAGTTCCTTCCTTTATCTTGTATATAGTTGTTTTTTTTTTTTACATAGCTGTGTGCATATTGTCACCTCTGTTAGATGATGAGATCCTGGGAGGCAGGCACTGTCTTTTGAATTTTTTTTGTATCTTAGCATGGTGCCTGAAACATTTGTTGTTGTTCAATTGTTTTTTCAGTCAGGTCTGACTCTTTGTGACTCTATTTGGGGTTTTCCTGGTGAAGATACTAGAGTGGTTTGCCATTTCCTTCTCCAGTTCATTTTACAGATAAGGAAACTGAGGCAAACAAATTGACTTGCCCAGGGACACACAGCTGGTGTCTAAGACCAGATTTGAACTCAGGAAGAATCATTTTCCTGACTCTAAGCCTAGTACTATATCTACTATGCCATCTAGCTATCTGGAACATAGAAGTCACTTAATAAATGTATATTGACCGATTAACCGTCAGTCAACTGACTTGTCCATCAGTTTTCACCATCCCAGGAATACAGTGACCTAATGTCCTAGACAGAGCCCCTGTCCTAGACAGTACCCCCTGCTCCAGAGTCCAGGGCACCTACTTGTATTTGCTGATGTCCCAGAAAACATCCACAAGTTCACCAAAGGCCCTTCATGAGTGACCTTTAGCCACCTTGGCAGGAAGGTGTCTCACTGGGCAACCCCCCTCCCCCCACCAACCTTTAGCCCCAGCCCTATTTATCACAAACCATTGAGGTGGGTACCTAGTCTGCTCATCTTGTGGCTACTTCTAATCATTCCACAGATAAAAGTTACCACTTCTCTAGTGATTTTAGGTTTCTGAAGTACTTTCCTCACTACAATCCTGTGAGGTAAGCAGTGTATTCCTGTTTTATAGGTGTGGAAAATTATTTAGAGAGAAACAAAGATGTGCACAGAGAGAAAAGTTGTGTGTGTGTGTGTGTGTGTGTGTGAGAGAGAGACACAGAGAGAGAGAGAGAGAGAGAGAGAGAGAGAGAGAGAAGGAGGGAGGGAGATTTATTTATTTAACATTTATTTATTTATTTATCATCTATTTATTTATTTATCATCATTTACTATGTGATAGGCACTGTGCTAAGAACTAGAGATACCAATACTAGGAAGCAAGATATAGTCCCTGCCTTTAACGAACAGACTTTCTAATGGGAAATGATAAAGAGGACCTGGAAAAGATGGGGTTGAGGGGTTGGTGAAGAGGAAAACTGTCCAGAAAGTCAATCTGTGAATGAAGTGGAGGATGGTCAGGGCCCCTCCTGCACTATTTGGCTATTTGCCATGTGGCCCCCTTCTCCCATTGATGTGTGCCTTCAAGGGGGCCTCCACTTTTCAGACAGGACAGAACCCTCCCAGCTGTGCTTCTGATTCTGGCTTTCATCAGCATTCTCCTCTCTCACTCCACCTCACCCTTTCAGCTTTGTTTTTTGTGTCATTCTTCTCCATTAAGAATGTAAACTCCTGGGGGAGGAACCAAGATAGTGGCCTAGAAGCAGGAAAACTCCCTGCACTCTCCCCATAACAACCTCAAATACCTATAAAAAATGACTCTAAACAAACTTTAGAGCTACAGAACCCACAAAGTGACAGAAACAAACCTCACACTGAAGGCAGCCTGGCAGGTGGACAGGAGAGGTACATCGCAGTGCACTGGGAGCAGAGTTGAGCCTGGGTGAGCCTAAGAATTTTAGCCCCAGGGCAGCCCCAACCCTGGAGTGGACTTGGGGAAAGTGTATCAACAGCAGCTGTGGCAGTTCACAGATTTATCAACCTATAAATGTCAAAGACAAAGTGAGAGGTCAGTGGACTTTGGGAACAGGGGGTCTGGGAGTGTGGTCTGGCCTCTGCCCCCGGAGGGAGAAGGCTGAGCCGTGGCAGCTGCCGCAGCATGGCTGCTTCAGACCTCCTAGCCTGCAGATTGTAGGGGGACCAAGCAACCAGTCTGAGGGGTAATTGCTCTTGCTTTAACCTGCTTGGATCTGGATTGCTGTCTAGGGTGGAGGTCCTGGGGTGCATGACCAGGTGCCAGAGTGTGTGGAGGCTTCAGAGAGGACACCCAACTAATAGCTCTGGCAGACGTGAAAAACCTAGCAATTTGGGACAAAGCTCTAAAAGCTCAAAAGTGAAGGAATTGAGTGGCAACATGAGCAAGAAAAGGAAGCAAAGCAAGCACAGCAGTCAGTCTTTAGATTCCTTTTTTGGGGACAAAAAGGATGAAAGCATGGAATGGGAGGAAGACAACAAAATCAGAACTCCTGCACCAAAAGCTTCCAAGAAAAATATGAATTGGTGACAGGCCATAGAGGAGCTTAAGAAGGATTTTGAAAACCAAATAAGAGAAATGGAGGAAAAATTGAGAAGAGAAATGAGAATGATACAATAAAATCAGGAAAAGAAAGTCAACAACCTGACTGAAGAAAATAACACCTTAAAAAATAGACTAACTCAAATAGCAAAAGAGTCTCAAAAAGTCAATGAGGAGAAGAATGCCTTAAAAAGCCAAATTTGCCACATGGAAAAAGAATCTCAAAAGTTCACTGAAGGGAATAATTCCTTCATAATTAGATTGGAGCAAATAGAAGCTAGTGACTTTATGAGAAATCAAGATACTCAAACAAATGAAAAAAGAGGAGGCAATGTGAAATATCTCATTGGAAAAACCACTGACCTGGAAAATAGATCCAGGAGAGATAATTTAAAAATTACTGGACTACTTGAAAGCCATGATCAAAAAAAAGAACTTAGAAATCATCCTTCAAGAAATTCTCAAGGAAAATTGCCCTAATGTTTTAGAACCAGAGGGCAAAATAGAGGCTGAAAGAATCCACCAATCATCTCCTGAAAAAGATCCCCAAAAGAAAACTCCTAGGAATATTATAGCCAGGTTCTGGAGTTCCCAGATCAAAGAGAAAATAATACAAGTAGCCAAGAAGAAACAATTTGAATATTGTGGAAACACAATCAGGATAACACAGGATCTTGCAGCTTCTACATTGAGGGATCAAAGGGCTTGGAATATGATATTCTGGAGGTCAAAGGAGCTGGGATTAAAACCAAGAATCACCTACCCAGCAAAACTGAGTATCATGTTTCAGGGGAAAATATGGTCATTCAATGAAATAGAGGACTTTCAAGCATTCTTGATGAAAAAAATCAGAGTTGAATAGAAAATTTGACATTCAGATACAAGAAGCAAGAGAAGCATGAGAAGGTAAACAGAGAAAAGAAACCATAAGGAACTTATCAAAGTTGAACTATTTACATTCCTACATGGAAAAATGATCATTGTAACTTATGAAACTTTTCTCAGTATGAGAATAGTGGAAGGGAATATAAATGTCTGTGTGTATGTATGTATATATATAAATATATACACACACATACATATAAATGTCTATATAGGAAGGTATATGGGCATATGAATACATATGTGAGTGTGTGTATATATGTCTACAGGTATACATAGACAGAGGGCACAGGACCAATTGAATAAGAAGGGATGATACTTAAAAGGTGAAATTAAGAGGTAAGAGAGGACTATAATTAAGAGGAGATGAGGAGAGATAGAATGGGGTAAATTATCACATACAGAAGAGGCAAGGGAAAACTGTTACAATGGAGTGGGAGAACAGGAAGGCAAAAGGGAATGGGTCAACCTTATTCTCATTGAATTTGACTTAGGGAGGGAATGACATACACACTAAATAGAGTATCTCACCCTACAGGAGAGTAGGGGGGAAGGGGATGAGAGGGGGCATGATGGAAGGGAGGGCAGGCTGGGGGGGAGGGAAGATGGAAGCACCCACTTTTGAAAAGGGACAGGATCAAAGTAGAGAGTAGAACAAGTGGGAGGTGGGATAGGATAGAGGGAAATATAGTCAGTCTTTCACAATATATCCACTATGGAAATGTTTTGTGTAGCTACACATGTACAACCTATATTAAATTGCTTATCTTCCCAGTAAGGGTGGGTGACGAGGGAGGAAGGGAAAAAATATGGAATTCAAAATTTTAAAATCAAATGTTTAAAAATATATTATTATTATTTCTTTTTACATGCAACTGGGAAATAAGATATGCAGGCACTTGGGTATAGAGGTCCATCTTGCCCTACTGGAAAGTCAGAGTGGGGAGGAAGGAGGATATAGGAGAGAGCAGATTGGGGGAGGGGGTATACAGTGGGATCACTATTTAGGAGTGGTGGGTAGGGGAAAGATGGGGAGAAAATTTGTAACTCAAAATCTTATGGAAATGAATGATGTAAACTAAAAATAAACATAAAATTTAATTAAAAAAAGAATGTACATTCCTTGAGGGGAGAGATTGTCTTACTTTTTGCTTGTATGTTTATGCCCTGAACTGAACACAGTGCCTGGCACATAGTTAGTACTTGATAAATGCTTGGGCTAGGCAAGCAGTCAGCAGTCAGAAAAATGACCCTCACATTTCCCATCATCCTTACTGTCCTGTCCAACCTCTCCAAATTTAGATGTTGCCCCTGGACCAGCCTCTCATAGATGAATTTTTACCTTATCTTGCTAAGAACCAGGCCTCTACTTCCAGGCCATCTCCAAATCATGCCAACATTTACCTCTGCCCTTTTTTGGCCACCCTTTATGTATTTTTCTTTCCTCATTAGATTGTAAGCTCTTTGAAAGTAGGCAGTGTTATTTAGCACAGTGCCTGACCTAAGTCTTATGGCTCCAAGATCAGAATTTTCCCCCCACTATTTACTTAATTATAATATAAAATATTACCTGGTATTTCTTTTAACATTTTCATTGATATCTCTTTTTTTTATATCACCTTCATTTCCAAATTTATCCTTCCCCATTCCCCTACTTAAAAAGCTATCTTTCGTAATGAGAAACAAAAAATAAAGAAATAATACCTAACAAAGGAATATGTACCAAAGCAAGGGGGTGCTGGTAATGTTTAATAACTGAGTCTCTGGGAAAAAATATATAGCCTGATATGTTTTTAGGTTTAATAAGCATTATTAATATTTTCTCCATTACTTTCTTAAATTTAGATCATCACTAAAACCCTGATTTATAGCATTTGCTTGTTAATAACTGGCTCACGTACTCCATAGCAGAGTCTTCTGTCTTGTTAACTATTGAATAACCTGCCAGTGCCTCATTTCATTATAGTATCTGACCTAAACTGCCAGAAGACTGGCCTCTTTGGCCCAGCAAACTACCTTGACCAGTGCCCTGTGTCTGACATCATATTTAATGTCAGTACTCATAATGCCACTACCCCCACTGTAGAGAAGAGAGGGAGGCATTTTTTCTCATCTCTTTTTTGAGGATGAACTTGGAAATCTAGTAGTTCAAAAGTAGTTTTAACAACTGATCCCAGTGACTCACTCAGATAAAACTGAGGCAGAAGTAGGATTTGATCTCACAGCCTTAGACTCACCCTGTGGCCCTCTGGTCATAGCACATCGCGGGATCATGGATTTAGAGTTGGCAGGGACAGGTAAAGTCCATTAGTCTGATCCCCTCATTTTTTATTTTTTGCTTTTTGGTGGGGGGAGGGTAGGGTAATTGGGGTTAAGTGACTTGGCCAAGGTCACAGGCTAGTAAGTGTTAAGTGTCTGAGGCCAGATTTGAACTCAGGTCTTCCTGACTCCAGGGCCAGTGCTCTATTCACTGTGCCACCTAGCAGCCCTGAACCCTTCATTTTATAATTGCAGTATTATGTACAGTTCTAGGTGCCATATTTTAGGAAGAACAGTGAGAAGTCTGGGCAAATCCAGAGAAGAGCAGTTAGGATGATGAGAGGATTGTAGATCATGCCATAGGAAAATCAGTTGAAGGAACTTTAGCATGGAGAAGAAAACTAACCTGTCTTCAAACCATTAAAAAGTTGTCATGGGATAGAGGAATTAGACTTGATTTGTTTAATCCCATATAGTGCCAATGCAATATTTAGAGCACCCACGATCACAATAGAGACCAGGACTATAGCTATCACATGACGTTCAATAGCAAAATGTGCCAGAATCTCCAGATAAAGGATAAAGCTGAAGGATTTATTTAGACACCAGAAATCCGAATCCCCAAAACTAGTAAGCTGAAGTATCAAAGATATTTAGAAGCCATAATAATGCTGAGAGCCACAGCATCCTTTGGCCTTCCCAGAAACCAATACAAGAACAATATTTACTCACAAAACCTCTATTTCCTTGCCTAAGCTCCTCTGTCCCCAACTGTCTCCAACTGTCAGACTTGCTTTGACCCAGCTTTCTGTGGGCTCTAGGGGGCAGAGTTTTATCTTCACAGCAGGGGAGGTCTTCAAACTCCCCCAGGTCTATTAAGGGGCAGGAAAGATCTTCAAATTCCCATTCCCATTACACCCCAGAAAAGTAGAACTAGGAGGAGGGGTGGGGAATCAGGCTTAGTTGCTTTGTAAGGAAAGTCAAGCTTCCTGTCAACAAAAGCTGCCCCAAAATGTAATGGACTGGGTGAGAAGGCACCCAGGCTGGTCATATCTTCCTTTCCCACCAGGCTGCACTGCTCGAGTTTCTCCATCATGTCACCCAAAGTACTTTATCCTGGAAGAACTCTTCAGCCCTGGAACTCACAAACTCCAATCTTGTGACTCCCCTTTTTCTCTGGAGCCTCTTCCTTGATTGGAGGCCTTCTTCCAGAACTTTCATTTAAGGAGGGCACCCAGGCCAGCCAACTCTTCATTTTCTACTTAAAGGCACTCCTTTGGATTTCTTTATCATGTACCTGACTGAATATTATCTCTATCTACCTCCTCCCACCCTAGTCAGCTTTCTTTTATGTATGGTCCCCTCCCCCATCAGAATCTAAACTCCCTGTGTACCGGGACTATCTTTCTTTTTACTTGTTTTGGTCCTTTCTTGAACTAAACTATCAAGCATTCAAACTTTCCTTCAGAGAGCCAACTATGATGGGCTGGCCATGTTGTTCAAAGGCCAAACATATGCTTGCCTAAAAAACTATTTTATAGAGAACTCACACAGGGCAAGCACTCACATGGTGGACAGAGGAAGTGATGCAAGGACACTCTCAAGGTCTCTCTTAAGAACTTTGAAATTGATTGTGTGACATGGGAGACATTGGCTCTGGACCACTCAGCACGGTGTGCCCACATCTGAGAAGGAGCTGTGCTTTAACGAGCAAAGCAGAATTGAAGTCGCTCAAAGGAAACATGAGGTGGGCATATTTAGAGAATCCACCCCAAAAGCTCACATGGACTATTTGTATCCGACCTGTGGTAGAGCATTCCAAGACTGTGTTGGTCTGATCAGCCACAGCCATAGTGGGACCCGTGGAAACTTGACTCTAATGATGTCATTCTGGTGCTCTTGGAGAATGAAGGACAATAACCATTTGTATTCCCAGCCCTTAGCACAGCGTCTGGCACACAGGAAGGGTTTGATAAATGTTGGTTGACTGACTGACTGACTGACTGATTTCCCCATCTTTGGAGTTCTTCGTAGAAGCGTCATAGACAATTCCACCCAGATAAGCACTGGATTGCAGCCTTTTGTTCCCTCTAGCCCTGAGACTCTGTGATTCTGAGTGTGTGAGAGCTCCAGGTCTCAGCCCTCCGCTGACCGACCCCCCTTCAGCCTCTCTTACTTGGCCCTTCAGTACTTCTCCTAGACCTAGAGCATTTATTACAACGTTATGGTGGAAGGAGGAAGGATTACTGTGGAAGCATTTGCCTTCGGCGAGTCTACATTCATTCTCCCCACTTGGACATTTACTTTCAGTGTGACTTTGGCAATTGTTTCACCTGAACCTTAATTTCCTCTTCTGTAGGATGAGGTTTGGAAGAAATGGCCCCTAAGGTTCCTTCCAACTTTAAATCTATGACCAACAGGGAACTCTTGGGCAATGTACATTTTGGCTATTTGTATCTGTGCCTTGTGCTACAGCCCTACTACATTCTGAGTTCTAGGAAAGCAGACTATATCACATCCTTTTTCTCCCCCTAGGTGCTTAGTACAGGACCTGGGAACACAGTTTAAGTGCTTACTGAATGACTTATTGATTGTGGATCAGCATCTAATTGTCCCTGGCTCAGCAAGCCAGCCAGAGTGCCAGGATCATTTTTCTGCCTATAAAGCCTTAAAGGATACAGATGAAAGACCCAGAGTCCACATTTCTTACAACTTTTTTCGCTCCTCCCCCATCCCCCCAAACAATGTCCTGGTCTTTGGACAGTTTCAATGCATAAAAGTTGCAACACCAGCATCATAGGGACTAAGGGATTGAAAGTTGGAAGAGATGAACCTTAGAGGCCATCTAGTACTATTTCTTCCCTCTCCTCCTCCCCCTACCTCCCATTTTAGAGGAGGGATTAGAAGGAAGCCTGAGAAGGTGAAATGTTTTGTCTAAATCACACAAGCAGGAAATAGCAAAGCATCAATTCAATTTAATGTCCACACTCATAATGACACTACTCCCACAGTAAAGAAGGGAAGGTATGTTTTCTCATCTCTTCTTTGAGGATGAACTTGGAAATCTAGTATTTCAAAAGTCATTTCAACAACTAATCCCAGTGACTTACCCAGATAAAATTGAGGCAGAAGTAAGATTCGCTCTCCCAGCCTTAGACTGACCCTGTGGCCCTCTGGTCAGAGCACATCATAGGATAAGATGCTCTGACTCCAAATCCAGGACTCTTTCTACCACCCCAGGCCATGTGCCCTGCGATAGAACAAAGAGGCTGCTTCGTGGAGGAGTGTATAAGGAGCTGTCCGTCCGTGGTGTCATAGTGACATGCCGACTGAGGGACTCTGGAAAGGCATAACCTTTCAGGGCCCCAGATCACTTCCTACACCAGGTATGAGGAACCTGCAGCCTCCAGGCCACGTGTGGCCTTCTAGGTGCTTGGGTGCAGCCTTTTGACTGAGTCCAAACTGCATAGAACAAGTCCTTTTATTAAGGGGATTTGTTCTGTGAAGTTTGGATTCAGTCGAAGGGCCACACTTGAGAACCCAGAGGGCCACTTGTGATCTCAGGATCACAGGTTCCCCACCCCTGTTCTACACTCTCAGGTGCAGAGCCATTATTTCCCTCCATTGGTAGAAGGAGTTTCCTGGATGGGAAGTTTCTTACACAAATGAAATCATGGGTCTGAGTACAACAAAACAAAACAACAACAACGATAACAGTAAGACAAACTTTTATTAAGTGTCTGCTGCATGTGGTACCTAATGCTTGGCATTGAAGGAAATACAGAGTTGAAATGAGATATCCATCCAGCTGTCATGGAGGATCACATTTTAGGCAAGGGATAAGACTGGCATGGATAATCCTGATATCTAATAAGATCTAATTCCACTATACATATACTATAATAAGACAAAAGTCCACTTATATAAGACACATATCTACCATATGTAACAATAGCACACAGATTGTGCTTTAAAATTTGGGAAAAACAATTCTGTGAGGTGGCTGCTGCTGTTATCCCACTTTTACAGATGAGGAAACAGAACCTGAGAGAGCTTAAATGACTTGGCCAGTGTCACACAGCTAGTGAGTACCAGAGGTGGGATTTGAACTCAGATCCATCAAGACTCCAGTTCCAGCACTCTAACCCCTTCACCACCTAGCTGGAAACTCCTTGAGGGCAAGAAGTTTCATTTTTTTTCCCCTTTGTATTCCTAATGCCTAGAATAGCACCTGATATGTAGTGGGTGTTTAATAAATTCTAATCGACTGATTGATTGATGTTATTGTCAGTCATTTCAGTTGTGTCCAATTCTTCCTGACCCCATTTGGGGTTTTCTTGGCAAAGATACTGGAGCGGTTTGCCTTTTCCTTATCCAGTAAATTTTGTAGATGAGGAAACTGAGGCAAACAGGGTTAAATGACTTGCCCAGGGTCACCCCACTAGTAAGTGTCTAAGGACAGATTTGAACTCAGGAAGATAAGTCTTCCTGACTCCAGGCCTGGTTCTCTTGCACTGCAACATTCAACTGCCCTTGATCGATTAATATAAGGACTAAAAAAAGAAAAGAGGGAAAAAGCAAGTTAGGAAAACTAGCCAACAAATCAACCACATTAGGCATTGTATTTAGTCTCCCCCTCCTGCAAATAAGGGAAAATTGTATATTTTCCCCTCTCTTCTTCAGGGCCAAGCATGGTCATAATGATACAGCACTCAGTTTGGATTATTTTTGTTCCTTCCAGTTGTTGAAGGCATTGTGCATATTCTTTTCCTAGTTTTGTTTGTTTCATTTTGCCTCAGTTCATATATCTTCCCATTTATCTTTATATTTTCATGTTCATCATTTCTTAAACTATAGTATTATTCCATTATGTTCATAAACCACAAAAAATGCAGAACACTTTACAATTTTGAGTATCATCTTTGCACAAGGGCCCCCTTCTCTGTGCCATTCTAATTTTAGTATTCTTGTTGACAAATCAGAGATATAAGCATTTTAATCACTATTATTTTGTATGGTAGCACAGCTACATTGTAGACTTTTCAGGAGGCTACCTAGGGTTAAAAAAAAAAAAGGATCATGGAGATGGGAAGTGCACGTGCACATATATTTCCTGGAGTTCTTGGGTTTCCATTTTGTTTGCTCTCAGAGAAAATTCCACCGGGATTTTTCCACAGGCTAAGACAAAGAAGGAAGAGTGTGGGCACCTTATCCTTGTGACTGCAATTGCAGAAAAACCAAGTGTGAAGATTTTTTTTGTGGAACTATTCATGGAGGTGGACGCACAATAGGAAATGCATAGAATATATATGTATATAGATATACATATGTCTATATACATGCACATTGGATGGGAATTATATATACATATATAGGACCGGAGTATATATAGTATATAAACATATACATATATGTATGTGTGTATATAAGTATGTGTGTATATGAATGATGACCAGAGGAAAGAAAGAACAACGGAGCCCAGAAAGGTTATGGGATTGGGGTGAAACTAGCAGCTGCTGAAGGGAGATGAAACAGAATTCTATCCTATAGTTTCTTTCTTCCTCTGTTTCCTCAAAGCACGAGGAAGCTCCTATTGTTTTAAAAATCCTTTGGCAAGGAAGTGGGTTAGGAGGAAAAGGAAGAAATAAGCCCAGGTCGCGATGTTATTATGGTCTACTATATGGAACATGGTTTTATTGTTGATTTGAGTTTCTTATGCTACTTTTCTTAATAAAATACACATACATAAATGGCAAATGACTGAATCCTCTGAGTTTGGAATTTTATGATTAAGGGGAGTGTGAACCTAGTCCTTTGTGTGTGGGGGTGTGTGGAAAGAGGAGCTGCAGTTAATGGAGGAGAGATTTTGTATTTTGGATAATTTTCAAGCGTATTTTGGACCAGATCTACTGTACTGCAATTCGATCTGGGATGAGTGGGAGTGGGGGGGTAGGAAGGGAATAGGCTTCTCATAGGTAGCTCGAGTACCATCTGGTGGCCGAACAATGTACTTACCTCAGTTGGCTAAGTAATTGACAGATCACATGACACACCCTTCCCCCTCATTGGCCACTCCCCCCTCCTCCCCAGCCCCACCTCTCTCTCTGCCCAGAGCCAGGAAAGCAGTCAGAGGTGATTGATTGCATTAGCAATGCACCTAGCACTTCCCTAACACCATTATAGCATCATTACAAATTGGCTTCCAGAATGCCTGGACCAATTTGCTTCTGCACCAACAGGGTTACTGGCTGCGTGCCTGGCTTCCCACAGCCCCTCCAACATTGAGACAGAAAACTTCAAGAAGTTTAGAAGTAAGGGGGAGGAAAGGGATGGGATGGTAGCTGAGTGAAATGGGAGGGTCATAGGAATGACTTTTTAGGATTAGGTTCATCTGAGCATGTTTTGGGGCAGATAGGAAGGAATCACTGATGAGGGAGAGAATGAAGATGTTAAGGTTACTGCTGTAGCACATAGTATCTGGGAGCCTATTAAGTATAAAGTTAGGGACTACTTTGAACCATCAAATTATCGGTATACAGTTTTGTTACAAAGTTTAGACTTCATGAATTTTTAGATCTGTCCAGGCTAGGTAGCCCTTTTTAACAAAACCAGGCACAACTCCCAACCTCAGAGTGAAATTGCTACCCCGTTTCCTAGCACCCAGAGTGACTGCTTCCTACTTCTTTGGTCCTTGTGTCCAGAATCCCAAGTGCTACTGTCCCCTCAACAGTTCAGCCTTTACCTGATCCTGCTTGGATTCTGGTTTGCTTTTTTCCTTTCCACCCACACTGCCTTTAGTTCTGTTCCTTTCACATCTCCCACTTTATCTGCATAGAAATGGGGTTGGGCAGAGGTACACAGACATTTGGGAGGACTTCTCCCAAATGCCATACCAGTCTCATAGAATTACAAAATTAGGAGGGACCTTAGAGGTCATCTTGTTCTGCTCTTACAGTCAAAAGGGGAACAGCATAAACCCAAGACCTTGTGAGGGCTATGCCTCAGACAGTCTTTCATCAGATGGGGCTTCAGAGCCATCAGAGGTTGTCTAAAAATTAGGAAAATGTAGGCGGGAAACAGGTAAATGCTGAATGACTGGACAAGACCCATCAGGCAGGATCTCAAAGTCAGAGCTGCCTTAGGGATGAAGGGGACTTACCCCACCCATTTTTTTTTTTTTTAAGCAGTTGGGGTTAAGTAACTTGCTCAAGGTTACACAGCCAGTTATTTCTGGGTGTATCTGAGCCTGGATTCGATCCCCCAGGTCATCCAGACACTGGGGCCAGTGCTCTTACTCGCTGTGCTACCTGGCCGCCCCCCACCCATTGTTTTGATCCTTTCCAAGCAGACCTCAGACCACAGAGCTTTGCTTTCTGAGATACATGGATCTGTCTTGTCCCAGAGTCATTGCCGGTGCCACAGGCCAAATTGATTTTAGGGAAATGAGATATCTTCAGTGTAGGAGGACAGAAGGGGTGGGGATGGGGAAGTTATATGATGGATGGGGAGGGGCTGATGGACCTGTTTGACAACTCTAGGGATAGTAGGATGAAAGGGGCCTCTTGAAACCTGGAAGAGTGTTTCCTTATAGATAAAACATCTACCTCACACAGTGGGAAGTGAATGAATGTATACAGCTGAGACCTCCTCCCCACTCCCAGGAACTGACTCAGGATGGAAATGGAGCAGGAAGATTTAGATGTATACATGGCTTGCACATTTAGGAAAGTCAAAGGGGTTTGCCCTTTAGATGCCACTAAATAAAAAAAAAACACTTTTATTGATGAATTTTTTTTTATATCAATCACATCTGGAAACAGTTGCCTTCCCCCACTTCCTGCTACTTCCCATAGACATGGAGCCCTCCTGAGCAACAAAGAAAAAGCAATTAACTGCAAAGACCTGTCTGATAATGTACACAATGTTCTATTTCATTCTCTCTTATCCAGGACCAGCAGTGTTTGTTTTTATTTTTCAGTAACTCAATTTGGTTTCTTTTTAGTCGTCTTTTCAATAATGGTGCTGTAGTCATTGTGTATGCTGTTCTTTTGATCTTCTTATTTCACTTTGCATCAATTCATACAGATCTTCCCATGTTTCTCAGAATCAATTGATCAATTAATTCCTCATATTGATAATTAGATGTCCCCAATCTTGAAGAAATTTTTACATCTCTCTAATACACTTATTATGTAACAGTCTACATCATAGCTATCTGTCCCAACTAAAATTCCACCTTCTACAGGAAGCCTTCCCCAAACCTTCTTAATTACAATGCCTTCCCTTTGTTAATTATTTCCCATTTATCCTCTATGTAGCTTTCTTTGTGTATATATTTGTTTGCATGATGTCTCTTTCATTGGATTGTAAGCTCCTTGAGCACAGGGAAAGTCTTTTGCCTTTTTTTTTTGTATCCCCAGAACTTAGCTTAGCATCTGGTATATAGTAGGTGCTTAATAAATGTTTGATTGATTGACTGAATGATTGATCCAGAATTCAGTTCGATTTTCAGAGAAGGCAAATAAGAGACCAGAACTGGGGGTATGAGGTTTCTTTGGTCATGCCTACACTGCATCTGTGCTTTTTTCAAAGGAAAAATGTCAAAACCATCCCCAATCCATTCCCTGGGTGCCCCTGAAGTGAAGCCTCTCTTTTCCAGGACAGAAATGAAGCTTATCCCGGACATTAGCTAGACAGTATAAAATAGAGCTATAGGGCGGCTAGGTGGCACAGTGAGTAAAGCGCCGGCCTGGAGTCAGAAGGACCAGAGTTTGGTTCCGGCCTCAGCCACTTAACACCCACACACACACAAAAACTAGCTGTGTAACCTTGGGCAAGTTACTTAACCCCAATTGCCCTCCAAAAGGCAATAAAATAAAATAGAGCTATAGAATTTCAGAATCCCAGCATCATTAGGAATGAAAAAATGAATGACAAATTACTTTTTAAGCCTTACTATTGTGCTATGCCCAGTGGGTACAAATGTAAAAATAAAAACAGTCTCAAGAAGTTTTCATTCTTTTTTTTTTTCCTTTTGGAGGGCAATTGGGGTTAAGTAACTTGCTCAAGGTCACATGGCTAGTTTTTTGTGTGGGTGTTAAGTGTCTGAGGCCTCCTGACCCGGGCCACCTAGCCACCCCTAGGAAGTTTTCATTCTAATAGAGAAAGACACCATACATCAGGGAGGGGCAATTAGAGGGATGGTGAATGGGGCTATTGAAAAGTAGACTTCCATCCCCTTCTTGGAAATGTGGCAGAGTGGATTTGACTGTGACTCCTGGACTAAAGAAGGGAGGAGGGGAGAGACAGTTGTCTAGGCTGTGATGTAGATAGGTGGAGGCTAGGAAGTCAACAAAGAAACACTTATTAAGCTCCTACTATGTGATCAGTCACTGTGCTAAGGGCTGGGTAGGGAGGGAAGCCAAGCCTGGTTTTAGAGGAAGCTTGGCCCTCAGGAGAGGCAGCCACTAATGAAGGTAGGAGGGGTTAAGGAGGAGGAAAGTGAGGGACTAGTGCAGAGGAGACTGGACAGGAAAGTGTTCATAGCTGATCCTTTGATGAACCGATTGGTTTTGAAGATGAAGGGATTCTGTCTCCTCTGTGGTCTCTCCAAAGCGTTTGCCCTTGTTTTGCAGCAGTCTACTATAATTTACAAATGGGCCCTGAACTGCTTTTACCTGTCCTGCTCATACTTAGTTCTTGGGATCCTTGTCATTGTTATTCTCTCATGGTCAAAATCCCATCTCTGATTCCTTTTGCTGTTGTTTTTTAAGTTCAAAGATTCTAAGTTTTAAATCATTATGTAATTTCTTTTCTTTTTTTTTTCTTTTTGGAGGGGGGAAGGCAGGGTAATTGGGGTTAAGTGACTTGCCCAAGGTCACACAGCTAGTAAGTGTTAAGTGTCTGAGTCCAGATTTGAACTCAGGTCCTGCTGACTTCAGGGCCGGTGCTCTGTTCACTGGGCCACCTAGCCGCCCCGGTTGTTGTTTTTTAAGTTTTAATTTTACAACATTTACTATTTCTCCTTCCCACTGCCACCCCCCTTCCATTGCACAACAACAGAAGAAAAAGAAATCTCCAAAACAAATATATGGAATCCAGCAAAATGAATTCTCAGATTAACTCTGTCCCAAAATGTATGTTTCAGTCTACATTTTAAATTCATCACTTCTGGCCTCAGGGGGTGGTGTATTTCACCTCAGTCCTCTGGACTTGAGATTTATCATTGCATTGATCAGGGTTCCAGCGTCTTTCAAAGTTATTTTGCTCTAAAAAATTGTTATTTTATAAATTGTTCTCCTTTAAATCAGTCAATTCATAGAGATCTTCCTGGTTTCCTCTGAAACTGGCAATTTTGACAATTGTTATAATATTTCATCAATTTCTCTACCATAATTTTTCTGGCCATTTCCCAATAGGTGGACACCTCCTTACTTTCTAGTTTTGGGGTGCCACAAAAAAGCTATTATATACACACTTCCTTTTCCTCTTTTTTTGATGTCTTTGGGGATACAGGCCAAGTGCTATAGTTGGGTCAAGGTATGCATACTTTAGTGACTTTGAGGAGGGGACATAATTCCAAATTGTTTTTCAGATTGGCTGTACCAGTTTACAGCTCTACCAACGGTTCATTAGTAGGCATGCTTTCCAGGATTCTTTTTAATATGTAATTTTTTTCTTTTTGTCATATTTATCAATCTGATGGGTAAAAAGTAAAAGTGCAGAATTACTTTAATAGTTATTTCTTTATTTCTCTTAATTTTTCATATGGTTGTTGGTAACTTGAATTTCTTCCTTTGAGAACTGCCTATTCATGTTCTTTGATCATTTATCTATTAGGGAATGGCTTTTAGTCTTGTACATTTGAATTAGTTCCTTATATATCTTGTACATGAGAACTTAATCAGAGAAACTTGCTTCAAAGTTCCCCCCTGCCCCAGTTACCTGTTTCCATTCTAACTGCACTAGATTTGAGCAAAATATCTTAAAATTTTATATAACCCCAACTTTTTATATAACCAAAATTCTTAGTCATAGATCTAAAAAGTAATTTCTTCCTTACTTTTTGAATTTGCTTGTAACCTTACCTTTTAAGTCTAGGTCATGCACCCATTCAGAGTTTATGCTGGTAGACAGCCTGAGATGTCGGTCTATACTTACTTGCTTCTAAACTGCTTCCTGGTTTTCCCAGCAGTTTTTGTTATGAGTCCTTACCCCTATTTGAGGTCTTTAGGTTTACTGAACACCACATTACTATGTTTGCTTCTGTATACTGCGTATCTACTCTATGCCACTAATCAATCTCTTTTTAAAAATAATAATAGCTTAGCATTGATATAGCAGTTTAAAGTTTTCAAAGCCCTTTACAAATAATCTCATTTTATCCTTAGAACAAAGCCAGGAGGTAGGTGGCTATTATTATCCCCATTACAGATGATAAAACTAGGGCACAGAGGTTAAATGACTTATCCAAGGTCATGTAGCAAGTATCTGAGGCTGGATTTGAATTCTGATCTTCCTTATTCTAGGTCCACTGTAACTCCTGAGTACCTTTTAACCAGTACCAATTTGTTTTAGTGATTACTGCTCTGTGGAATAGTTTGAGGTCTGATACTGCTAGTTCTTCCTTCCCCCTTCCATCTCTGATTCCTAATGTATCCCTTACATGAGCCTCTCTCCCATCCTCCCCCCCACTCAGTTTGATCAGGTGATAAATTCTGTGTATTCTACCTCAAAAATACCTTGCTTTCATCTCCCTCCTTTATATTCATATGATGATTAAGGCTTTTATCACTTCTGGACTCAACTACTACAGTAGACTCCTATTTGAACTCCCTACCTTTTCACTGTCCCCTCCCCCAGTCTAACCTACAGATGCTATCAAGTTAATCTTTGATCATGTAATGCCCATGCTTAAAAACCTTCTCTTACTCACTCCCCAGGGACCACTGAAATTGCCCTCTCCAAAGTGACCAGTGACCTCTTAATCGACAAGTCAGATGGCTTTTTTCCTCCGTCTTCATACCTCTTGGCTTCTCTGCGGCCTTTGACACAACACCTAGCCTCTCCTCCTGCCCACTCTCTCTTCCCTTGGTTCTCCTACTTAGCTGGCTGCTTTTTCCTTTGCTGAATTATCTTCCAAGTTCTGCCACCACCGTGGGTGTTATTCAGCATTCTGTTCCTAGACTCTTTTCTCTCTCTCAGATCTTGATGATCTCATAAATTCCCTCGGGTTCAAATATCATTTCTATGCAGATGATTCCCAGATATATGAGGATATATGTATATGCATATATGTATATAGGTACATACCTGAGCTCTAGGCCCATGCCACTGCCTTGAAATAGAACTCACCCTCTTTTCTTCCAAATCTACTTCTTCCTAACTTTCCAATTTCTATTCAAGGTACTACCATACTCTAAGTCATCTGGGTTGGCAACCTCAGTCATTTCTGACTCTTTGCTCTCCCTCCCCCCACTCCTATCCAGTCAGTGGCCAAGCCTTGCTGGTTTTATCTCTACATCTCTTGAACTCATTTCCTCTCTACTCACATGCCCACCCCTTGAGTTCAGTGCCTCATCACCCCTTGCCCACACTAACCTCCTAATTGGCCTCCTTGCACTGCTTCTCCCTTTTCTATCCAGTGGTTTTTCTCAAGTACCAGTCTGAACATGCAACCCCCTCATCAAGAAACTCCAGTGGCTTCCTATTAAGTCTAGGATCAAATATAAAGCCCTCTGTTTGGTGTTTTATGCCCTTCAAACAATCTGGCTTCAGCCAGCTTTTCCATTTAGTGGACAGTCCAGCCAAACTTTGGCCTCTCTGCTATTCCTCACACATCATACTCCATTGCCGGAATCTTTGCCTTTCCATAGGTTATCCCTCATGTCTGGAATGCTCTTCTCTCTCCACACTTCCATGTCTCAGAATCTCTAGCATTGCTTAAAACTCAAGTGTCACCTTCTTAATGAAACCTTTCCTGATCCTCTCCTCAAGCTGCTGGCGTCTCCTTTCACTCCTGTCCCCAATGTAGTGCAGCAGAAAGAGGCCTGACTTGGGTTAAAATCCCACCTCTGATTATTACTCCCTGGGTGACCCTGGACAAGTAACTTACCACCTTGGATCTCAGTTTTATTCTTTATATTAGTAATAATGATTATATTATTTATATAGTACTTTAAAATGTGAAAAATGTATTACAAAGAAATCTCATTTTTATCCTTACAAGAAAACAGAAAGGTAGGTGCTATTAACACCCCCATTTTGCTGATGAGGAAATGGAGGCAGACAGGTTAAATGGCCTGACCTCAGTCACACAGCTAGTAAAAGTTTGAGGCTGAATTTGAACTCGTCTTCCTGGTTCCAGGTCCAGCACTCTATTCACTGTGCCCCCTAGCTCTATCAAATAGAGGGGATTGGAAAAAGAGGCACCGGAGATCTCTCCTAGCTCTGATCTTGTTTGGAATTTGGATGATACATGTACAGGTTTTTTCTCTCAATAAAATATCAGCTTCTTAAGGTCAGGGGAGGTATACATACATAAACAACTACACCTAAAACACATACACCCTTACATATGCATACACTCACATATATCCCAGCACCTAGCACAATGCCTAGTAAATAATAGGTGCTTAATATATGCTTATACATTGAAAATGCTGGCATTCAAGGCTTTCTGCAATCTGTTCGTCTCTCCAACTCTCTCTCCCATAGTTACCCTAAATATCTTTCTGTTCCTTTCTCATTTGTAACTTTGTGCCCCCTGCCTCAAATCCCCTTCCCTTTTCTCCTTCCTTAATGGTCAAAACTGTCTGTTTATATTCACAGTAGGATTCAGGCCCTGACTCTTCATTATAAACATAGGTGTAAGATCAAGGCTCCTCATTCCTGACCTAGCTCTAATAGCTTTTTCAATACCTCTGGTAGAGCTAGGTGCCTAGGTAAAGCCCTCTGAAACTTACTGAAAGAATACTGTCCTTAGAGGGGAAAGGAAGGGGACATTATGGAACATCTGATGCTAAGTGTTTTGGCGCACAGTTCTGTGGACAAGCAGGGAGCTGCCAACATAATGAGAGGAGGGCAATTAGGGCAATTAGGGAGGAAAGAGACCTTGGGAGAGCAGGAAAGAGGAAAAGAATATTGACTCACATTTTAAAAAAGGCTTTCCTCAAAACCACCTTTCCAGATAGGTGGTGGTAGTGTTAGGCTTCTCTCCATTTAACAGAGAAGTGGTGACACAGCCATAGCTCCATAGCTGGGTACAGAGGCAGGGAACTCAAAGCCAGGTTCGTTGAGTCCAGTCCAGGCACTTTTCCCTCTCTACCATAAAAAAACAAAACAAACAAACAAAACCTCATGCAATTCAATTCGATAAAACACTTAGGAAAAAGCCTATCAATCAACAAGTATTCACCACGTGCTGGGCACTAGGGATGCAAAAACAAAAAAGGAAACTTACGGAAGCACGGATTCGTGTTCTTGGGGACAAAAGGGATGGTACAGGTTGGAGCTAGGCAAGATTAACCCCCATCTTTACATGGGACCAAGGTCCTTTGATACCCCCTCCCCCATTCCTCCTGGTTGGCAAAACACCCACAACCAGAGATGGAGGCACATTTAAGATGCCCAATAAAGGAGTCCACAGCCTTATTTATCACATCTACGGCTGATGGTGGTGGCAGGAGTGGTGTGTGAATGTTTGTGTTACTGTTCAGAATGATCCTTACAAGAGTGAACAAGGTAACCTTATGATCAAGGGAAGCCATACTTCAACCAGCAGGGAGAAAACGACTGAAAGTCTTTATCCAGTCAAGTGAGGTTGTATAGAGGGAAGGTATAGAGGGGGCTTCAACAACTCAGAAAATCATAGCCATCAATTCTGGCATGACAAAGCCCTGACAGAGGGGGAGGAAAGTCTAGGGACAGCTTGAGCTTTGGAGGCTGATGTCAGAGTGATTCAATGACAATGATTGTCTCTAAATGCTTTCAACATCACATGTCTTGTGCGAATCTCAAGTATCAGGGAGCATTTCCTGAGTGTTAGGCACTGTGGGGGAGGCAGAGGGAGGAAATACTTGAGGCCTCTACACTGCAGGAACTAGCACTCTAGCCGGGGAGATCAGGTGTACATTCAGAGGAAAAGTTAATTAAGAATATAAGGCAGGGAATGTATCCTAAATGCCAAGTGAATGGCACTAAGCCCAGAGAAGGAAAAAAGTGCTCCTTCCTGGAATGGCCAAGGAAGGCTTCATGGAAGATAGGACATTTGAGCTGAGCCTTGAAGGATAGGAAAGAGGGAGAAGAGACATTGTAAGTGACAGTGCCATCCTATGTAAAGGCATCAAAAACCAGAGTAATCCAAAGTGGGTATAGACGGCAAAGTCAAGTTTTAACTTTGGTTGGTTACAGTCCATCTTTAACTTTTTTTTGGCTTGACTCACACAATAGGAGTCTTTTTAGGCGGTACTTTGTGATAGTTGGAATCTCAGTCAGCCTGATCTTTTTCCTTCTTCCGGTCTGATCTTAAGAGCTCTGGGACACAGGCTCCATCTTTGGACCCAAATATCCCCCTCTGTTGGCCACCAAATGTTCCTTGCCCAGCCATGAGCCCTAGTGTGGGGGGGTGTTCAGGACCTGCTTAGGGATTCTTTACTCTGGAGGGGACACCCAGAAGTCTCTAAATCCAACTCCTAAACATAGCTAGCGAAGTCATCTAAGCTTTGATGATCTATTAATAAGGATCTCACTAACTCCTGCATAGCCCATTCCATTCCTGGAGAGCTGTTGGGAAGGTCTTCATGTAGAGCCGAAATCTCTCCCTTTAACTTTTCTTAATGGCCAGTACTTCCTTCCTATTCTTTTATGAACGGTAAGGTGCCACTCCTAAGGTTATTCACAACCACCACCAATACTGTTAGTTTTAGTCTTGGGGAACCTCTGAGTAGGCAATACAAACACTATCTCAACAGATCTCTGCCTCAGGGAAGCACAACATATGCCTGCATTTCTAAAAGGAAGGAAAACAAATGCAAACTCTATCTAGATCCTGAACAAAGTCCAGTTTTGTCACCCACTGGGTCAAGTGATGAGGGAAAAGACCTTAAACAACAAGTACAAACCCCAACAGCCCATGGGCATAGCCTCCACCTCAGCATACAGCTCATACCTTGCCCTCATTGTCTCCAGGGACTGTCTCCCTCATACTCCCAGTTGAAGAGTGGTTCCCAAAAATACTGGGCTAAAAGTGTGTACACGGATTGGTGCCACCCAACTGCACTGCTGGGGAAAAACCAAAACTGGTGGTTTTGTGTACACAGCCTAGCACAGTAATTTTATTGTGAAGACAACAAATAAGTCAAGACAGCAGAGATTTCACTTTGCCCCATTCAGGGCAGTGAAATATGGTGAGGTCAGCTGCAGGTGGAGGTCCCCACACCCAGGCCCAGACACACCATGCTACTGACCAAGGAAGACACAGACACCAAGATTCCGTTAAGTTGTAGGAATTTATTTTAAATAACCTACAGTTGATTAAAAGGGAATTCATGATAAAAATAGAAGATACTTGAGGAAAGATGTGGGAAATGGTCTTTGCACACACTCTAAGCTAACAATGCCTCTAAAACTAATGATTATAGCAAAAAAAAAGTCTTCACATTAAAATTCTGCTTTTTGTTTTTTTTTTTTAATTTTTTACACAATTACAAAAGAAAAAATAAAAGCCCTAAAATCTTGATTATTTTTCCTTTTGGGACCAAATACTCATTTTCCTCGAAATTTATTGACCTGTGGAACTTCTTTACACAATAGATTCTTTCAAGTAAAAACATTGGGGTTTAAAAAGAAAAAAAAAAGAGAGGTGGGTATTTTAGAAGTGTACAGAACATGCTCAGAACAAAGATTGATGGGAAAATGGTTTCAGTCACTGATTATTTCATTATTCTCAAACTCACTCATCCCTCATCCCTCCCAACCCCAATCTACACGATCTTTAAGATCAAGAAAAAGGTTTAAATATTTTAAAATAATTAAAAGAAATAAAAATTCACATTTAAAAAGGAACACTCAAGTCAGGAAGCATCTTCCCATCATGCTTTGCTGTGAACAGATGTCTGAACTGAAACACTGCCGATGTCACAACTGCTTCAAGCTAAATGAAAATTGATTCCCATGACGATAGTGACAGCTCTAACAGGTGCGCTGGGTTTCTGTTTGACTTAATTTTAAATTCCTGAAATGGGAAAGGAGGAGCAGGAAGGGGGGGGAGGAGGGTTAGGAGTTCATTTTCTATTAAAATATAGAAGTTATTGCAAAACCCTAACTGTAAAAACGCACCAATATAATCGGACTTCGTATACAGTAGCTAAAGAACCCAAACTCTTCAGTGAAATAGAGAATTTGTCTGGCGGAAGGTTGACAAATTCCCATCCACTCGCCCTCTTAAAAAAAACAAAACAAAACCAAAAAAATGAAAAAAAATCATACAGCTAGAATTTTGATATTTGAAATATTTTTAAATAAGTTGTCCATAGGACAACTGGCTCAGCTCTCTGTTAGAATATTTCCAGGTTTTTCTCTTCTCCAAGATGTTGGCTTATTAACGCTTCCTTGCCCACTTGCTGTCCCTTTCCCCCACCCCCCTCAAGTACAAGGGCAAGTAAGGCTCACAGTTTCTTAATATTCCTCAAACCTTCCCATAAAACCTCACCCAGTAAAAACAACTAAAATTCATAGTCTTTATCAGCCATGTCAATGGCCCAGGCAAACTTTTCTCGCTGGGTTTTGTTATAGATTTTCTCAATCGGGATCCCCCACTTCTTACACCTAGAAACAAAAAGGAGACAAACATTAGTTGTTTATTAGCAGGTAAAGAGATTCCCTGGAGGGAGAAGACAAAAGCCCAGACTTGGTGCCCATTTCAAATTAAGGTTCCATCAGAATCCAAAGTTTTTATTCCAAAGACTAAAATATATTTTTAACAATGGGTGTTGTTCGGGAAGCTAGGTGGCGCAGTGAATTAGAGCACTGGACCTGGAGTCAGGAGGACCTGAGTTCACATGTGACCTCAGACACTTAACACTTACTAGCTGTGTGACCTTGGGCAAGTCACTTAACCCCAATTGCCCTGCCTTCCTCCCTCCAAAAAGCTCCCCCCCCCCCCCCCGGCAAAAAAAATGGGTGTTGTTGTAGGGTTGGGAACATAACTTTGCTCCATCAAATCAAAGTCACAAAAACACAACACACTACAAAGAAGAGTTTCAGGTTGTCAATATCTTTGGAATGTCATTCATGGAAGCATTTTGGTATGTTTCTGAGTTTCTTTTTTCTTTTCATTGCCCCCACTAACAAATGGCCATAATGCTGAAACATGTTATTTTTATATGTATTAGATAGCATTACGATTTTTATTTTCAAAATGGATGAATTGGAGAGGAAGCATGGTCCAGCAGGGGCAGGGACCCTGCAGCCCTGAGGCCACACATGACTTTATAGGTCCTCAAGTACAGCCCTTTGACTGAATCCAAACTTCACAGAACAATCTGTGAAGTTTGGATTCAGTCAAAGGGCTGTACTTGAGGACCTAGAGGGCCACATGTGGCCTTGAGGCCTCATGTTCTCCACTCCTGGCCCAGAGGCTAGAGAGGCATCCTTGGAGTCAATAAGACATAGAACAAAGCCCACTTATAATATATACTGGAATTTTACATATTACTACTTATTATACATGCTGGGACTCTGGCCATGTTAATTAATCTCTCTTTGACCCGAGCAACTTTAGTTAGAGAGTAGGTACTGGTCTGCATTGGTATAGGGAGTTTTGCTACCAGCAGTTTCCTAAACCTTTGAAATCCCAGGTCTGTTCTAAAAAAGAAAGTATACCAACTGAATGTTTTATGTTATGCTATTTTAAATTTTGTTGCTTTAAAAAAACAACCCAAACCCAAACTTATGTGACTTGTTGGAAACCAAAGGAGTTCCTGTGATAGAGTTTTCTCTCACTCCTGTAAACCTGAATGTCTTTCCATGAAATTTTAAAATAAAAATTAAAAACCATTTCAAAAGCAGTAACTCTTAAAAAAAAGATCAGTTGTTGGCTGGCCATAACTTATTCCTTTGAGCTGAAGGGGAACTGATGACTGCAAGCCTACAGAAAAGGCCAGGCCTTCCTAAGCCTAAGGAAAGCCACCATTACTATCTCCTAGGAGGGGAGGGAACGAGAGGGAAGCAGGAGGAAGCCTTAGAAAGGGGCATAAAGAGTCCTACTTCCTCCACATAGAAGGCAGAGGGTAGGGGCTTACCAAGCAACCGAGATCCTGGGATCTAAATAGTTGAGTTTGGAGGTTCCCAAGGCAATCTGTTTGTTCTCCTCTCTGTCTGTGGCCTGAACCTCTAGTTTCATCAGCTGCTCCTCCAGCCTCTGCACAGCTTTCTTCTTAGTCTCTACCATCCTGTAAGAACGGGGCAGAAATATTACCCAGAGGCAGACCTCAGAGTCACCCAACTCTCATGATACCCAACAGACATGCTTTGTTCACAGCTTAGTCACTGGACTTCAACAGCTTAAAGTCTTAGATGCCAAAAGAATTCAATGATAGGCTCTTAGAAAGCAGAACTTCCTGCTTTTTCCTGTGACTCTGGGCTCACTGCTGTGAACCCCTTACCCCCGCATGAGATCTCAATGTCAGGACATACTTTTTAGACTTGACGTCCTTTCGGACCTTGGCCTCGGCTTTGGCACTTTTCAGATCTCTTCGGGCATCAGCTAGCTGGTCCTTCTTGGCATCAATCTGCGTCAGAAAAAAAAAAAAACACAATAGGGATTTGGATTAGATAAAGCTCCTGCAAAAGGAAGTGCCCCTGGTGACCCAGAGGAGAAGGAAAGCAGTCTAACTGGGATAGGGAAACTTGGGAAACTCTAGGGTCTTTGCTTCTAGGATCTAATTTTTAAAAAATCATTTACTTAGTATTTCATTTTCCCCCAATAATATGTAAAAACAAATTTCAACATTTGCTTTTTTAAATTTTGAGCTCCATATTCTCTCTCTTCTTCCCTCCTTCCCCCTCCCCCCCACATTGAGAAAGCAAGCAATTTGATATAGGTTATGTATATGTAATCGGGTAAAACATGTTTCCATATTAGTTGTTGTAAAAGAAAACAGAGACCAAAAAAAGCCCCTCAGTAAAAATTAAAAAAATTTCAAAAAAACAATGCTTTGATCTGTATTCAGGTTTCATTAGTTCTCTCTCTGGGGATGGATAGCATTTTTCATCCTAAGTCCTTCAGAGTTGTCTTGGATCACTGTATTACTGAGAATAGTTATGTCATTCACAGCTGATCATTTTACAATGTTGCTTTTACTGTGTACAATGTTCCCCTGGTTCTACTAATTTAACTTTACATCACTTCATGTTAAGTCTTTTCAGATGTTTTTGAGAACATTCTGCTTCAAATTTCTTATAGCACAACAGTATTCCATCATAATCATATACAACTTGTTTAGCCATTCCCTAACTGATTGGTATCTCCTCAATTTCCAATTCTTTGCCACCAGAAAAGAGTTATTTTAAGTATTTTTGTACGTACAGGTCCTTTTCTTTTTGTTTTTCTTTTAAATCTCTTTTTGGGATACAGACCTAGTAGTGGTATTGCTAGGTCAAAGGGTATGTGTGGTTTTATAGTCTTTTGTGCATAGTTCCAAATTGTTCTTCAGAATGGTTTAATCAGTTCACAAGTCCACCAACAATGCATTAGTGTCTCCACATCCCCTCCAACATCTGTCACTTTCCCTTTCTGTCCTATTAGCCAATCTAATAGGTAAGAGGTAGTACTTCAGAATTGTTTTAATTTGCATCTCTCCAATCAACAGTGATTTAGAGCATTTTTCATATGGATATAGATAGCTTTGATTACTTCATCTGAAAACAGACTGTTCATATCTTTTGATCATTTATCCATTGGGGAATGGTTCTTAGTTTTATAATCAAAGCTCTAATTTTACAAGGCTATCATGACCCTAGACAGATCATTAAATCTTAGTACCTGTTTTCAGAAGGGCCACAGGAAAATGATGAAAAGGAGATTTTAAAGAAAAGAAAACCCTTGGAAAATAACAGGCAGGCAACAGATATGTCAGCAAAGTCTCAGAGCTCGCCAAAACCTGAGACACAAGTATATATTAAGTGCCTACTGTGTTCTAGGCAGTGCTTGGGTGTACAAAGTCAAAATGAAATAGTCCTTTTCCTCATATAAGAAAACACACACACACACACACACACACACACACACACACACACACACGCATGCACTGGGCTTAGTGTTTCATTGGCTTTAAAAGGATTCCCCTTGCCAATATACCTGCTCTGCACCTTAAGTCTTAGAGGGCTGCCCAGAACACCAACAGGTTCAATGACTTGTCCAGGGTCACAAAGCCTGTGTGTCAGAGGCTCCAGGTTCTGGGGCCAGGAACAGCTGCCATGACAGGCTTCCTCTTTACACACGTACATACAAGATGTATGTCCAGACCCAGTGATACAACTGCTACAACCACTAAGCCTACAACCCAATGAATGAAGAATTAAAGAATGAGGAAAAGGATCTACACCCCACCTCTCCAAATTGTGGCAGCCCAAAACTGGAGACTACAAGATGCTCTCATATTGGGGAATGGATAAACAAATCATGGCACTGGAAGAAACTGATAAAATCAACAGTTTCAGAGGAAAAGGGGAAGACCTCTATGAACTGATATATACTGAAGTGAGTGGTACTGGAGAGCAATTCACACAATGACAACATTACAAGGCAAAACAACTTTGAAAGACTTCAGAACTCTGATGGATGCAATGATGAAGCCCGAGGCCTGAGGACTGAAGAGGGACTATGCCACCCACCTGCCACCAGAGGTTATGGGACTTAAAATGCAGAATGAAACACACATTTTGGGGGCATGGTCAATGTGGGGATTTGTGATGCTGGACTATGTATATCTGTTATGACAGTTTTGGTTTTTGTGCAATTAGGGGAAGCAGTGGGAGAGAGAAAAATGCTTGTAAAATGAATTAATAAATGGGGCTCAAGAAAGTCCTCATGAAGAAAGTAGCACTTGAGCCTTGAAGAAAACCAGGAATTTGAGCATCCTTGTCATAAAAAGTTCTTGAAGACCTGAGTTTAAATCTGACCTCAGATACTTACTAGCTGTATGACTCTGGATAAGTCTCTTTAAAAAAAAAATATCCATTTGCCTCAGTTTCCTCATTGGTAAAATAAGGATAACAATAGCACCTATCTCCTGGGGTTGTTGTGAGGATCAAATGTGTGTATATATAATATTACATAATATTATATATCAAATAATTACATTGTACAATATCTGGTATATGGTAAGTGTAATATAAATGATAGCTGTTACTTTTCCTTCATTATTGATTTTTATTATTCACATATATTTATATTATTTAAAATACATTTATTATATGCTTATATGTATTTAATCATTATTAATTCACAATTATACATTAAGTATTTCTTCACCTTGAGAATGGGAAACACAAAGAACAAAAGCTGCTCAGACAGTGGATCCTCACTGGCCCCCAGCATGCCAAAGGACCAACCCTTAGACTGCCCCAGGGTCTTCGGAGACAGAGCCAAGACAAGCATAGTCCTCTAAAATCTCCAGGGCCCCTGGGAAGATGGTAAACAGCTCCTCATAAACAGCAGGATCCAGCACAAAAACGTGCTGGGCACCAAGACACAAGAGTCAGAAATCCCAGCAATGCAAGGATTCTTAAATCAGAGCAGGAGAGCAACCAGTAATAACTAGAAAAACGGGAAGTTACTGTATAAGACACCCAGCACTTTGTTCAGTTGGTGACCCCCTGGACAATCACATGATGAAGGGAACAGTACTAGTGCAGAGACAGTGAGAAGGCAGCACCAGGGTCTCCCTGCCTCTCCCCTAACAATTCAGACAATTCCAAGCTCCCACTGCTCCATGCCCACATCTGGTCAATACACTGTCCCCCTCTAACTCTCTCCCGGGCTGAGATGCTTTGCAAAAAGACCCAACAAGTATGGTTGAGTTGTGATGACTGCTTGGGACAGGGGAAGGAAAGGGAAAGCATTGGACAGAGAAGGAGCTGGGGGGCAGAGGGTGGAGGGAGAAAAGGGTCAGGGAAGGGATGGGGAAAGTAGAATAGTCAAGGACAAAATCCTGGCCTCAGCTTTTCCGGCTATAATTAACCCACAGCCCAGGAACTTGGACCAGATCTCTACATCAGTGATGCACTGCTACTCCCAACTCCTGGAACTCTCAGCACTGATGTTCTCAAAGGGCTTGTGTGCCCTTTTGCCAGGGCCAGGGTAAATGTAAGATGATCTCAGAATAATGTGACAGACATGCCAAGTTATTTAAGTGATTCAAGATTCAAAAGGGCTTGTGAAGGAAACTGACAGGCAAGGGTAAAGCAGCACAAAAATGGTATCAAACATAAATCACCTTTGCCCATTCCCTTAGACAGCCTGCTGATTTCTCCACCAGCTGTAACCTCCAGTGAACAGAGCGAGGCATCACTCAGGGGCCTGGGGAGGCAGCTTGCTGAAGCCTCTCATTGTCTCCCTCCAGACACACACAGAATACTCAAGGGTAAAAACAGAGCCCAGTATTGTAAAGGACATTTGAAATGGAATCATCCAATGCATTTTACTACCAATGGCTTTTGCCCTAACATATATGTTGGCTGAGGCCAAGCTATGATAACTGAAGGCTATACACAAAAGAAACCCTCATACCACTGACTGAGATCATCTTGGGGCTCTAAAAGCAGCAAACCACAGGAATCATCACCCATTTTTAGAGAAGGCAAAACGGGGGGAGGGAAAGAGCAGGAAGATAAGGACTAAGAACAAATGCTCATTGAGCATTACTGAAGGAAGAAAGCCACATCTGCAATACAGTACAGGAAATCACAGGATTTAGAGTTGGGAGGATCCTTAGAGACCACTGAAGATTCTTTGGGGAAATGTTGGACTAGGTGGCCATAAGGTTCCTTCCAACTCTCATCCTCTGGGATTCTGTAAGTTGTTGGGCCAGGAGTGTGTAATGTGGCTATGTACTCAAAGTGGACTTTACAAAGCCCGTGCTATGTCCCAGAATAACATTAATTTTGTTAGTAATAATAACCTTGTGGGTGGCTAGGAGGCACAGGCACACACACACACACACACACACCCCCACACCCCCAAGCTATGTGACCTTGGGCAAGTTACTTAATGCCAATTGCCCTCCAAAAAACAAATAACCTTGCTTTGTTCCTAGTGTGGACAAAGAACTGTGGATATCAAACCAGAGAACCTTATCCCTCTGAGATCTTTTCCAAAGAAAGGTGAACCTGCCCAGGGGGTCCAGGAAAGGCTAGCCCCATACAGAGGGGAGTTACTGCCCAGGAGTATAGGAGGTAGCAGGAAGGAAGCCATTTCTTCCTTCTCTGTGCCCCTTCATCTCCAAAAGTTATAAGGAATACAACACATACTTTCCCAACAGACTACTGATGCTATCTTCTCACAATAGCTATATACAGAAGGGGAAACCTTGACAGATTCACCGTTCAACATGTAATTTACTTTCAACCTATGGCAGGAGCCTGTCCTTTCCTCATCGTACAGAGAAGAGTTTTTGCATTTTGAGTATTTTCAGATAATAATATTTGCCCTTTTCTTCTAGGACAGTTTTCATTTTGGCAAAACTTTCTGATCCTGTATTGTAAATGTGCTAAGTTGGACTGTAAGCATCTTCCACCTGCCCCCATGTGGTACTGTCACCAATGACAAAATCTTCGAAGTCATTTACCTTAGTCTGCAGGTTCATCATGGACTTCTCAAAAGTCTTTGGTGGTGCCCTCTGATGGTTACAAAGAATCGCAACAGCTCTATTGGCACGATTATAAGAAAGGATCTTTGCTGGGATATTTTCATCCGCTATAAAAGAACAAACACTGCGATAAGTTGGAGAACTTGACTTTGAGATCCCAGCCTGTCTCTGCCCCAATCATTTTACTAGCTTTTATTGTATTCCAAAGATTAAGAGACAACCCCCCTCAGAGTTAAGGTCACAAAGCCTGGAATCTCACATGCCAGCTCATTCTGGGTTAGCCTTTAATGGGGGGTGAGGGGGAAGGGCTTGGGATGGTGGATAACTCTGTATCTATACCTACAGCCAAATAAAAACCCATCAATCCCACAATGACATTACTCTCCCCACTCCCTAAAGCATCAGTGGAAAATCTGTAGTTGCACCAGAAAAAGGCCAGGAAGAACAAGAGAAGAACCTCAGTTACAATAAAGGGACTGCAGATTCTTTATTCAAGCCTACAACTCTGTCTTGCTTTGAAAAGAAAGTCATGTGAAATGGAAAACCAGGCTTTTGAAGGCAATAATATCATGTCTCTCTATAAGCCTCCTCAACACTTGAAAAGCTGTTGAAACTCTGGTCCCCAAACCATGCTACCTATTATCCTCTGCTCCCCATATGACAACTCCCCCGACCTCACCACAGCATACACTTCCTGAACTCCCGTGTATATACTACAAAGCATTAAAGCCACTCTACATATTATGGAGAGTAATGAAAAGTTGGCAGTAATTTGGCTCCACCAAATTGCTTTGGGGCACTGGCAAATACCCTCTGGAGCTAGTTTTTGGAACCAACTACGAGGGGAAAATAGCATATACCTTAGGGAAAAGGTTCATGGTCACCTTTTCCATCTAGTAACCATGACAACCCTACTTGCTCTCCAATTTCAAAAGGACATCATATCACAGTGTCTTCGCCAGAGTGAGCTTCGTAATAACATATATAAAAAAATAAAAGCCTTCTCATAGGTGTGCTTGAACATACTTGTTACCATTTTAGGGAATGATGTTGGAAGCTAGTGTAGGGGACATTGGTCTCTGAGCTTCTCCTAGCATGGAGGCAGACAGACACACACACACAGACACAGACACACAAACAGACACCCCCTGCACATCTGTATGACTGCACACCTGGGATTCTATGAGCTGAGTGTGTTCCATACCCCACACTGTGCTCATTCTACTCAGACAGGAAACACTTACGGGCAGTAAGCTCCTTTAGCTGCTGCTGTAGCGTGATGGAGGCATTGTATGTACGGAAGACCTTGGCTGTCAAGCCCTCCATGAGATCCTGAAGGTGTTTATTGAGGATACTGGTCTAGGAGAGGAATTAAGAATTTCAGTTGAAACCCTGGCCTTGAAATACCACTTGTTTACTTCTAAGTCATTAGATCTCACACATCAATATAACTCACTCCCACCTGGGGACCAACGAGACCAGACACGTTAGTGCCCCCTGATGGATGGAAAGTTAGGGGCTAGCACTGGCTTTCAGAGAGCCAGGCTAAAAGCTGAAAAAGCAGTGTCTTCTTTTTTTTCACAAAATCCTAGAAACTCGAGCATCCCAGGTTTAGACAAACTCAAGGCAGGTCTAGAATTTCAAGCTCATGTCTGCAAAAGGATTAATTAAGACTGTCTCTGAAACACTGCCCTGACAAAGAGTTAGGGATACTCTGAATAAAGAGGGCAGAACCACACTGATGCTGCCTGCAGGTGTACAGGCAAACTGCTTACTCAGGCAGTTTCTAAGCCCTCCTCGCTGGCTCACACAAGGAAAGCTCCTCTAGTTGGGGTGAGGAGTTCAGTGGGTTGAATCTGCAGCTTTAGGGGCTAACCTGAGTAACCCACAAGTGCGGTGGCCTCACAACACAGCTTAACTCGAGTATACTTACATTTAGTCTGTCAAAAAGATCATCCTCAGGCTGCTTGTTCTCCATAAATAGCTGAAGGTTCTTAAAAACCTAAAGAAAAACAATAAGAGTATGAAATATACTTAAAAACTTAAAACATATTATGTCCTGACTTGGGGCAGTTCAAAACCAAGATCACTGATACCTTCAGTGATGAGGGATCATCCACTGAGAAACATCAGAGACCCTTTTTCAAGATGTATAATCAAATAATAAGGGCCCTAAAACAGCTTCTTCTAATGACCATAGGTCAGGCTCTGAAAGGGAATTTTTTTTTTGCTTTTTGGAGGGGCAATTGGGGTTAAGTGACTTGCCCAAGGTCATACGGCTAGTAAGTGTTACGTGTCTGAGGCCACATTTGAACTCAGGTCCTGCTGACTCTAGGGCCGGTGCTCTATTCACTGCGCCACCTAGCCTCCCCTTATGAAAGGGAAACTGGGAGAAGCTTCTTGAAGGGCAAATATATAAGAATGGCCGGGTCTCTAAGTGTCAAGAGTCATGTCTGAAAGCTTTAGCTTTGTGCTGGACTATAATTACTGCAATGCCAAAACCTCTGAAGCACATTCTGCTGCATATCAATGGTGCAAGAGTTTATTACCTTATCCTTGGGGACACAAATAAGGAAACGGACAAAAAGATGTTTAAAAGACACAAAATAAGAGATACTCTGTGCCTTTCAGGCCACCCCTTCCGCAGCCATGAACACCAACCAGAGCTGCTTACCCTCTTCTCAACAGGGACCTTGTTGTAGTATCGGATGGAGTCCTTCCCTAGGAAATCAAACTCAACCACGTATTCTTGGCCATCCATCTCTGGATGTAAGTTAATGTGCTCTACTCGGAGGGAACAGCAGCCCACGGTATCAGCTGTCTCCCCTTCTTCCTTCTCATTACCAGCTCTCAGAGCAAGCTGTAGATTTGGCAGTGGGAGTTGGGGAGGGGAGAGGGGGAAGGAAGAGGAAAGGGGGAAGAGGAGATGGCAGAAAGAGATGAAAACAGGTGAAAAAATTTGAATTAAAATGGGTAAAATGGAGGTTAGACTAAGATTTCATGAAATTAAAAAGGGAAGTCCTTTACTCCTCTTTGGGAAGTGTTAGGAATTCCCATCTGCCACCACTGAGTCCAGGGACGGGAAACCTGCAGCCTTGAGGCCACATATGGCCTTCTAGGTCCTTGGGTGCAGCCTTTTGACTAAGTCCAAATTTTACAGAACAAATCCTTTTATTAAGGAGATTTATTCTGTGAAGTTTGATTCAGTTAAAGGGCTAAACTTGAGGACCTAGAGGGCCACATGTGGCCTTCAAGCTGCAGGGTCCCCACCCCGTTGTACACCTCAGCTGAGAATCTTGTAATATTCTCAGCAGGGTATTGTTACTGCCTCAGGGGATCTTAGCCTTTTTGTGTCATGGACACCCCTCACAACCCTCATCAGTCTATTGAGGTTTATAGACCTCTCTTTTCAGAATTGTGTTTTTTAAAGGTACAAAATATCTTCTGATTACAAAGGAAAACAATTATACTGAGAGACAGTTATCAATATGTTAAAAAAAATACAACCAATAAATTCATAAATTCCCTGAAAGATAACACTGGATTGAGAACCCTTGCTCTACTTTGAGGTGGAGACTGGAGAAATTCATAACCTCTCCTAGTTCAGAAAACTTGGCTACTGTTTTTTTGTCACTAACACACGTTATTTCAAAAAAAGGGACAGAATGAGTCTGGCTTTTAAAAATCAAGCAATAAGGGGCGGAGCCAAGATGGCAGAGTGAGAAGCAGGACCTCCCTGCGGCTCCGGCTTCCACCTTCCCTGATCAATATAAAAAGGGGACTCTGAACAAACTTTGGAGCTGCAGAACCCACAAAATGACAGAGAAGCTAACCTCCCAATGAGGACAGCCTGGCAGGCTGGCAGGAATCGGCCAGCACAGCGTTCTGGGAGCCGAGCCCAGCCCTACACCGAGGCTTTAGCCCCAGGGTGGGCCTGACCAGCTGCTAGCCAGAGGGACTCCAGATCAGCAGCAGCTGTGGTCGTTTCCAGAATTATCAACACATAGATGGCGAAGGACAAAGTGAGAGGTCAATGCAGTCTGGACTTTGGGACCCAGTAAGTGGGAGTGCTTGGCTTTTGCCATGATGCCCCTCAGTCACTTGCCCCCGGGGCGAGATGCTGCTGAGACTCCAGCATAGCCAGCCAGCTCCTGCAGAGCGTAAGGGGGACCAAGCACCAGTCTGAGGGGTAGTCGCTCTTGTTTTAACCTTCTTGGATCTGGATTGCAGTCTAGGGTGGAGATCCTGGGGTGTGTGTCCAGCTTGCCAGAGCGTGTGGAGACCTCAGAGAGGGCACCCATCTAATACCTCCAGCAGCTGAGAAAACCCCAGCATTTGGGACGGAAGCTCCCCTATCTGGTGGCAGAGTCCAATTGTGACAAAAAGCCCAGGGGTCAAGTGACTGAGGGGCGTCATGACCAGGCAAAGGAAACAAAGCAGACAGAAGATTCCAACATTACACTCCTATTTGGGGGACAAAAAGGAGCAAAGCATGGAACAGGAGGAAGATAGTGAAGTCAGAACTCCTGCACCAAAAGCTTCAAAGGAAAATACAAGCTGGTTACAGGCCACAGAGGAACATAAGAAGCAGATAACAGAAGTGAAGGAAAAATTGGGAAGAGAAATGAGAACAATGCAAGAAAATTACAAAATGAGAGTCAACAGCCTGACTGAGGAAAATACCACCTTAAAAAATAGACTAACTCAAATGGCAAAAGAGGCTCAAAAAGGCAATGAGGAGAAGAATGCCTTAAAAAGCCAAATTTGCCAGATGGAAAAAGAATCTAAAAAGCTCAATGAGGAAAATCCTTGCTTCAGAATTAGACTGGAGCAAATGGAAGCTAATGACTTTATGAGAAATCAAGATGCTGTTAAACAGATCCAAACAAATGAAAGAATAGAAGGCAATGTGAAATATCTCATGGGAAAAACCACTGACCTGGAAAATAGATCTAGGAGAGAGAACTTAAAAATTATTGGACTACCTGAAAGCCATGATCAAAGTAAGAACCTAGAATTCATCCTCCAGGAAGTTCTCAAAGAAAACTGCCCTGATGTTTTAGAACCAGAGGGCAAAATAGAAGTTGAAAGAATCCACCGATCACCTCCTGAAAAAGATCCCAAAAAGAAAACTCCTAGGAATATTATAGCCAGGTTCTGGAATTCCCAGATTAAGGAGAGAATATTACAAGCAGCCAGGAAGAAACAATTTGAATATTGTGGAAACGCAATCAGGATAACCCAGGATCTGGCAGCTTCTACACTGAGGGATTGAAGGGCTCGAAATATGATATTCTGGAGGTCAAAGAAGCTGGGATTAAAACCAAGAGTCACCTACCCAGCCAAACTGAATATCATGTTTCAGGGGAAAATATGGTCATTCAGTGGAATAGAAGACTTTCAAACATTCTTGCTGAAAAAAACCAGAGTTGAATAGAAAATCTGACATTCAGATACAAGAAGCAAGAGAAGCATGAGAAGGTAAACAGGGAAAAGAAATCATAAGGAACTTATCAAAGTTGAACTATTAACATTCCTACATGGAAAAACAATAATTGCAACTTATGAAACTTTTCTCAGTAGTTGAAGGGAATAGAAATATATATATGTCTATATATGAGGGTATATGGGCATATGAATACATATGTGAATGTGTGTATATATGTTTACAGGTATACATAGAGGGCACAGGAACAATTTAACAGGAAGGGATGATACTTAAAAGGTGAAATTAAGAGGTGAGAGAGGAATATAATGAGAGGAGATGGGGAGAGACAGAATGGGGTAAACTATGTCATATAGAAGAGGCAAAGGAAAATGGTTACAATGGAGGGGAATAGGAAGGCAAAAGGGAATGGGTCAACCTTATTCCCATTGAATTTGGCTTGAGGAGGGAATGAAATACACACTAAATAGGGTATCTCACCCTCTAGGAGATTAGGGGGGGAAGGAGATAAGAGGGGGGATGATGGAAGGGAGGGCAGGCTGGGAGGGGGGGGAAGGTGGAAGCACCCATTTTTGAAAAGGGACGGGATCAAAGTAGAGAATAGAACAAGTGGGAGGTGGGATAGGAGGGAAGGAAATATAGTCAATCTTTTACAATATATCTACTATGTTATGGTTTTGCATTAGCCACACATGTCCAACCTATACTGAACCGCTTATCTTCCCAGTAAGGGTGGGAGACAAGGGAGGAAGGGAATGAATCTGGAATTCAAAGTTTTAAAATCAAATATTCAAATACATATATACACATATATATATTTATGTATATATATATATATATATATATACTATTATTGATACTATTTTACATGTAATTGGGAAATAAGATATACAGGCACTGGGGCACAGAGATCCACTGGAAAAGTCGAAAGGGTATGGGAGAAGACATGGGAGAGAGCAGAGTGGAGTAGGGGATATCCTGTGGGAATGCTGTTTTGGGGAGGTGGGTAGGGGAAAAATGGGGAGAAAATTTGTAACTCAAAATCTGGCAGAAACGAATGATGTAAATCAGAAGTTAATAAAGCATTTGAAAAAAAAAAAAGCAAAAAAAAAAATTGAGCAATAAGACGTTGCCCTGTATTGGAGTCTAAGACTTGAGAAGACCAGGGTTCTAAGCAAACACATATGCTCTGGGCAAAGCCTGTCTAAACGTGATATTAAGCTGAATGATGGTACTGGGGCTATCAGTTCCACAGGAAAAATGCTGTAAACGGACAGTATTAAGCAGGGTTTCACAACCTTATCATGAGGCTTAATTACTGTGACATCATTACAAAACAATTTCGATTGGGGTTATTTCATGCAGTATGGGAACACCAAGTAGCAGAGTAATTAGGTAACTACAAAAATGATTTTGTACCTTTCACCTGAAGAAGCTACAGAAAGAACTGGTTTCTTTGAGATAGCAACTACCTAATTCTCTGCTCATCCTCATTATTTTATATGGGCTGTATCTTCTACTCTTGGCTGGAAAGAGCTGGGTATGGGGCTGACAGCTGCCCTTTACCTAGGGCAAGTTTTTTAAAAAAGCAAAAGGAAAGGGGAAAATTCATTCACTAGTCTCCGTGTCAGTATGCCCCTTACCTTGTCAATGAAGTATAATGCTACAGCCCTCTGTCGGACTTTCATTTCCTTGGACTTCCAGTCTTCTCGGTATTGGTTCCGAATCTTGTCTACACACTTCTTCAATCTGCGGGCTGTCTCATACTTCTGCCAATCTTTCTCCCCCTGCAAAGACCCAATCGCAGGAGTTTATTGCTAAGAGCCAGAGGAGTAAAAAATGTATAAAGTGAAATGACTAAAGTTCAGGCCAAGCTCTGAGGAGTTAATACCCAAGTAAAGGGCTTTGGGCTGCACCACATTTGGGCTCTAATCAAAGAGATTCTTTGAGTTGGTAAATGAATAGAACTGAACTAAAAGGCAACTGGGCATATTCAGACTGAGGAGAGCTCAGACTGTCATAGAAGGATTGTCAAACCAAGCCCTCTTTCTTTTGTCAATCAAGTCTCTGGCGTTAACTATGTAAACTGCTTCATATTTTGGAAAAAGTACCCATCTGCACAAAGTGGAATACTGCCATTATCACAAAAGGCACCAAGTACCTCGGCATTCCCATTTCACCATTTCAGTTACACAGTCAATAGCATTATATAAATATGCCATAGGGCCAGAGTCCCTGCAATAGACTCAGATTCCATGGAACTCAGATACAGTATAATCAGGAAGGCAAAGAAGTTGATCCAAAAATGACAGCATGAGATGGTTAAGGTGCAAAAATAACTCCCACAAACACTAGAGATCATCATTTTAGGACCTCCTCACTTGTAGGCATTCTATAGAACAATTTTGAGGTTATTAAATTCATGTCTTCATTTGTGTTTTTAAAACTTATTTTTTTGATCTTTTGTTTTTATGTCACCTTTGTTTCTGAATATACACCCCATTCTTTTCTTCCCCAGAAAACTCTCCCCTGTAATAAATATTATTTGAAAAAAAGAGAAAAGAAAACAGTTCAGCAAAACTAAACAATCCACCAACTGTGTCTAACAGTATGGGCAATATTCCACACTCACAGTCTCGTGCCTCCGCAAGAAAAGAAAATGGGGGGCACTGTACTGTCTTCTCTTGTATCCTAGGCCAAGCTTATTATAATTATCCAATGTTAGTTTCACTTTTTTGTTCTTTCTGTTTATGCTGCTATAGTCATTGTGTACATTGCCTTCCTGGTTTAGCTTACTTCACTGTGCATCAGTTCATGTGCAAGCTTCTCTGAACTCTTCATCTTTATTATTTTTTATGGTACAGTCATATTCTATTACATAGATCTGCCTTCCCTTCACCCCTTCCCAGAGAGTCATCCTTTGTAACAAGGTATAAAAAGGGAGTTTGAAAGAAAAAGGAGCATGGCAAAATTAGCCAACACATCTGCCAAAATTGACATTATGCTCAATGTTCTACATCCAGTGGTCCCCCACCTCTATAAAGAAGAAGGGCACATTTTCTCCTCTCTTCTTTCAGACCAACCTTGATAATTTTAAATGTTATTTAAATTATATTAGGAATTTTGTTTTCCTTATCATTTTCCAATCCTATAATCCTGCTTTCCAAGTCTGAAGTCCTAAACAAAAAGTCTAATCAGTACAAATGTTGATGGAAAGATGACTTCTCAGTTTTTACTTCTTCCCCATGGCTAAGTACTTAGGAAGTGGAAGGCCTGGGGCAAGGACATGGAGGCAAAGAAACAAACACATTCTTCCTGCTCTCAAGGAACTCAGTCTAGTCAGGGAGATAGGGCCACCTAGCCGCCCCAATAAAAATATTTTTAAAAAGCTAATGAGAAATGATAAACACAATGAATACAGAGAATAATAGAAAGACTTACACGAACTGATACAAAGTGAAGCAAATAGAACCAAAAAATTATACACAAAGACTACAACAATGTAAATAGGCACAACAAATACAAAACACTTGAAAGTGAACCCTGCAAAACTACAAAGAACAAGCATGGTTCCAAAGAAGATATGAAAAAATATCCCATACCCAGTTCCTCTGCAGAGGTAGAAGGTCCATGGGTGTTGAATATTGCATATATTTTCAGATTTTTTTTTTCAATGTATTTATCAATTTTGCTGTTTTCCCTCTTCTTTTTTTCTTTTAAAAATTCTTTTATTTAGCAAAGCACTTCCCAAATAAATGCTTTTTCATTCATTAAAAAAAGAGGATATGATCATATATTTTTTAAATTAAATTTTATCAATGTCCTTCCATAAGACAATAAGTAAAAATTAAAATATTTTTTGTTAAATGTGATGGCTATGTAGAAACGGTTAGGGAAGGAATACGGGGGAAATTTAGACAATGTAAAAACAAAAAAATTCAATAAAAAGTTAATTTAAAAAACAGCAACAAAGTCAAGGACTCTAGATTAGAACTCTTGGTTCAGTGGGCTCTTCAACAATAGGCTTTGAAGTCACTGTTTAGTTTACTATTCCTGATCCAGTCTCCCCTGCATAGGAATCCACCAGAAGCACTTGGAGAGGCTGTTTGTCATTTATTGTTTGTCTTGTATCCAAGTTAGGGATATTCTTTCTTTCTTCTTCTGTTACATTTCCATTATAGTCATTGTATATATTGTTTTTTAGTTCTGCTTACTTCTTTTTACATCAGTTCCTACAAATGTTCCCTTAATCCTTCCCTGAATCATTCAGATTTATCACTTTCTACAATGAAGGGAACTTGGTTAGCCAGTTCTCAATTGATGGTTATCTATTTTGTTTCTAGGACATTATTACCACAATAAGTGCTACTATGAATATACTGGCTCATGAAGGCCATTTCTTGTTGGGTTAGTAGTGGGGTATCTGGGTCAAAAAGTATGAAATATTTTTAAAAAGTATTAATTTTTAATTCATTTAATTGTATGAAGTATTTTAAAAAAGTATTAATTTTTAATTCATTTAATTGTATGAAGTATTTTTAAAAAGTATTAATTTTTAATTCATTTAATTTTAATTAAAAGCAAAAATGCATTAATTCCTCAACTGCTTTGCAGAAGAGTAGGGCCAATTTACAGTTCTACTAAAAGCATATTAGTGTCCTCATCTTCCCACAGTTCCCTCCAATGTTAACTATTTCCATCTACTTTGTCATTTTGCCAAATTTTAGTTGTGAGATAAAACCTTAGGGTTGTTTTGGTTTCATTTCTCTTATTATTATTAGTAATTTGGTGCAGTCTTTCATATGGCTATTAATTATTGTGGTGCAGTAGATAAGAGTTCGGGGTCTGGAGTCAGGAAGACCTGAACTCAAATCCAGCCTCAGACACTAAGCTTTGTGATCCCGGGCAAGTCACTTAACCCTGTTTGTCTTAGTTACTTCACCTGTAAAATGAGCTGGAGAAGTAAATGGTAAAAGCACTCCAGTATCTCTGCCAAGAAAACCCCAAATGGGGTCATGAAGAGTCAGACTTGACTGAAGAAATGACTCAACAACAACAAACTCTTCTTTTCTTTGTCCATATACTTTGACTATTAATCCATGGGGGAATAGCTCAATTTTATGTACTTGTGTCACCCCCGTATAGATTTTGCTGGCATAGCTTTTCAGTTTCATATAATCAGATTATCTCTTTTATCTTTTGTGATCATCTCTATTCTTTCTTTGGTTAAGAATTCTCCCCCAACCATGAGTAATTCCTGTCCACAATACATGTACTAATAGGCTAACTCAACAGACTACCACTTAACTTCGGGCTGAATGGTGGGCAGCATGTTTTCATCTGGTTTGCTTTTCTGTCACGGATGTTTAACCTTTTCTCTTTCCAATGTCTACTCTAAAAAAATATTTCCAAATTCTTCTCATGGTAATGCTTAATGGATCAGGTTATAATGAAAAGATTATTTTTCTCCAGTAGTATTTATACAACTATCTCATTCTATAATGAAGACATTTGCCCATGTTCTTTACAGGACACTTCCCATTTTTATAGTCAGAGTTTATACTTACAAATCACTTCATTTGTTCTGTCTTGGGCCCTATTTTCTTCTCCCTTTCTTCTCTCTTGGGGATCTTGTTAGCTATTCTTGTGTTTAATTATTATCTCTATGTGGTTATCTCACAGATCTATATATGTCCAGTCCCAGTCTCTCTCCTGAGCTTCAATCCTATACCGCCAACTGGCTATTGAACAAAAACTGGATGTTCAAACAGGTAGCTCAAATTCAACATTTTAAAATAACCTTTACCCTAAAATCCACCCCTCTTCTAAACTTCCCTATTTCTATTAATGGTATCACTATTCCTCCAGTCTCTCAGGTTTGTAACCTTGATCTCATCCTTAGGTCCTAACTCTTTGTTCTTGCTCCATTTATCCAATCAGTTGCCAAATCTTGCCATTTCTACTTCTGTCACATATCCTACATCTGACTCCTTTCCTCAACTTACAAAGTCACCATAACCTCTAAAGCAAAAATAGATAACTCCATTCTCCACACAGCTGTCAAAACGAATTTCCTTAAGTGCAGATCTGACCATATTCCTCCTTGACTCAATCAACTCCAGTGGTTCCCTACTGCCTCTAGGATAAAACATAAACCCCTCTAATAAAATTACAAAACTCTTCATAACTATATGTCAATCTATCTTTTCAGCCTCATTGGACATTACTGTCTTCCATGATCCAGCCAAAGTGAACTTCTATGTATTCCGCACACATAACACTACATTTTGAGTCTCCATGCTCATCCTTCCCCAATGCCTGGAATGTAGTATTATGCATGCATATACGCATGTGTGTGTGCATGTACATACACATGTATGCATAAACCTCAGAGAACCCCTCTCTTCCTCCAAAATGTATATGAAGCATTATCTTCTACAAGAAGACTTTCCTGACCTCCTTCAACTGAGAACCTCCTCCATTACTAACCATCTGGTATTTAACTGCTCCCTTAACATTTATATTATATATATTTATAGACTCCCTATTTAGATGTAAGCTCTTTGAGAGCAGGGATTGTTTTATCCCAGTGTACAGCATAGTGCTTGGCACATAGTAGGTGCTTAATAAATACTAACTTCTGTGGGCCTTAGTTTCCTCATTTATTTGAACTAGATGATCTCTAATACTTCTTCCAATTCTGAAACTCTGTAAGTAGCTTCTTTTCATCTGATGATTCCCTTCCTCAAAGTCAGATAAATGTAGTATCTGATTTCTAACTATGGGTTTCTTAAAAGACTGTACTACAGTCAAACACCTACATGCCCTGAGGTGTTCACTGCAATGGGGTCCATCCTTTAGATGGTGCTAACACACACCCGTGAGAGTTTTTTGGCTGTTATTATTTTTGTGTGTGAGATCCTTTTTTCAAAACCAAAGGGAAGACTCCCATGTACTTGGGCCTCCCTCTAAACACACACACAGGCTGGGATGATTATTATTTCCAGGTGCTCTGTTACCTTGATTCGTGAGCTGGGATTCAGCATAATGTACTTGATGGATCCTTGGATATTCTCAGTCCAGGACACCAGCCAGGTAACCTTGTTATCATGTCGAACTTCTTTCCATTTATGTCCAGGGGGAGGAGGAGGAACCTTGGCATCTCTACAGAGGGTAATAAGACAAGAAGGCATTTAAGTGAAGAGAAGTAATCAATAGTAATTTCCTTTCCAAATCTATGAGGCTGGCTACTGTGTCCTAAAAAGTGAAGGGGGGAAAACACACACACACACACACACACACACACACACACACACACACACACACACACA
>NW_027187280.1:5507793-5610494 GCF_028583685.1 Petaurus breviceps papuanus | reverse complement strand
ACACACACACACACACACACACACACACACACACACACACACACACAGACATGTATGTGAATTTGTCTTATTTGTACAAATGATCAAGTTTACCCATTCTCTACTCTTAGTAAAAAAAATCCCTCAAATAGTAGAAATATTTAGCCATATGTAATTCGCACATTGCCAATTAGACTGGGCAATTTCAAAGAGTTATATGCTACCCCAATAAAGCAAGCCTTCCCACTTATTCTCTTGCCCAATCCCCTTTACTACTTTAAGCACTTAAGAAGAAAGCCAAAGACAACTGTGCTCACTTGCTACAGTTGATAATTATATCTTCAGGCATAATCCGCCTTTTCAACATTCCCATTTTGGGATGGTTGCCACGACCCCGGAAAAGACCTGGAGGTTCAATCTTGAAGTTAGCAATTCTCTCTCTGTGATTGTCCATCACACAGAAACCATACTCTTTCAATAGCCTTTCATTTTCCTCTTTGATTTTCTAAGAAAAGAAAGAAACAAAATATTAAAACCAAATTCAGACTTCAATCATGTGTTAGGATATTTTATCTATTGGCCTATAGGCCAAAAGTGTATATAGATATTAAAAAGCAATTAAAAAATAAATTCAACTAAAACATTCATTTGAACCCCAATCATTCTGAATTTAGAATTATCACATGGTACAAGTGATCTTTAAGGACTAAAATTTGAAATGATTTATTCCTCTGAATAGCCAGAGTCTTACCCAAAAAACATAAAGGAATCTAGAATAAAGATTACATCCTACCCCTGACTCTACCCTAAAACCAGGACTAAAGAAAACATGGATTCTTCTAATAGGATTACTCTGAACTTCTAAGCACAAGAATTATTTTATTTTAAACAACAATTTAATAATAATTTAAAATTAAAATGATTATATTACTTTAATAAATGTATAGAGTACGATACATTTTTATAATGCCCTAAGGTTTACAAAGTGCAACTTGTGAAATGAGATGTCCAATTATTATTAATCTCATTTTTCAGATGAGAAAATTTTGCCCCAGTTACACAGCTGAACACTGTCTGGGACTTCCTGACTCTAAATCTAGCACTTTGGCACACCACAGCTGTCTCCCTTTTCACTGATCAAACTTTTTTTTTTCAGTGATACATGCTGATGTTCATGTATCATTGGAGGCAGAGCCATTACTAAGGAATTTTCATATCTGGGACAAGTACCACAAAGCATTCTCAGAGCAAGCTGTATAAAAGGGCATCTGAGTTGGCGATGGAGTGGATCCTACTCCAAGGGAGGGGGCAGAACCCCTGGGATACCATAAGCGTATTGATGGGAAGGCTAAGCCGCCCCCTCAGAGGAAGAGGGCTACTGGGGAGCTTCCCATTTTAATTAATTATGCTGATAACTGGATGCTAAAACTAAAAGTTTCTTTACTCTTGGCATTCTAGAAGCTTGATTATTGGGCAATGGGGATGGAAAAGTAACACTTATAGGAAGCATATCCTTTTGGTAAGGCAGCTAAGACAATTGAAATCCTATAAATGCCTAACACGTCAGAAGGTCCACTTAGTGTAATTTCTGGATTTTTGCAGGGAAAGAAAATGATATCTCCCCAATCAGGGAAGTGACTTTCTCAAGCTCAAGGAGGCTGAGTTGAGAGTGGGGTCAAACAGAGTTTAAACTGCACAGACTCATGGACCCTCCAACACTTACACTTTTGCAGAGAAGATAAGAGGGCCCTAGATTTAATGTTATTAGAGGATAGAACAGAGATTTCCACCACTTCAGTGCTCTTTCAGCAAGATTGCTAAAATGAGTCCTCCCTCAGAGGCACAGATACACTGCCTTTCCAAAGCAGTGGGACCACACAGAACAATTCAGGCCAAGCAGTCATTCAGAGACAAAACTATCAGTCTTTTAGGCCAGAAGTTCTTAACATGTTTTGTGACCTTGACTTCTTTGACAGTCTAATAAAGCCTATAGATCCTTTCTCAGGATTTTCAAGATTTTTTTGGAGGGGGGAAGGCTGATGTTAAGTGACTTGCCCAAAGGTCACACAGCTAGTAAGTGTGTCAAGTGTCTGAGGCTGGATTTGGTGAGGTCACATTTGAACTCAGGTCCTCCTGACTCTAGGGTTGGTGCTCTATTCACTGCGCCACAAAGCTGCCCCCCCCCTTTTTTCTTCTTCAAAATTTTATTTTAGACTCAAACACCAGAACACAAATACAGAATGGGGAAAATAAAAACATATCATAAACTTAAATAGAAATTTAGGGAAAAAAAGCATGTCGTGTGCATCACAGAATATAAGAGAGAATTCAAAATATGTAACAATAGATTTTCATTTCAAGAAAACCTATAAGATAAATAAGTCACTGTGTTTGTGAATTGTCCATCTTTGCTTCCTCATGAGTTTTCTTTTGTTATGTGCTGTGCACTTTTTTACTTTCTTCTTTTTTCCTTCCCAAGATTTTTTAATATTTTTAAATTAAAATTTAAAATTAAATTTAAATTAAACAATATTTTTAAATACATAAAATGAAATGCATGGGATTACAAAAGAAACCAATCATCTTCAAATAAAGCTGTCCAAATATAAAAATAAAAGTTCATGGACCCGGGAAAAACATGAGCCACTTGAAAGGGCGAATCTCTGAGGGGAAGAAAAAAATCCTTGAGAAGGGAGGCAAAGGTGTTCTCAGGAAAGTGTGGGCCTCTATGAGGAACAGTTTTCCTTTCCCCACTTTAAACCCTGTCTCTCTTTGGTCCAACTGTGATCCACTGCTATTCTCTGGCCTGCTCCTGCTCCCTGGGCAGCAAGATGTGCTGTAAGGCATCCCCTAATGCACTACTACTTTTGAACTAGGACCTGACCTCCCTTTCCACCCCTCAGGCCGGGCCAGAGCTCGGGTCCTATCATTCCGTCCTCTTTCCCCTCTTTACTCTTGCCTGATAAATGCCAGGACATAGTATTGGTGTTCTGTTCTAGCAGAAGTCCCTCTTCTCACCAAACAGCAATCAACTCTTCCTCCTTATATTCCTGCCCCACTAACAGTTTTGATTTCCCACACCTCTCTTCCACAGAAAGGAAGTACAAATGTGGTTTAGCAGCCCTCTACAGTCTCCCCCCTCTGACAAATCTTGGGCTGTGCTGCCCTACATGCACTTCCAACTTTCCATTGTCACAGTGGTCCTGGTCAACAAATGAGTCAAGTCTTACTCTATATGGTCAGACTCAGGAATGATCAAGTACCTCATGTCTCATATCAAATTGCCCCGCTTGTGTGCTTGCATTGTCAAAAGTCCTTTCCCTGAGTGTAGATTAATGTCTTTATACTGTGTGGTGTCTGGGCTTCTATGAGAGAAGTTATGGGCTGTTTTGTGGCCTACTGTTACTCCTCCTAAAGGGCCTATGGAGTTATCAGAAAAAGTTAGGGGATGAGGCACAAATGAAAGGAAAGAGTAAGAAGAATCAATCTCACTTTGAATAATTTCTAAAATCTAGGTTGGCAAAGGGTTAATCCATTTTGTTTAACTACTTCCTTGTTACAAGGGAAAATTCTATTGGCTAATTAGGGTTGGGAGGAAGGAGTTATTAGGAAGTCAGGTTAAAAAAAAAAGACCAATAAAACATTTCTGTTTTTAAAACAATAAAAAAATAAAGAAATCTCTATTAAGCTGCCCACAAGGACTATCAGAATTGTTTCAACAATGAACATTCATACAGAAAAATATGAGAAGACTTATATGAACTGAAACAGTGAAGTAAGCAGAATCAGGATAAGAAATTATATAATTACTACTATCCTGTAAGCAAAAATAACTCAGAATAAATGTAATGATCAATCAATCAATCACAATTCCAGAAGACTAATGATGAATCATGTTTCTCATCTTTCCCAGCAAGGTATCGGTCTGGAAGTAAAGAATGAGTCACACACTTTCAGCCACAACCAAGATATGGATTAGCTTTGTTGGATTATATTTACTTGTTACAAAGGAGGTATTTTTTTAGGGAGAGATTAGAAAGGGTTTTAATAAAGGGGAGTAGGAAGTGTGGTGATAGTGATGCCAGTAAGAAAGGAAGATCAAAGAAATATTTCGAAAATATACAGATGAGGGGAGGCTAGGTGGCACAGTGAATAGAGCACTGGCCCTGGAGTCAGGAGGACCTGAGTTCAAATTCGGCCTCAGACATTTAACACAAAACTAGCTGTGTGACCTTGGGCAAGTCACTTAACCCCAACTGCTCTACCTCTCCTCCTCCAAAAAGCAAAAGAAAAAAGAAAAAAAAAGAAAATATACAGAGAGAAAAAAAAGGAAGTTGATTAGGAGACAAATGGGGCAGTATAAGTAGATAACACATTAGTTAGATTTAATATGTACTTTAAGAAACCAAGTTGTGTGATGTAATAGAGATTCATAATTTCACACATAAACCATTTTCTGTTTTGTTTTGTTTTTTGCTTATGGAAATATTTATATTTGTCAACTTCACAATAGAAAAGAAAATTTAATTAAAAAAAGACTACACCTCCCTCATTTCCTTGCAGAAGCAGAAGGTATAGAATGCTGCATATAATTTTAGACTTGGCTGAGGTGATTGTATGTCTTGCTAGACTGTTTTTTCCCCTTTTAAAATTCTTTTTTTTTGAGACAGGGATATATTAGGCAATGGAGATGATGTAAAAACAAGACAGTAATAAAAAAATTTTTAGAAGAAAAAAAAATCTTTTCCAAAGGCAAGGAAGATTAGGAAAATTTCCTTGTGAAAAATAATTCTCTAAGAATATGATGTTCAGGATTTATTTATACCTATGATATAGAAAGATTTGGTAAAAATGAAGTCCTCAGGTAAACAGAGTATCCCAAATAGCTTACAACTGCACTAAGACTTTTGAAAAACCCTATGTAACTATTCTAATCAGCAGACTTTAGGAAAATCATCAGTCTTTAATAAAAATCAGCAACACAAACTGTGAAAAAGAGTTATCAGCAGAAATTCAAAGTAGGATTGGATGGCCTTGGCTTAGACGCTTACCCTGAGAGTCAATTATAACTGCAGCCAGGTGGCAACGGTATATGGAGCACTGGCCCTGGAGTCAGGAGGACCTGAGTTCAAATCTGGCCTCAGATACTTACTAGCTGTGTGACCCTGGGCAAGTCACTTAAGCCTGATTCCTCCCTTCCACCCCAAGTCAATTATATAAAATATAGTTTCATCTTTATTAGGACCAGCAAGAAAATCCTATCATTCTCTGTCCATAACTCCCGCTCAATTTTGTACCTCCTCTTCCCTAAATGGAGAAGACAGTACTAAGTGGAAAGATGTCAAAAGAAACCTTTGGGAGCAAGGCTACTTTGTTAGCTAAAACAGGGAGGCATACTCGGGACAGGTGTCACTAGGCTTAAGGAAAAGAGCCAGAGAGTCAACATCAGGTATGAATTAATTACCTAGCTGATGAGTTGGGGTAGCTCTATCACCTACCAAATGTCCCACTACAAAATCTTTGGGCTACAGTTTGGTCAACGGAACTCTTAGATTTTTATTTGATTATTCAAATAATCAAATACTTGCTCAAGAACTCGTGTTCGAAGGTAGCAAGACTCAAACTAGATTTCTGTAGGGCAAGGATACTGGCCTACTGATAAATACATCCAGTCTAGTAAGTGGTGGTCAAAAATGAGAAGGTAGATCGACAAATCAACCATTATAATTAAGAGCAGCTGAAATTATATGAAGAAGACAGATATAAAGTCAGAACATTTGGGTATGAAACCCAGCTTTCTCATTTCCTTCATTTGGCCTTTGATAAATAACCCAACTTTAGTTTCCTTATCTGTTGTGGGGACAACAACCAACATTTGCAGAGAATTGTGATAAAGATCAAATGGAAATGTATGTAAAGCCCTTTTTAGAATCATAAAGGGCTATGCAGATGAGGACTGTGATTATTAGTGTTGTTGTGAAAAGGTTTTAAAAATATAGACATTGTACCAGTTTGTCTTCTTTGCTCATTTGCTTCCTTGCTTCCGACTGGGCTTTGAAATACTGGCTCATCTGGTTGAAGTCACACTTGCTAAGACTGGTGATATTATTTTTCTCTTCGTTAGTCATTTCCTGGTGGGTAAAATTATGGGGCAAGTTAAAAAGGAACAAAGAAAGATAGAAAGAAAAATGTCATACTTTCATTTTCTTCCATTTTACTTAGAAAACTTTCACTAATTCAGGTGGAGGTGCTGTGGGAGGTAGCCAGTCTGAATTAATGAAAAGTTTAGTTTTTTAAAATGCAGTTTATTAACATTGACACAATAATTAAGAGTTTTCTGGTACAGGTCTGGTTTCTGAGAAGAATGATATGAGATTAACACCAAGCACCAACCTGAGCAAAGCTTCACCAGCTCACTTGCCAGTTAGATGAGGCTGCTTCTCAGGGATTTCAGAATTAGTGAAGTTTAATTGTTATCATCTAACCACCTGGCCAGCATCATTGGAAAGCCCCAGTCAAATATGAATGAAGGTTGGGCTGCAGAAGTTGCAAAACCAAGTAAGGGAGAATAAAGAGGAAACAATGGATATACTACAGCATCCCTTCTCTTCAGTTAAACAAGAGGAACTGAGGTCTTCTCTCTATACTATATGCCAGTCACTCTCAAGACCATACATTTAGCTCATGTTAGAGAGCCTTACTTTGATCAGATGATATACAAATCTGTATGTACTCTCCCGACTACCGAAGCAGAAAACTGTTTTAGTTCTCCTATAAACTCCTGGAATTTCTTTTTCCTCCTACCCACCTTTAAACACAGCTATTAACCAAAGATCAGTCCTTCACTCTTTACTCTTCCCTGACAATGTCATGTACTCTCAGAGCTTCAACTACCAACCTTTACATAAAACCTCCCAAATCTTGACCTTGACTTCCAAGCTCATGCCACACCTCCCTCTGGATGTCCTGTCAGAAGCATTTCAAACTGAACCTGCCCCCAAATGAACTCATCCTCTTTCTCCCTTCAAAACCCACTTACTCTTTCTTCTAACTTGCCTACTTTTTGTCAATGTAACCATTATCTACCCATTGCTTTCATGTAATCCTTCTAAGACAAGACACTCCATGTTGCATTAGAATTACTTTCATACACATGGAATTATTCCTGTTAAAGTAAAACTATAGAAGGGTACTCTGGTAAGGCAAAGCCTAGGATCTTACCTTGAGTATTAGAAGCTCATTCAATAATTATTAAATTCAATCAAAGGATTACATCTAGAGCCAGTAGAAACCTCAAGAGGCCATCTAATTTTGAACCTCCTCATTTTATAAATGAGGAAACTGAGGCTCAATGAGGTGAAGTAGCTTGCCCCCAGGTCACACCAGGAGTGTCAGAGGTGAAACTTAAAACTCAGACGCTCTCACTCCGGAGGCAGGGCTCTTCCCACTGTACCTTGCTGCTTGTCCTATCAAATGTCCTTCTAACTCCAGGGAACTGCTCCATCAGTTATCAGTAGTACACTTCAAGAGACCTGTGATTTCACTGGCATGGGCATGCTCTGCCTCAGATACAAAAATCAATTCTTTCAAAACTTAGGTTTTCATAACTTGCTGTGACCACATAGCATAACTTATAAAGGTTTGCCGTAGTTCTAACTCTAATGGAGAATCATTTTTTTCCTGTTCCTTCTCACCTCTCTAGTGCCATTCTATATTGAAGATTTGAAAGTTCCTTTTAAAAAGTAGACAATTCCTGTTCTACATCTATTTGTAAAGAAAAGCATAATGTCTTTAAATCATTCTTCTGTAAATAGAGATTACCTTTCTGCAGTGTTTTCCCCTCAGTATAGTATCTGGTGTACTTACTTATGTTCCAATCAGTGCACTGACTTTGGGGGTCATTTTTGTGATTTTTTTTTTTAAAGCAACTTATGTGTGACTTTGGAACCCTAGCCTTCCAGACCACCTCAACGCGGCCTTGTTGTTACATTGCACTGGCCGTCATGGGAACACAATGATGTGTTTTTCCTTACATTTTCCCACCGATGTTTAAAATCTTTATGAAAATGCTGAGCTCTTCAGATGGACCCTGCGACAGAATCTGTACATGATCATATTTGGGTCAGCCAGCATTAGAGAACACATTTCCATTTTAAAAAGTATTCTGCCACATTGTAAAAAAAAAAAAATCTTTTAAAGTTCCATTTTACTAAAATCTGTGGGGGCTTACCTTTCTCCAGTCCTTGAAGAAATTTTTCCTAAAGATATCCTTAGTAGTGTATTCATGGTCAAGCATTTTTGCAAAGAATGTAGCGACTTCTTCTGCTTTGGGACTCAGCTTCATGACTTTACCTACAGAAAAGGTGTTCCCAACAAGAGTTAGCCAAGAATTAAAGCCACATTCTATATAAGCCCACCCCTTTTCCCAAGACCTGTGGGACTCAAGATAGCTTTTCTAGAAACCAAGTCACCACAGTCAAATACATTTCCTTGGTAGTTCTTAAAAAGTCCTGAAACAGGCTTCTGATGCTGCTGATTCAGGCAATGTAGCCCCTAGGGACAGACTAAAAACTTAGCAGACTCACATGAGGAAAGCTCAGCTCTTTCTGTGAAATGACAAGCGTCTTTTCCAATATGAGTACTATGAAGTCAGATCCTCATTTACATATAGTTCCCTCCCTGTGAAACTGAGTACTCCGACTGAGCTTCCTGAGGACAGGAACTGTGTCTTCCCCAGGGTTCTGTACAAAAGCGGCGCTTCATAAATTGAGGAACGGTCTTAGGGCTTTCAGCAGCAAACAAACAGAAGGTTAGAACTGAAACGAACCTTAGGTCATCCTTTCGCTTTCTACACAAGGACAGGAAGGCCCACAAGACTTGCCAAAGGCCAAGCATTAATCACGGAGCCAGGCCTAGTTTCTCGGGTTTCCTGCCTCATTCCATTTCTGTTGCAAAGCAATACCAATTTTACTGAATAACTGAGAGGCAAAGTTTGATAAGTGTGAGTTTTATACACACTGAGCTTTTATTTATACTTACTGATGAGTAGAAAGATGTTTTACTTATTTATTATTTTATTTATTGACCATCTTTGAAACTATTTTCCTCTGGAAAATTTTTAAGGTAAATTTTAATTTTCCTGAGAAATGTGTTTTTATAGATCTACCTTCTGTTCATGGATGATCTGCTTCAATCCCCTTACGTGAAAATAGGATTTAGCTCTAAGTCAAAGTTCAGGCAAGGAGAAAGCCAAAGTTCTGTCAGAAAACAAGGATGTTATTTCAGGAGACAGTTGTAGCCTCAGTGGACTGTGGCTATCCTCTCTGTCTGAAATAACAAATTGTCAGACCTAGAAAGAACCTTAGAGATCACCTAGCTCATCAATTTACAGAGAACAAAACAGGCCCAGAGAGGGGAAGCAACTTGCCAAGGTCATAGTGAAGAAACACGAGCCTATTTAAAAGTCATTATTAGTCATCCCTCCGGAACTAGCCAAAAGATGGCGCTCTTTTCCACACAAAGAGGTCTACTTTTAGATTATCTAACCCAAAGGTGGCAAACCAAAGGCTTAGAACCCCACAGAACCCTTGACACAGCTGTGGGAGCAAATTACTAGATATAAGAAAGAACTGAAATAAAGCAAAAATTCACAAGCAAAGAAAGTAATACTGCAAACAATCAGATTTCACATACAAATGAATACATGTTTATAATGTAAATATATGCCAGGATATTCTGATTGGGGAAAAAATAAAGCTTGCTGCCCTTTGTCTCTGACACTGGTGAGTGGAGAGAAGCTCATCCTCTCAGTCAGCATGGCCAGTCCTGACCTGAAAGCTTCACTACAAGAAGGGGCCAAAGGGCCAAGTGGCCACAGGAGTCCATTCTGACTCCTCTAGCCTCTGGAATGTCAGTGAATTTTAAATGAGCTTCCCAGAGCTGATGACAGTCGTGGTGGTGAGAATGTGATATGGCTGTTCCTGGCAATGATATCACTTTATGGAACAGGATAAGCACTGAGATCCAGGAAGAAAAAACTGCTGAGTCAGAGCTGAAAAACCTGATGTCCCTCCAGGAAAAGGAGCTCATGCTCTTAGTCACAGCAGGGGCCTACCCCCTTCCCCGGCAGGTTTTTATGGGAATGTGAATCTGACAGGTGACTCAGAATTCACTTCCCAAGAACACTTGTAGGACCAGTTTTGACTTACTCCCTAGGTGGAGCTTGCAAAAACCTGTAAACTCAGACCAGAGGGAGCAGAACAAGGCACTAGTTCGTCCAAAGGGCTGAGAATATCTGAGATGCCTACACAGGACATGGAGCCAAGGAAGGGCAAGCATGTGGGAAAGAGGCCTCAGTGATGATTACAAATCAGAAAGCGCAATACTAGTGATCAATGCCAAAAGAAAACGACTCCAAATTGACTAACAGAATCAACACGGAGACAAAGTCCAAGCCTGCGATTTCAATCAGGGCAGGGGAAAAAAAAAAGAAGCCCTGAGTTGGGAACCTTTTTCTCTCTTCCTAAAAAGAACATTCAAAGGCAACTCCCAGCCCCCAGCCACAGTCCAGCACACCACCTTTGGCCCCTAATCTTTACCCAAACAATGAGAGGCTGTGCTTTGAATGGCTACCTCTTCTTCAAGGGTTTGTAGGGAATGATATATTACAGGTTAACCCCTGAAACATCACCTTGCTTCTGAGTACAGATGAAAGAGTAATTATGTGCCAAGTGTTTACATTTATACACGGACAGTCTTCCCACAATGCCAATTCGTTATGTTTGGTACTATTCCCATTTACCAAATGTAGGCAGACCTAACCCTCATGTCCACACTATGACTTCATCACATGAAAACACAGGAGATGCCTCCTAGGATGGTGCTTATGAGCAATGAGACACTTAACTGCTATCTGAAGCAACTCTGGGGATCTAACTGGAACTCCCCATCACTGGCACTGCTTCCTCCTCTAGTTCTCGCCTGTGGGAAACTCACCACTTCATGGTAAAAATGATAAAAACACAAGTATATACGGCATGTGAACAGGCCTGCCAAGTCCTTGCCTCACAACACCCCTGTGAGGCAGGTACTGCAGGTGTTACGGTCCCAACTATACATGCTACCTATCACAGACCTAAGAGCCGAGTTAATCACTGGTTTACTTTGAGATATGAACAATATGGATCTAGCTCACAGAAAAAGGGAAAACTTGAGATTGTCATCCTGCATATGAGATGCCAGTAATGCCTGTGAGCATGTGCCCAGCTCCATGGGTTTGCATGCACTGCCGTGGCCAATGGACCAACCGGCCATCCAGGGAACAGAGAGCAGAAGCCTTGCAGCTGCAGTGCTCCAGAGGTGGGGCTGCCAGCTCCAACAAACATTTATCAAGTACCCACTCAGTACAGAACACTATGCCCCCCTAGGAGAGTCAAAGTTTAGATAAGATATAGTAACTGCCCTCGTGGAGCTCACAGGCTAATGGGAGATAAGACACAAACACCAAGTAATACAATACACACTATTACATAGTGATTGTGTTAGGTGCAAAATTAAATGAGCTATTACAGGTGTGAGGAAAAGGGTGGGCAAAAGCCGAGGTACGAAAGTGCAGGGTGTGGCTGAGGAAAGCAGTAGAGTTTGGCTGGCAGCTAGAAAGAGCAGAGGGGAGGAACATGAGATAAGGCTGAAAAGGCAGATTATCAGAGCGTTTAATATCAGGCAGAGGAGTATGAACTTTCTTCCATAGACAAAAGAGAGACTCAAGATTTTTGAGCAGCGATCATGACCGTGTCTATGCCAAAGGAATCCAGCAGTGATCTGGAAGGACTGGACCAAAAAGAGAGGGGAGGCAGAATGTGTAAGGAAGCTATTACTATAGCTCAGGTGGGTGGTGGTAGTGTTAGAGAGAAAGATGAGGGGACCAATTCAAGGTATGCTGCAGAGCTGAAATGGTCAGTACTTGGTAACTGAATGGATAGGAGAGGGAAGGGTAAAGATAACATCAGTGTTACAAACATAGGAGAGGAGGGGGGATGACTATTCAGTCAAAAGGAGGAGAAAGTTTAGGAATAAAGATGGAGAGCTCAAAGCACAACACCTGCCTACTCAAGCCAAAGCAGAGACTAGAAGAATCAGAAGATGGATCTCACCCATTACTGATTAGTATCTCAGATGATACAGTCACCTCTGTTTGCTGAAGTTATGAAGTTACTAGTATGTTGTTATTGAACCTTGAACCACAGTGTGGTTTTGATAGGACCACTGGTCCCAAGGGACATTGCTAAACCACAGGTGCCATAAGTACACCTGTAGCACCTACCTCCCAGGGTGGCTAAAAGCATCAATGAGGTCATGTCTTTAAGCCACTTTATAAACTTGAGAGCACAATATAAATGTCAACAAATCTTGCTTCTTCCCTTGATGTAAAAACTTCTTGTGCTTGGGAGGTGTGGGGGGGGGGGGGAACCAAGGCCTTTAGGACCAGGGTATCTTCTCATCTGTGTTGTCCCAAGTGACTGGGAAGAGGCTAATGTTGGGGGACTCTGTTGGTCAAGGTATCTTGTTGGGGGTGGGGGCTATCTTGCTTTACTGGAGTCAGTGGCCTGGGATGCAGCTTGACTCATAGCCTCTTGTCATAATCAATTATGTGAGATCCTCTCTTCCCTTAAAAAGAGATGAGAGCAGGGGAACCAGATGACTAGGACCAGCCTTCATGGGATCATAGATCTGAAACTGGAAAGGCCTTCCTTGGCTATCTAACCCAATTCTTCCATTTCAGATAAGCTCACTGAAGCCTAGACAGCTCAAAGATTTGCCCAAGGTCAGAGAGGCAGCACAGTCAAAACATGAACCCAAGCTAAGGGTCAGTGCTTTTTCCACTGCAATGTAGGCAGTCCACCTTTGCAAATGAGAACATGTTAACGGCCCCTCCTCCCCTTGGGGACCTCAAAGTAAACAGAGTTACTGTTAACTATCATCATAAGGCAATTCAAACTGTTTTCAGGGCACTCAGGTTATAGAGGTCTATGACAAAGATGGTCAAATTCACCATTTTAGACCTTAAAGGCCACTTCTGTGATTTATGAACTCAGAAGTAGATGCATACATGTACTGTGCTCAATCTGGTATTCCCTCATGGACCCCAAGGACAGTACAATTCTAGGTCCATTTCCTGTGACATGTATCATGTCAATTTACTTTTACGTTTTCTAAACATAGGTTTGCCTTTCCATTTCCTAAAAATAGGCTGCCATGAGTTTGGCTTTCCCAATGAATTCATTCACAGAGAGACCACAATGGAACAGAATGTGATCAGAAGGGTCCCTAGAAATACTATTCACATTAAGATGATCTTTAGATCAACTTCTGAGTTTGAAAATGAAAACCAACTAAACTAGAAGTTTCTTCACAGCACTGTTTTAAGACTAGATGTATTTCATTAGATCCTACCTCCAACTCTTCCCCCCTGTGGAGGGGTGGTCACCACACCAGCGTTCTTCATGACCACAACCCAGACAAATCCTGAACAACTCACCATCATAGTAGAACTTGACATTTTCTGGCAGAGGCTCGTAAGGTGGAGCAAACACAGGGCCTTTATGTTCCAGGAATTTCCACTTGATGCCTTCAGGATAGCGCTCTTCTTCCCACCTTTATAAGAGAGGGGGGCAACCTATATTAGCAATCACCTTGCGTAACATCACCCATCAAATGTCAAGGAACCTATCGTCTATTTGGTTGACTAGGAAAGCTCTGAAATTCCAATTGTGTATCCAAAGTTTGTCCCTCAACCTGAAAAACCAGGTATTCACAACAGTAAGTATAAGGAGCTCAGTACAAAAGCATGATTTGTTTGGGGAATGAAGATGTATCAATCTGTAACTTAAATTCCAAAATGTAGGGTGCATCTAGCAAAGTCAGCAAATTAAATGCCCTTGTCATCATCAACTCACTTGGTCTTTTAAAGCACTATTAAAATAGGCAAAGTTTTGTCTCTCCAATAAACAACCATTAAGATTTGGCAACTTTTCTCCCCACTTAAAACCGTAAAACCTCATAATGAATATTCAGGCTTCACCAATGCTATTTTCACTTCTCCCCTTTTCAAAGGAAAAAAGTTAATTATAAAGGCCCCTCAAAAGGCTGTGTCAGCATATACATGGATACCATTTTCATCTTACTACTCTGAAATTCTAACATATAAAACAATACATATTACACAATAACAGCAATATCAAGCCAAAGAAATACAATTAGTATTCAAATCATAACTATAGTGCTATTAGAGTCACAGCACTGCAGGACTTAACACTTGAACCTCATCTTACTCCAAGCTCCAGCACTTTTTTTTTTTTTAATAGATGGGAAAACTACAGCCTGGGATAGTTGGGGGAGAAGATTAAATTAATGGAAGGGCTGGGACCAGAAGCCAGGTTTCCTGACTCCCAGGTTCAGTGTTCTTTCTACTAAAAAACATTAGAAAGCCAAAGCAGTGTTTTCTACCCATGAGCAAATATGTCCCGCCTGACCTATTCACAACCATTAGAACTCTAAGAGAAATAACTATGTGCTGGTGGTGAACAGACATGGGAGGAGAAAAAGGATGTTTCCCTCCCCTCCCCCTCCCCCAAAACACAAAACTTTCTCAATCTCCAAAAATCTAGTTTTCTACTTCACACCAGCTTCTTTGTGGCCCGGTTGTCTCTCGTCCTACTGCTTCATTCAAATACAATTTTCCCTATTTCATCTTGTCTAGCTGAAGCTCTCTATAACCTCTAATTGTAATGGAGTCACTATGGGCCATCAGACACTCGCTACCAGTTCCATCTTAGTGGGAAGACTGGAGAACAGAATTTAGTCCTATAATAGGTTATTGTCATAGGATCAATGTCTCCTGCTGTGAAAATAAAATCCTAGGCCTCTGTCTGCTTTAAAATTTCCTGACAAAACAGTTCCAAGTCATTCCTAATGAAATTTTATAGTGAGGATTATCAGAAAGGGTAAGAGATGAGAATATTGGGGGGGGGGGGTAGAAAATGCTTGGTTAAAGGAAAAAAGCACACAATAGGAAAGGGGTTGATCAGCTATAGGTAAGCCAGTTCTTACAATTTTATGTGAATATCAAAGTTAAATGGATCTTTGAGCAAACCATTTCTATAGTTCCCATGGAATCTTGGCCATTTCAATAATTAGGACTCTTCACTCCCTATTATTATGGTCATCTTTTACTAGAAGCTCAAAACTCTTTCAACAGGGCTCTGAACTAGTCACATATATCAGGTAGGAATAGTTGGGAACAATTTCAAACATTACTAAGTCTTTCTCTGTCTTAAAAAAAATTTTGTCTGCTGCTCTCTCTAGAAGGGCTATCAGTAGTAAAATACAGAAAGCTACCAAATTACAGGAGTGCATTTTAGGTTGTTTATATAACACATTTTCCTTCAGTAACATTACTGTAAATGGTGGTTATATTTACAGGTTAGCCGAAAGAGGCCTATTTTTGTTTAATGTATAATATAATTGGAAATATATATTTACAATGTAAAATAAACAAGCTTGATACAGATGTCCACATTTCCACTATATTACAAATAAAGCTCTATCATGAGGCCTTCTCATGGCATGGAGGTGACCCAGGGCTCTGAAAGGCTTTTGTCAGCGCAGCACAAGGCCAAGCAGGTCCTACCAAGCTGGAAAATGCAGCTGCAGAGTTAAGCGTATGAGGCTGTTGTCTAAGGACCAGCACAGCTAAGTTCAAAGAGACTCATCGGCAGGTTGGCTACATGGTAATGAAGCTTTTGGTCACTGTGGTTCTTAGAGGCCGGCTACTCGGTTTGAGGAGGGGCTGTGATATGTTAGTGGAGGGGGCACCCATGCTAACTAACTACAAATCTTTGGAGTACTGAAGAATAAGTTAAATAGGTTTTGCACACTGGCTCGGGGGCCTAACCTACATTGCAACATTTCTTTTTTTAATAAAAATTAAATAAAAAATTTCAATTAAAAAAAATCTATTTTCTCTCCTTTCTACTTTCTTCTCCACCTCCTCATTGTAAAAAAAAACCAAAAAACAAAAAACAAAAGAAAACCAAATACATGTGTAACATTGCTTTAGGAAAAAAATGTTCTTTAGGAATATGGCACCACCGCTACTTCTTCAACTCCTAGAAGAGTCAGCGAGGGGGCAGAGGTCAGAAGAAAGTGTGAGAAGCAGGTACATATGTAGAGTGTGGGGAAAATAGAGGGGCCCAAGGCTTGTGATAACCTCTTTTCCCCACTGGTACACAACATTCTACCTGGATCTTGGGATTGCTTCCAAAGGTTTAGTGGTAGGAGCAGGACATTTCACTTGTTCTTCCTTCTCCACAACCTAACCATAAGCAAGAGAATACTCTTACCTGCTGCCTCTCACCTTTGGCAAAAATAAAGAAATACAGGGGCGGCCAGATAGCACAGCGAATAAGAGTTGGGATGACCTGGGGATCTAATCCGGGCTCAGACACTTAGCACCCACCCAGAAACACCTGGCCGTGTAACCTTGAGCAAGTTGCTTAACCCCAATTGCTTAGGGGAGGCCAGGTGGCTCAGCGAGTAAGCGCACTGGCTCCAGTGTCGGGATGACCTGGGGATCGAATCAGGGCTCAGACACTTAGCACCACACCCAGAAATAACTGGCCGTGTGACCTTAAGCAAGTTGCTTAACCCTAATTCTCAAAAAAATAATAATAATAAAGAAATGCAGAATTGTGTTCTGCTCTCTGCAGTTCCAGTGAGTCTATTCCAGTTGTGGGGAACCTCTAGGTCCTCAAGTGCGGCCCTTTGACTTAATCCAAACTTCACAGAACAAATCCCCTTAATAAAAGGATTTGTTCTGCAAAACTTGGATTCGGTCAAAAGGTCACATCCAAGGACCTAGAAGGCCACATGTGGCCCTGAGGCTGCAAGTTTCCCACCCCTAGTATAAACCAACCATTTCTACTAGATAGGAGTAGTTAAGATAGTGTTTGTACAGACAAACCAGGTTTCTCTGCCTGGGCTAAATAAGTGAGGAGAAAATCAAAACACCATGGTAGGCACTCTGCCCTGTATGTTATGCTAAAAAGCCTCATCTATGTTGAAAGAATTCAAAGTAAATCTGAGGAAGCACAAACTTACTTTATTAATACTAAATTACAAATTGTTTTATATGAGTCTTGATCACCAGCAATAGTGAGCTACTTTTTTCAAACCTGCCCCTCCTCACCTCCCCATATGCCATCAGTTACAAAGCCCTTGGTTTTAAATAAAGATTTGAGAAAATCACAAGGCACACTTGCGGCACTTCATTTTAGAAGGGACCCTAACTCAAGGAAGGGGAGTTACAACACCAACTTTGCCAGTGGCTTCCTGCTACTTTTTGTCTGGCCAGGTAAGAGTAAAATGTAGAGGCCTCCCTTTCATGCAGTTTCAGTTAGAAAGAGGTAGAGATTAACTGAAAAGTTTTTTTTTTAAAGTCCTCCTCAATGCCCCCCTCCAAACCAAAATCTCACTTTATCCAACCAAACCAAAACACCTGCTCCAAGACACAACACTTCTCTCTATAATCCTGATCAAGTCCCATCTCCCACCACAACCTGCCAATGTAAAGGTCAGTTCCCCTCTGGTGACCTTGGATTTTCTTACTTCCTAACAAAAGATCCTGCACATTCACTCCATCAGAGTATCTCTCAGTAGCTGTGGCTGTAATGGCTGCACTCTTCATCCACAGGAATAGCTCATACAAGAACACAGCAGGTCACATTTCCTGCACTGTTTCAGCCCACCAGTCCAGTGTTCCAGCTGAGCTGAGAAATAGTTAGAATGCCAAGCTTACTAAGGTCCAATAGATTGGGACAAATACCTCACAAGGGGATAGTCAGCATATAGAGGGAACATAAGAAGTTTATCTGGATGCCCCACATAGTTCAAAGTGGGTGGGGAGGGTTGGTCTTGGAAGTCATGGCCTGCCAACTGAGCTCAAGGATAAAGTCAGAAAGCAGCTGGAGTTTTTTCGAGTATGTGAGTTTAACAAAGAAGCACATAAACCAGATTAGAAAATCAATCTTTGAACATTTTAATTATTCAGAAGAGAATAACAATATTCCTCTGTCACCTTATGCAGTTTGAACAATTAGAGGTGCTTCTGGACAGAACTGTGGGAAATCCGCTAGTACAACAAATACACTGGAATGGGAAGACTGACATTCATGCACAACAAACAAAGCCTCTCAGTGACAAGCATTTGAAGGAGAAACAAAAACTGACTGGGGCATTCTAAGAACTGACTTGAAAGGAATACAAAATGCCCTGAGAATGCTTAAGTCCTGCCCTGTAAAGAAATTATGAGATGTAAGTCAGCTTAGAAGAGGAACCAGACCCAAATCTGAACACAGCAAGCACCTTCAGACTGGGAAGTCCCCATTGCCTGGAAGGAAAGTATAAAGATTAAAAGAGGAAAAAAGAACACCTGAAAAGTCAGACTTTCAGAATACAGCAAATCTCCTTCGCTTCTGGGACAGGTGCAGTGGCTTTGGAAGCCACAATGGTCCATACTGAAGAGAAAGGAAAACGAAAGACAGTCAGGCTCACCTGGGCTTAAGATCAACCCACCAAGCCACTCAGTTCTGCCTTTTCATTAGGACTATTATAAAAGCTGAGGTTTCTGAAGGTGATAAAAAGAGATGATTTTAGGTGGCGAGTAAGGGGAAGCAGCAGAAAAAAATGGAGGACTTGGCCATCTAAGCTCTGTGGTTAGAAGTTACCAACAAGTGACACCATGGCCAAGGGAAATGAAAACAAGACTGAAAAGTGATATCAAAAGAATAAATATTTTTCAAAAAGCTAAACTGAATTCTTTAATATATAGCAAAGTAATTCTACAGTGACAGGAAATGGGTAGGTGTGTATTTCTTATCTCTGAGTGAATTTGTCACATTCTCAAACAAACTGCATGATATGTATGCAATAAGTTTGACATTCAGGCTTCAATCCATTGTAGGGAAGTTAAGAAATTGGGGTTCAGGGGGAAATACGCATTAACAACCTGGCAAAAGCTATTCATCTCTTGATCCGTGGGATCACTCATCCACAATTCAATCAATTTTTGGTTGAGGTGGGATTCTAGAACTAGAGTTTCTTTTTAAAAAAAAAAAGAGAGAGAAAAACCTTCAAAGACTATGGCTTATTATTTGTCATATGAATCCAAAGTACAAGTGATTAATTAAAAGTAACACTATATTATCCAGAAAAGGCAACAGATATCTTTTAATAAAGATTTAAGCATTCAATTGTTAGGCAGTTTCACAGTATAAGGAAATGTTACTGTATTTATGAAAAGTTCCCCGTGTCTTTGGGAACTAATATGCACAAATATCAATGGGAAGAGAAGAAAGGAATCATGAACCTGAATCATAACAACAAAGTCAATTTCCGGAAACTGGAAATATACCCAAGTTAGAATATACCCTGAATTCATCACATGGAGTAGGTGTGCATCTCCACTGGTAAGATAAAAGACCAAAAACTAACTCACAGCACAGTTTGTGATTTTTCAATTATTTTTTTGGAGGGAAAGGACCCTATTCTAAATGTATCTATTTCTGAGAAACAATAAAACTGACAACTCGTAAGAAATAAAATTTAAAAAAAAAATCAAAACCAGAGGGAAATAAACAGAAGAGCTTCCTAATGTGTTTAGTGCTTCCTAATTTGAGATGGGAGAGGCCCAAAAATCCCTTTGCTTTCTGAGTTCATTTGAGAAACTCCTTGTTCTATGACTGCATAGCTTTCCCCCTTTGCTATACCAGATCTGTGCTAGGATTTACTAACCTGACTTGAACCTCTCCTAGACAACCTCTGTTGCTGCCACCTAAGCCCTTGTATTAATGATTCCCTCCCCATGGTCACCTAGGTTCTACACCACTGTCCGGGAGTTTCTCCTTTCTGTCTGGGCAATGATAGCACTAAGTACCATCAAGCTATATGTTCCAACCTGGAGCCTCTTTCCTTCCTACCCACATCTAATCTAAAGCTGTTAAGTCAATCTAAGAGATATATTTTTCTAAAAGAAAAAAGACAGAAGAGAGAACCTGGAACCTTATTTCAGAAGATATTCTCTTAGAGGAGAATACACCTTCTACATTATTACCCCAAAAGTGAACTCTCAAGCTTACAGACTAAGTTAGGTAATAGAGAAAAACGGCTAAAATGTTAACCTAGTGATGACATGTTACCATTTCCATTTTTGCTCCTCCTCTTTCTTGGGCTTCTTCCGCTTGTTATCTGGTTCAGGAAGTTTCTTGTCTTTGTTCTTGATTTTTTTTGCTTTGTTGTCCTAAGAGAACAGTAAGAAAAAAAGTGCTAAGTCACGGAAGGAAACTACTCACAGGTAGCAAAACACTGAACTATACTCACACACAGTTTCTTGGAGAGTTGAGGATAAGAATGTTAAAGACTGGCTTCACAGCATGTGTGAGTTAAAAGGAATTTCAGATATCACCTAGTCCTCCCCATTGGACAAGGAAGAAACCAAGGTGAAGAACGAAGATATTAGTACCTTGTGAGATGAAGATAGCTCAGGGGAATGTCTACATTTTTCATCGACTATACCTAGTTCTCAAGCACTTCTATGCTAGCAATGTCTAGGTACCCATGTGGCCCAATGCTCTCACAACTGAGCTAGTGGGAAGTGATGTGTTACCACTATCAAAAGGTAAACTTGAGGGGCGGCTGGGTGGTGCAGTGAATAAAGCGCCGGCCCCACAGTTGGGAGGACCCGAGTTCGGGTTCTGGCCTCAGACACTTAACACCTACACACACAAAAAAACTAGTCGTGTAACCTTGGGCAAGTTACTTAACCCCAATTGCCCTCCAAGAGGCAAAAAAAAAAAAAGGTAATTACTTGAAATCATATTCAAAATCATATAGCAAAACCAACATAATGCAGCCAGACAGCCTTAAAAAGCTTATTAATTTCTACAATGGCTTTTTCCCCAAGCCCTGGTTTTCATGAATCCACCAACATTAGGCAATAGGATTAGAATGGTAGGGATCTAGCAGCAAACATAAACAATGCAAGCTCACTGAAACTTTTGGTACGAAATATCATAACCAAACGGAGGACGTAAAATGTAATTTTCTTTAAAGTAAGAAGAGCTTGTAAATATACAATATTTTATATTGTATATTATATCATATGCCATGCATATTTTACACAGTCATATATTTCAGATCTTTCCTTACCCTCAGGAAAATTAAGCTTTTGCATACATTTTATTATGTATCCCTGAGACAGCAATATTTCAACACTTATTCATGTCATAACGTGCATCTGAACCCCACTTAGATGAATTGTATGAAATTTTTAAAAAGGAAGATGTGGTTCCTGGGAACGGATGAGAATCCTGAGTTTATTTAGATGACAAGCATTATTACCATTTAAACAAAAACAAGATGAAAGAAAAGGAAATACGGTTCAGTGAAACTAGTCTCTTAATAGCTTCTGAAAACCCATGCAGATGTTCACATCAGTAAACTACTGGCTCCAGTATAACTTTCAGATCTCAAAATGGAAAAAAAAACAGCACTAAGGGACTTCTGGGTAATTTTCAGACTAGAAAAATATTTAAAAAAATATACTTAAGTTTACACAACATCTGAGTTCCCTGCCCTAATAAGCCTGGTCCTTGTCTGAATATCTTCTGTGTTTATTTGTCTGGGGGAAGGGAGGGCAGCAAGAAAGGATAAATAAAGGTTGAAAAGAGATAGGATGGGACAGTAAAAAAGGCAACTAAATATTTTTCCCAAAGGGTTTAACTAAGGTATCCATTATCCACAACCTTACCTTCAATCTCAAAGCCAATGTCTTGTCTTGATTTAAAGAGCTCAGGTATACGATTCTCTCAGTAGAAGAGTTAGTAACATAAAGCCAGAGTACAGAACACTAAAGCAAGACCAAAGTCTTGGGCTTAAGCTACACATTCCCTTCTAGACTGGTTTATGCCAATTACCTACATATAAAAGCACAGGGATTGGCTACCATGAATCACCATTCAACACTATTTTGAATTCCTTGGATCTGGCTGCCATAACTTGTGCTACTGCCAGGAACAGGAAAGTGGTCAGCAAAAAGGAGGCTGTGAGAACCAGGGAACTGAAAAATGCATTCTCATAACCTTTCTGGGCTTATCTACTCACTACTATTCCTAGAATGGTTTATAAAAAATTCAGTTTCAGGGGGCTGGACTAGGTGGTCCCTAAGATTGCTTCTAACTTTTAATCTATGATCTCATTCTTTCTTCTAGAATCAAACAGTCTTTTAGATGGTTCTATAAGACTCAAGTTATCTAATGCCTTTTTTTTTTTCAGCAATTGGGGGTAAGTAACTTGCTCAAGGTTACACGGTCAGTTATTTCTGGGTGTGGTGCTAAGTATCTGAGCCCAGATTCGATCCCCAGGTCATCCTGACACTGGAGCCTGTGCTCTTACTCACTGAGCCAGCTGGCCGCCCCTTATCTAATGTCTTTACCTCTAGGATTTCTAGTCATTGGTTGGCCCTCAGGCAGTCTCAAAGTCAAAGGCTAACCTCACTGTTATTGTGAGCTCTTACATCTCCTTCTGTAAAGAAAAGTCCAAAACATTCACAGCTACTGCTTTCCTTTCCTCTATGTACTAACTACAAGACTGTGAGGTACAAGAAAGTCTATTATCTATTTCCTTGAAAAATGATTTTATACTTTTTCTTTCTTTTCTATTATTACCTGTTACTTCCATAGATCTGAATAAATATTAAGAAAACATCTTGCCTGATAAAAGATGGTTAGCAGGATTTGGATGGAGCAAGAAAAATAGTGAAGCCACCCTCTTTAATACTCTAGAAGTGGACTATTCATCTTACAATAGGGGTAGGGAACCTTCAGCCTTGACGCCTCATGTGGCCCTCTAGGTCCTCAAGTGTGGCTTTTGGACCAAATCCAAACATATGTTCTGTGAAGTTTGGATTCAGTCAATGGGCTATACCTGAGGCCCTAGAGTGCCACATGTGGCCTCAAGGCTGTAGGTTCCCCACCTCTGCTAGCAAAGCTGATCCTTAGACACCTAAAACAGTAAGTTCTAGTAGAACAATTCAATCTAGTTGGTTTACTATAAAAGGTCCCTAACTTTATGGAGTAAGACTTACTTCTTAATTTTCTTAAATTCTCATGGTGGGGGACAGTGGGGGAACCAGTAGCCTAAAGAGGGAATGTCAAGCATAGCAACAGTTTTTAACCGCCTCTTTATCCTCCATAGAACCATATGTAAACCTCATCATGCCTGAGTAGATCAACATATCTAAGAAAGCCACCAAATATGGGGAACATGGCAAAGCCACTTGAGCAATTTCCTAAAGAGGCAGTCATTTCAAATGGTGAGAATGCCAACATTCCCAGAAAAATAAACCAGGAATCATTTAGCCAGCAGATGAGGAGGGTTTGACTGAGTATATCTGGATAAGTACATCTTAGAATTAGGAGAGATGGTCAATTTAATATATTCACTCAATGATGGGGAATGTTTTAGACCTTGTAATTTCACTGTCATCACTTAGGTTCACAAAAGAATTTTTTCCAAGGTTGCTTCTACGTCATCGGATAACATACTTAAGAGCTGGGAGGAATCTTTAAAGGGCATCATTGCCAATTTACAAATGAGGTAACTGAGGACCACAGACATAAAGCGATTTGCCAAAGGGAAAGAATGGCAGCAAATGGCAGAGGCCTAGGGATAGCGCCTCTCATACCAGACCCTGGGCCCACTCCATTGTACTGTGCTGTCTCCCAATCAAATTCAGAAGCTCTCTGAAAATCATATGAGCTAGAGATGTCAATCCCAAACAGGAAGGCCCATTCCATTTTCTTACTAACCTCTTCTTCCTCTGGTTTCCGTTTCTTCACCTTCTTGATATCTTCTGTTTTTATTTTCTTGGGTTTATAATCAGCCCTAGAGAATGAGAGGGGGAAAAGACAGAACTTTGGTATAAATCAATTACTTTGTCTTTATTTCTCACCAAAAGAATGAAAGAAGGCCACCAAATGGGAATGCGATGATGATGTAAGACCAAATAGAAAGCAAGAAAGCGAGCTTGCAGGCGTGGTTTAAAATCAACTCTAAGCATTTATATTGAGCCTCTTACGTCCCGGGCCCTGTGCTAAGTACTTTTTACAAATATTATCTCGTTGGATCCTCACAACAGCCCTGTGAGGTATATACTATAATAATGCTCATTTTCCAGTTGAGGAAACTAAGGCAAATCAAGAGTAAGTAATTTACACAGAGTCACAAAGTTAGTAAAGTCTCTGAAGACGGAGCTGAAATCAGGCCTTCCTGACTCCAGGCCCAGTGCTCTCTATCCACTGGGCCACCTAGCTGCCTCTACTCCAAGAAGAGGGAGAAGTTGTCAAATGAAAGTTTAGAAACTAAAATTATAACTCGACACACTATGAAAGCCTATTGTGAAAAGGAAAGTAACTTGTTTCCTTGTCGAATAAACATTGAATCTGGATCGATCTACTACTTCCCTCATTAAATCATTCCATCAGTCATTCAAGACAACAGTGACAAAAAGGTATGAAAACTGAAGCCTGAGTCTTATGAATTTTCTTTAACAGATAATCAGGGTCTAAATGCCAAAGTTGTAAAGCTGATTTTGGAAACTCTGTTCTCCATGCCTGGGGACACTCTTTACTCCCCTCTCCTTTTCAATTCCCGGCTTTCTTCAAATCACAACTAAAATTCCACCTTCTACAAGATGCTCTTCTTTTTTCAAGGGGGGAAGGCAGGGCAATTGGGGTTAAGTGACTTGCCCAAGGTCACACGGCTAGCAAGTGTTAAGTGTCAGAGGCCAGATTTGAACTCAGGTCCTCCTGACTCCAGAGCCAGTGCTCTACTAACTGTGCCACCTAGCCGCCCCCAAGATGCTTTTCTTGATTGCCCTTAATGCTAGTGCCTTTCCTCTGTTATTTATCCTGTCTGTACTTTGTACACAGTTGTTTGCATATTATTTTCTTTACCACACTATAGGCTCCTTAAGAGCAGAGACTTGTATGTGTGCTGGGGGGAAGAGGGGAAAAGGTTTGCAGGGAAGGGGTGTTCTTTGTATCCTCAGTGCTTGACACAGTGTCTGGCACATAGTAGGTACTCAATAAATGCTTGCTTATGGAACTGGATGGCAGACTTTGACCCCAGATCTTCTTCAGCACTACAGCGAGCTCCTGGACCTATTTCGTCCTGCCTGTATCCTGTGAATCCATGCTCAATTTGTGGAAGCACAGTAAGTAAGAGATATGTAAATTTAAAAAGGAGCAATTAAAGTTCAACAATTTAGGGAAAGGAGAATGAGCTAGTCTGAAGTACAGAATGTCTGAATACGTGTCATTATGATAACTTCTGTATGGATCAAGTATCTATACTAACTGAAACCTGACGTACAAAGTGTTGCCTCAAAGTAACTGTTTTTTGGGGAACTGCTTTAAGAAACTGTTTGGAATGGCACATATAATTAGCATATCAACTGGTTTTTAAGTAATAAGTATTTCAAAGGTACTCAAAGTTTCTTCTGATCTTAAATATCTTCAGGGCTGTTGTGAGGATCCAATGAGATAATATTTGTAAAAAGGACTTAGCACAGGGTCTGGGACATAAGAGGCTCAATATAAATGCTTAAGAGTTGACGTTAAACCACGCCTGCAAGCTGTCTTTCTTGCTATCTATTTGGTCTACATAGTCTTAAATATATTCAAGGTTACTCCTCTTTTGCACTGTGCATTTATGCTCAACAAACCTTTACTCCAAAGAAGGAAAACCATCTAATTTTATCCACTGAATCCAAATTCTGAATTAGTCAAATTAATGAAGTTTCAAACTGCAACTATGCCAATATTGCATTGACTCTTCTGGACAGCTTCTCTCCAAACAAGGAAGCAATCTCCTTTTCTGCCCAACGAATCAAAATGAGCATTACTCACTCATCATCCTCTCGAGGTCTCTTTAAAGGCTTGATATCTTCTTTAGGTGAAGGAAAATAACCATCATCATCTGGTTCATCTTTAATACGAGGTGGACTAAGGAGAGAAAGTTGATAGTCTTATTAGTAATACTGGAAATGTCTGAACTAAAGGTAGAGATCATCTTACTAAGAGAAAACCTTCAGTATGATGGGATCTTCATGTCCTCTGCTTCTACAACAGAAATAGATTAAACTCTCCCCTTGTTTTATGTATCCCATTAGTTATATGAATTTATCTACACTTCCTAGAATGAAAGATTGAGTCATCTCACTGGACCTGTTGTTCCCTTCCCTTCTGCATTAAGAGGTGCGACAAGCTGAAAACAACTGGAGCCCCTTCCCCACTGGACTGCCTACTTACTCCTTCTACTCCTTCCAGACCAGGGTGGACGGATTCAGTGACCTCCTTCTATCACAAGGTTTGAGTGATCAGCCAGGTCATCGCTAGAGACACACTCCAAAAGGTCTTCACATCTCTAAAGTAACTCTCCCAACATTTCACACATACTCGATAAGCAGAACTAGCAATTGAACTTCTTCTGAGTTCAAAGCCAGTATTCCTCCTACTATACTGCATAATACACAAGTCTAAAGTAGATACAAATTTCTAAAACTATTGCTTCTCCTTGTAAACCACTATAATTCTAAGCTTTAATGACATTAGTTTTCAAAAACAAAATCACCACTTACACAAAGGAAAATGACATAGAATAGCTTCCTTTCTTATCAAAATCCTCCTTGTCAACTTTTATAGTTATATGAGGTGAAATCACTACCCACAATCCTCAATGCTGAAAAGTTCAAGTTCTCCTTACCAGATAGACACCTCCATGTTTAGAAACCAGTCAAATGCATGTTTGATTCCAGGACAGTCACAGGTAATAAAAACACATAACATATACAAAACTACCCCAAAGGAAGTACTCCACTGGAAGGAGACTGAATTATTATTATTATTATTATTATTTTGGCTTTTTGGAGTACAATTGGGGCTAAGTGACTTGCCCAGTGTCACATGGCTAATTTTTGTGTTAAGTGTCTGAAGCCAGATTTGAACTCAGGTCCTCCTGACTCCAGGGCTGGTGCTCTATTCACTGTACCACCTAGCCGCCCTGAGACTGGATTATTCTTTTCAGAGAGTACAGAAGACTACAGTTTTTTAAAAGGAACTCTGGAAGGGAGGCCAGGTGGCTCAGCGAGTAAGAGCACCGGCCCCAGTGTCAGGATGACCTGGGGATCAAATCCGGGCTCAGATACTCAGCACCACACCCAGAAATAACTGGCCATGTAACCTTGAGCAAGTTACTTAACCCCGATTGCTTTAAAAAAAAATAAAAAATATTAAAAAATAAATAAAAGGAACTCTGGGTGTACTAATTTATCAGTGACAAAAAAGGACCATGTTTTAGAACTGAATAATCTTGTTATTACTAATTAGAAAATGTTAAAATCTACAGCAAGACACTAAACCCAAAGAAGACCAGTTATATTTCTAAGATAAGAATGTGCTAGTGCTAATTAGCTCAAGGAGCTTTTGACTTAAATGATCAGTCTACATTTCTCACAAAACAGTTTAAAATTATGCCTGAGGGAGGCACCTGTTATTCCTACTTAGAAGGTCTCAAGACTGACCATAAATTGTCCTAAAACTAAAAGTTGCAAGTTTTAGGAACGAACTCACTTTGCTGGAAGCAGCAAAGGAATATCTATAGCCCTGTCCAACAAAATGAAGCAACAATATAGGATTATTTTAGGGAATTTATGCCTTTGAGGAAAAACTGGAGTCCTGGGAGAAAAGAGGTTGAGTATTTATCCATAAAACCACAAAATTCCTGTACCCCCCAGATTTATCTCTATGTACCATATTGCCTCTAAATATGTGGTTAAATGGAGGTAGCAGATTAAGGCTATCTCCAGACAGTGCTTAAAAGCACCAAAGACTTGAGAGAATGAAATTTGCCAATGAAATTCTTTGAAAGAAAGTGGAACACCTTAGTGGTGTCTCCTGTCACTGTTAGCAAAGAGGACAGAAGAAATCTTAGCTATGTGGTAATAAAGAATGGCTAGCATTAGTAAGTAAGACAAAATAGAAGCTGATAATTGACTTTAGTTCAATATATCCTTGCTATGCTATCCTAGTTTGTGAACATCCAAATTATGCCACACACCCCTCCCCCCATTCACTTCTGGAAAAATCACAGCTCCAATCACTTCCTACCCCTCAAAACAAATTATTGGTATACTCATATTGCTACTTTCTTCCCAATGTTTGACAGGACAAGAGTCAATGTTGGCTCAGTTTAAATTCTTCATCCACTGCAATTGTCAAGAAGACTAAGCCTGGGGCAGCCAGGTAGCACAGCGAGTAAGAGCATCAGCTCCACTGTTGGGATGACCTGGGGATCAAATCCGGGCTCAGATACTTTGCACCACACCCAGAAATAACTGGCCATGTAACCTTGAGCAAGTTACTTAACCCCAATTGCTTAAAAAAAAGAAGAAAACTAAGCCTGGCCTGTCTGTTCCGAGGCCCAATGGCCACTAACATGGCAGTTAAACTAGTGGATACCAATATTGAAAGATAAATCAATGAAGCAGATTCCTTACCTAGAGAAACCATTTTCTTTCTCCTTCTTTATTTTTGCATCTCCAGATGCTCTTCCCTATAAGGAAAACAGTATAAATTGATCAGGGGTTCAAATGATTTGAGTTCAGGTGAATTTCTCATGGAATCACAAATACCAGCTTTGAAGACTTTAGACATCCTTTTTATCACAGGCTTCAGCTTTTCTTTTCATAAGGAACTTTCCAAGGTTATCTTAAAATGACAGAATTTTAGAGTTAGAAGGAACCTAGAGGATCAGGTAATCCAGTCTCCTCATTTTACAGATGGGTAAACTAATGCTCACCAAGGCGGACTCTGAAAGTAGCAGAGCTGAGACTAGAACAGAGATGAGATTAGAACAATGTCCCATGGTCTTTCTGCTATATCCCTGTTCCCTGACCCCCAGTTTTTCAGAATGGTAAAACATGTAAATTCTCTATCAAACCTCATTATGGTTTCAGAGGTTCAGAGTGGGTAAGGAATGGGAACCATGGAGAAAGTGGGAATAAGGATCAGTGGGTAGGGAGAATAGGATGCACTAAAAAAAAAAAAAAAGCTTATAGATTTTAAGACATAAGAACCTTTGGTAACCAAGTACTGTACACTAGTAAAAATTTCCCATGAACCAGTACAGTTAGTTGGGAAACACAAAGCTATATCATACTAACTCCCTTTGGAAGGGAGTTTTGTTTCAGGCTACGCTGAAGTCTAATTTAATGAGAAGGGAGGCTGCCTTCTCTTCTAAATGAAGATTTTAAACCTTTGAGTATAGATATGCCATTTCTCCCACCTTGCAGACATCATTGTGTCTCTCAATGATCTGCTATGCAGAGCAGGAAAAAATCGGGAGTGAGCCACTACACTATTTCCTATATTTTTTAAATTTAGCCAAACCAAACAGCCACATTGCTCTTCTCTCTCAATCTTCTAAGACTTGTCAGACACATTGAGTCTTTCAAAAAGTCTGTGCAGTATGTTCTATCCCCAGCCAGATGGGCAGAACCTCACTGAAAAAGTTTCATTTGGCTAGGCTGGCTCTGTGAGGCTCTGACGGATCATGATGAAAAATCAAAAACGCAAAAGCAAATAACCAGCAAGAACTTTCAGCCTACAAGTAATAGCAATGCTAAGAACAATGATCAATATTTGCATACTGCTTTAAAGTTTGCAAAGCATTTTACAAATAACATCTCATTTGATCCTTTCAATAATCCTGTGAGATAAGTGCTATTAGTATCTTCAACTAAGGCAGACAGACTTGCCCAGGACCACACAGCCAGTAAGTGTCTGATGAAGGATTTGCTTCTTGGCTCCAAACCCAGCACTCTACCCACTATACCCATCTAGGCCATAATTTTGATCGTGCTTTTCCTCTGCCCAAAAATATACTTCACCTGAAAAAGAGTTTTATATCATTTAAATATAACTTATTTTGAGGGATCCCCATAGTCTTAGTTTATCCACTGATTAACTGAAAGGTTTCCAGGTAAGAAGCAAAACAAAATAATAAGACACTCATCTGCCGGGAGAACCATGAACGGAATTTGCTTTTTGGGGCTTAAGACTATGATTTGCTTCTAAGTCTCAGGCAAAACTGCCTGGTTCAAGGATCAACACATTCTCTATTAATACAGAAAATTCCTGTGTCGTTTGGCAACTTAAAGTGCCACCTCCGTTTCTTTTACCATTGAAGAATAAGGTACCTTTTCTTCCTTTCGTTTCTCCTTGTCTCTATCTTTGTGTTTGTCTTTGTGTTTCTCTGAGCTGCCATCTTTGTGTTTGGTTTTCTCCTTTTCTCTGTGTTTCTTCTCTGAGGAATCTTTGTGCTCACTGAAAAAGACACACCGAGTTAGCCTAAAGCAGGGACCACAGGGGTTCATTTCACAGGATCATCTCACAAGATACACTGAGATAACATGAACCATGGAAACTCACAATTGCTTTATACAAACAGTCTTAGCACAAAGATCAAGTAGAACCTTTTAGCCTTGTCTGAATTGATTATCTTTTCATTTTATTCTTGAACAAAGCAACAAGACAGAGAAAGAGCGCCACTAATGATGTCAGGCTTAAAAACGTAAAAAAAAAGTGATCTGGAATTTACAAAGACACTCTGCTACCAGAGCATTTCGATTCCCCCATATGTGATAAAACAATGTGAACCTGAAATTGTCCATTAAAAAAAAATTACATGGAAAGTGTGTTTGGGAATTTCATCTCAGGCTTAGATTGACATGTAGAATGTACAAAAAGCAGTGAGTTCTTTAAGTGACCAGCAAGACACAGAGCCTCTTTCCAGTGAGCTCCAAGGAAAGAGAGGGAGGAAAAAATGTGGATAGATCGCAGTCTTCTCTTTTAAAAGGTCACTAATACTCACTAGAAATCAAACTTTGCTACCACTGCCCCAGCAATGAGTCTTCCTTAGGCCTGCCATGTGAGGAGGTTTATATAAAACTTTGAAAAGTACTAAATTATACAGTCCAAGAATGCAAAACCTATCTTGGATGAGCCTGCCAAGTAGTTCCACAAGCTAATAAATTCAGTGCAAATTCAAGTGCCAGGGATTAGAAGCGCTGATCCAGAATGTCAACTCTGCTAATGGCCAGGTCCAGCTGCTCTAGCCCCCCAGCTCTAGAAGCTGTACCGTCTCCTGCTGATAAAAGAGTTAGTCTTTCACAGTATTTAAGGATCCCCAGTTTTAGTCCATGGAAATATGGATGGGCTTTTTTTTGCCCCTTCAAACTGTCAACTTGACTATTTTTTAACTGACCTGAACATTCAGTAAGGGTCTCACTGGATTATCATAATACAGTAAAGACAGCATTTAGGGCCCAAAGAAGATTATAACCTAATCGGAAAGATAAATTCAATCATATATCTTCCACTAACTAGCTATATGACTTTGTACAAGTCACTCCTCCTATTCTGACCCTGCTTATACAATGAAGGAACTGAACTAAACAATTTCTAGGTTCCCTTCAGTTTTGAAATTCTATTATTCTAAGCACTAAAAAAGGAGGGGAAAAAAAAATCACTTTTCCTATTATGTGGTTCTTCCTCCCCTCCCCACCTCTCCAGGCCAAAGCAGTGAAAAGTGATAACTGAAGAGCTGATCTGAATCTCACAGCCAAGGAAACGGAGATGAATAACTCACATTTATATAAAATGCTTTACAATTTACAAAGTGCTTTCCTCACAACTCTGGGAGGTAAGTAGTAGAAGAGAGGTTACAGCAGAATGTACAAGTATAACTGTGTCCCTTTCAGAGAAGTGCAGAGGGATTAAGTGACTTGCCTAGACCAGTAGCCAGCAGAAAGGCTGAGATTCAAGTCATAGTCCCCTGAACCCAAGGGGAGCGGCTCTTTCTCCGATGCCACACTGCCTCCTAAATATTCAGCAAACTAAGTTTCAAGAAAAAAAGTTAAGCTGGTGGTAGAATATTGGAGAGAAGACATAGAGGGAGGAAAATCTCTAGTCACATCTGGGCTTTGTTGGTACTTGATGATTTTCAGGTACTTTCATTTATCTTCTGGTTCTTCCCAAGGGTGTGCTGGAGTCAGCTTGAATCAGCTCTGAGAAGCGTTTGTTAAATTTTCAGTATAAGCACTCACACCTCAGAAACAACAAATGGTACAAACCAGGGCCTGATTTATTATTTTGTTGATTGTCTAGATATAAAAGTGATGGAGAAAATGTTAATAATGTACATTAGGCTTACAAGAGTGTCTTGCACACGTTACTTCTGAGAGCATTCTCAGAGTCAAGAATATTTCCCATGGAGGGATGAAACTGGGAGATCCAATTAAAAAGGGACCAAGATTTGTTAGCTCATTTAAAGATTGTATTTTGTTGATGAAAATAAAATTTCAAGATCTCTGAGAGAGTTTTCATCCTGCTCCTTCCACAAGAACTGCAAATAGAGGCTAGATCCCATAAGGCTCCCTCTTTCTTAAGTTCCATTCCACTTACTCTCTCTGACTTAATGAAGCTAATTCTCCCAATGCTTGCCTGCTTTATTAGAACACAGGCAACAGCCATTTAACATTCAATGGCAATCAAAGTGTGCATGAGCACATGAGTGCAAACAGGCTACTGAAAAAAGATACAAAGCTTTTTTTTTTTCAGTTTCCATTTGTTCACTAGTTACACTAGACAGTGGTCAAGTAAAAGAAGTAAAGAAATCACAAATAGCCCAATTTGTAATCAGGGTGTGAGGTGTCCTGTGGCCCACCCCTCCCTTTCCCACACACTCCAACACGAGTAGTGACTGGTTGGCCGTATACTTGGCCCTCGGGGGACAGAGCTAGGAACAAATGAGTAGAAGCTGTAGAAAAGACAGAATTTGTTGCAATACAAAAGAAATACTTCCTAACAAGCACAGAAGCCACAAGATGGAACAGATGTACTTACTCCAAGGAGTGGTAAACTGATTTCAAGCCTTTTTTCTGCCTGTTCCCCATCCCTGCAATGTTCTCCAGTCTCCCCTCTATCTCCTGGCTTCCTTGGCCTCCTCCAAAACTTAACTCAAATCCCACCTCCTTGTTCTGCCATTGCCTTCCCTCTAAAGTTCTCTCCCACTCACACTGTAGATGCACATTTGTCTGCAGGTCATCTGCCCATTAGGATATGAGCCCTTGAGGGGCAGGCACTGTGTTTTTGCCTTTCTTTGCATCCCTAGAGCTTAGCACAGTATCTGGCACATGGCAGGTAAGTCTAATAGATACTTGCTTCATTGACTTACTAGGCCAAGGTATAGGGGTAGTCTTGAATGACCACTGGTCAAGGATATTGTGTAGGGGACTGCACTTGAAATGTGGATTGGATTCAATGACTTCTGCAGTTCTTTCCGAAGTTGGCTCTATGACAGAGGTGCTGGCAGTGACAGTGAATCACAATGCTTCTTCCTTTCCCAACACTTCACTGTGCCCTAATCAGAAGCATGCGCATGGAGTTGTGGTAATATGTCTCCTTTTGTCTAGGCTTTGCCCACAAAAGATGAAACCAGGAATTCGCCCTTAGTGGGGAATTGTAAGATCAAAGCTGTTGCCAGCAGATAGGAAATTAACTCCAAGGCAGGTAAAAGCTTTAAAACAAATCTAATTTTCAACAAGGTTGAACCAGCAACCCCCTTCTTAACTTCCAAAGTAGCAAGGGATTTATGATCAGTACAGAGCAGAATGAGAATACAAATTCATCACTTCTGGAGAGTCATGAATATTTGGGGAGACATCACCCTTTCCTAGCTAATGGGATGCTAATTCTACCACTTGAATTTACTAGATGCCACATACCTGAAAGATTCCAATAGAATTGAAGGTCATCTACAGCCATTCTAAAACACAGGATTTTCATAGGAAACATCAGGAAATCTAGAACCTTGCTTCCTTCCCTCAAAAAACCTCCCACTCTAGTTGGAAATACTTAAAAATATAAAAGGTTGATTTGGAAGGCAAGCACGTTTTCAGAATGCCAATCAGGTCCCGCTACAGTTGAAAAAGGTTTAAATGGCAGATAATGGTATTCCCCAAACTTTCCTATTAGTTTCACTTTTTGATGGGATCCAAAATTACCCCCACCTACTCAGTATTACAAACCCAGAGGGAAAAAAAAATCCCAAAACATTGGACTACCAGCTGTGCACAGATGCTGTATGCTTGGCTCAGATTTCATTTCTGCCTAGAGGGCAAGATATACTGCACTAACAGAGAATGAGAAATCAACACTCTATCTGAAACAGAGGAAGAGAAAGCAACTTAAAGACACCCTCCTAAAACGTTCATGTTTACATACTACTACAAGATCCAAGCACTGGGAAATAAACCCCCAAATCTATTCTACAAAACACAATATAGCTTCACAATTATGATGGTCAAATCCTCAAGAATGGAGAAAAATGACCATGACTTCTTCCCTAGTCAACTGAGGGTGGATGAGAAGGCAGGAATAAGGAGAAAGTGACAAGGAAAGGGGGAGGAGAGGAGAAATGTGTCCCCTTGCATCCACAGGAAGGAATGCTTTATCTATAGGTTCATTTTAATACAACAAACATTTATTAAGCACCTACTATGTATGAGGTACTGAGGATATTATAAAAACAAAAATGAAGACCTTTTACTTCCTACATTTCTAGTCTTCTTACTGGCTTTTCCAGTCTTCTGACACCATACACTCTTCTACATACTCTGTGATCCAGTGAGCCAGGCCTCCTGCTGTTCCTAGCCCAAGACACACTCTGTATCTCGTGATTCTAGGAATGTTCACTGGCTCTCCCTTAATCCTAGAATTTTCCACCTTTTGGTTCCCTGACTTTCTTTAAGCCCCAGCTAAAATCCCACCTTCTACAGGAAGGCTTTCCCCCTTAATTTTAGTGCTTTCCCTCTGTTAATTATCTCCATGTATCCCACATAGAGCCTGTTGGTACATAGTTGTTTGCAAGCTGTCTCCATTAGACTGCACTCCTTGAGAGCAGGGACTATCTTTTGCCTTCCTTTGTGTCCAGAGATCAGCACAGTTCGTGGTGCACAGTAAGAGCTTACTTAACGTGTTTACAGACTAGCTGATAATTCCTCTAGACCCTGATTTTAGTGACTAGACAACACTAAAGGTGATCTAGTACACAGAAAGACAGAAGTAGTTCCTTGTTATTCTGCCCAACTTGTTTTACCTACAGTTTTTGTAAGCTAAACTTTTACATAAACGCAAGACATTATCATCCCTCACCTTAACAGCATGAAGTTGTCTTTGGTCTAACTCTAAATTGGTAGAGATATCACAGAACTCTCTGAGGTCAGTGCTAAACCCTAGATATTGTTTTCTACCAACCTATTTGAGAGCAAGCATTCATTCATTCTGTAAAGGCTAACAGGGGCACCTATTATGTAAATGTCATGGGGGGTAGTGGGGAGGTGTGTGCTATAGATGGATTAGACCAGAAAGGCTAAGTAGATAAGACTACAAATAGGTAAAAAAAAAAAAAATTTAACAAACAAATTCACTTGAAGGGGAAAGACAGATTCCTTTGGGCTTAAAGTGGACTCACTAGCAAAAGTATATACCACATTACTAAAAGATTGTTTCTGAGCACTTTAGAAAGAAAAATAGTAAAGATCATTGATTTAGAGCTGGAAAAGGACCTTAGAGGTCACCCAGTGGAACCCTCTTGGACAGAGCTTTTACAGATGAGGAAATTGAGGAAGAAAAAGGTTAAGTGATTTGCTCAGGGTTACATTGTTAATGTGCTTTCCACTGTACTGCTCAGGCTGAAACAACCTAGAAGCTGTGCCAAAATGAGAAAGAAGGTCCTGTTATCCCCAATTGCTGAGAGATCACCAAATCCTAGTAACATGCATGGTATAGTAGGTAGTATATTGAACTTGAAGTCAGTAAGGACTGTTTTTCAATCTTGCCTCAGACATTATGTGACCTTGGGCAAGTCCTTAAACACATCTCAGTCTCTTTCCTCATATGAAAAATGGAGATATATGCATATATCATATATATAAGCAATATATAAAATTTTAAATAATATGGGCTATTATTATTAATAGTCACATTCCTAAGTTCTTTCAAGACATTGGGTCAGAAGAATAGAGCTCATTTAGAACTATTATTTACTCTGTTTCTTTGCCTAACTTGAGCTCCAATTTACTTGAATTATTTTTGCCCTACTGTTTCCAGTCTAAAGTTTATTCTTCTTAAGAGAAATGAATGTAAAACTGAAGTTAAATAGTTCTACTTATTATAGAATCTCTGAGTTGGATGGGAGCTCAGAATCCAATTCATATTTGAGAAGAAACATCCTTTACTATTTTTTACTGTTAAGTGGTTCCAACCACCACTTGAAGACCTCCAGGGATGGAGAATTACCCCCCAAGGCAGATCATTTCAGTTTTTCCTTATATCAAGCCACAATAAGCCTTTGCAGGCAAGTAAGATAAATTTAACTCCTCTTCCACATGACAGCCTTTCAAGTATTTTTTGAAAAAGGTTTTAAAACTGTAACTACCAACAAATTAGAAACAGTGAAATTGTATGTAAACCATAAAACCTAAACTATAGTTAAAGGGAAGTCACATAAATTTAACAAAATCACATCTTTTTTGTTTGCATTCCTTCCCAATATCTATTTCATCAGTGTACTCATCAGATTTTGCTATTATTTTAATTCAATTACAGTTAATGTATATGATGTTCTCATCTCTTCTTCACTTATCATTTTGAATGAATATTTCCACATTTCTTTGTATTCTTCATTATCTATCTTTTTACAGAACAACAGTATTCCATATCACTGAGATGCTATAGTTCATTTGGTTGTTCTCCAATCATTATGCATAAAAGTTTCTATTGGACGTAATCTGTAGTTTCTCAATATCATAGATAAAATTTCTAAAAACACTTTTGCAAAACTGGGACTTTTATCCTCTTTAAATACATGAAGATAGCCCTCTCCTCCTCCTTCTGCCAAGGCTTCTCTTATCCAAAGATATCCTTTCCTCTTCAACAAATTCTTCTATGACATGGTTTCAAGGGTCTTTCTTCAGACCTGATTTAGCTTATCAACGTCCTTCCTAAATGACACCCTCAGAACTGAAGACACTGCACAATCCATCAACTAACAAGTATGTATTAACTATCTACCATGTGCCAGGAACAGCACTAAAATGTTGGGGGTACAAGTACAAGGAATGAAACAATTCATACTCACAAGGAGTTTGCAATCTAATGAGGGAGACAAATGAGTATATAAACATATAAAGTATAAATGCAAAATAGTTTAATACAAGGAAATTATTCTACATGGAATCTGTCCAGGATCAGCCCTTCTGACATAATTCTTCTAGAACCATGCCTCTCTTTTCTTTCATTTAAAGTAGTTGCCCTTGCATCTATCTTCTAAGTCTTTAAAATTAGACTGAATTCATGAGACCCCAATACATTCCATATTGGTTTCTTTAGATGGCATCCCATGTCAGCCCGATCAGGAAAATGTCTCTATCATTAGAAATCTGTGGCTGAGAATAACATTCCTTTTAAATCAACTTTCTCTAAGTACTCTTTAAGTCATGAAATCCTACCCTTGCATTCGCTGAAATCTTTGAAATCCATTCTCTCAAACACAGAATGTACCTGACAGAAGAGGTCCAACTGGCCCATCCTTACATAAAACAAGGTAGTCACTCCCTCTTAGGATTCTTATTATTTCTACTCTAGCAGTTATTTTCCTCTTCTTCATCAGAATCAAATTCCTTCATCATTTCCTTTATATTTTGAGGGGGGAAAATTATTTCTAAGAACATATAATTAGTTGCTCTTTCTGATTTTTAGCAGAGTGTTCCAACAGATGTTCCAATAATTGAAGGGCCCCAATGCTACTATATCAACCTTCTGTATCAGCTTTGTGATTTGCTTTTCATCGTAATATCTATTTATCCCTCCTACCCAGGCATGCTGCACTATACTGCCTCTGTAATATCCCTTCTGTTTCTCTCTCCACTGATCCCCACTTAAATGTTTTTCACAAGGCTCCCCTCTACAGTTTATTAATTTCCTCACAAGGGTACACAATCTTGACGCACAAACACTACCCCAGAGCCTTGTTCAGCAAATTTGTTTCTTTTCGAAAGAGTATACCTATCTGACATGCATATTCACATTCCAGCAAGTCTCAGTTACATAGGAGGCTGACTCTGCTTGTTATCAATTAATGTTGCTTCTTCACCCCAGGCTGTGAGCCTCTCTTTTCCTTGTTCTTCTTCATGCCTCAAACATTCTCCTCCAAAGGCTTTCTTGCTGTTGGTAGCATTTTTCACAAGCCTCGGATCATTCTATGCCTTCTACATTCTATCTTACATATATCATGTCACACTTGTTTGTATTCATTCCTCTTTTGTTACTTACCTCTACTTTCATCTTTTATAAAATTTCTTTCTGAATTTGAGCAAAAAATAAAAGTCCCTGTTAAGACACACCAGTTTCAACCCTTTTTTGCCCTCACTGGACTTGTTTGCTCTGTGACCTCAGAATTTCATCTGAGAGGCTCGAAACTCTCTTGATTTGCAGCTGATCATGCACTTGTTTTAGAAATCAACTCCCCAGTGAAATGTGCACGTTTGATCATGCCTAGTGTCTCCCTTCATTCACGACTTGGCCAACAAGATTACTTTAAAAAAAATTCTTTGCACATCTGGCAACAACAAAACCCAAATCCTATTACTAAAACATATACCCCAAGAATGGCTGAACAAATTGTGGAATATTAAGCTATTAGATATCTGTGTTGTTAAAGAAATGCCAAACATGAAGAACCAAGAGAAACCTGGAAGGAGTCTAGGAATTGTTATCGAGCAAAATAAGCAAGATCAAGAGAAATTTACATGATGACCACGATAAGTTAAAGAAACACAACTTTGAAAGACTTCAGAATGATTGATACAGTAACCAATAACGACTTCAGAACACTCATGATAAAACATACTTCCCATCTCTTGGTAGAAGGGGAAATAAAATAGATTCGGAATGAGACACATTTCTGGACATGGCCAATGTAATGATTTGTGTTGTTTGACTACTTTATTTATTACAAGGGAGGGAACAGTTACTGGGAAGGGATGCATGTAAATAAAAGGTACATCAATAAAACATAAAATAAACAAAAGAAAAAAGTTCAGACAGGGTCACAGAAACAGAGCATTTAAAACAATGCTTTTAAAGTTGAATATCTACTTTTAAAACAAACTATATGTAACCTTTTCATACACACGCATTTTTTTGGTTTTGTTTTGAATCTAAATGTTTGCTGATGATTAAGTTCATAATAAAAAAGAAAATGTAATTAAATCAAAACTTAGTTTGTTGGTCACCAACAGAAAGGTAAGACATGCCCTTAATATAAACAGTGTGCTATTAACACTGTGACATTGTCATTCTCCCCCCACCTCCTGCTCCCTCCCAGATTCCTATCAGTTCTACAATTCAACCGGTTAGTTGCATCTTCTGGGTCAGAATTAGGGCCAGAGTAGCAGCAGTTCCTCGTTGCTCCTTCTGCCTTCTGCAATTACAAACTTTTACCAGATCAAGTCACGTTGTTATCAGCTCACAGCCAGAGGAAGTCACAGAGCTGGAGCTGGAAGGGATCTTCAAAGTCCTATCTCATTTCAGAGATGAACGTACAGAGCCTCAGAGAGATGAAGTGAGCGAGCTGGGCTCCTGTGACTCAGTTTACTGCTCTTTCCCTAGCACTATGCAATGTTCTTCCACACTCTGCTCTCTGCAAGAGTCTCATTTCCTTCCCAACACTATTTAATCTTGTGACTTTTTTTTTTGTAATCAGAAACAATCCATTTCATCTATATGGCCAGGCACTCTGTAGTACATTCACAAAATACTTCTGATGCAGGTCACTGACTTTTCACAAAGAGACAGTCTTTGAGAGTTGCTGTGGATAAAAAATGTATCACCTTGTGGCCAAATAGTTACTGGTTCAGTCATTTTTCAGTCCTGTCTGACTCTTGACAAACACATTTGGGGTTTTCTTGGCAAAGATACTGGAGTGGTCCGCCATTTCCTTCTCCAATTCATTTTACAATCTGAGGAACTGAATTCAGCAAACAGGGTTAAGTGACTTGCCCAGGGTCACACAGCTAGTAAATGTCTGAGGCCAGATTTGAATTCATGAAGAGGAATCTTCTTGACTTCAGGTCCACTAGCTGCCCTAGGCCTCTTCAATTTAGTGAAAGTGATCTTCAGATAACAGACAATCTGAAGATTTTACAGCTTATTAGAACCTTTTAGAATAGCCTTCAGGAACCCAGATTTACCATGGAGTTACAAGGTACCAGTGTAAGATAATATAACTTCTCCCTCTCTCTTTTTATGGTGACCAAAATACCCTCTATTGTTCTTTCTTGTTTAGTAATTATGGATTTTCACACAAATGGAAATATTTTCTTGGCAAACAAGTGAATTTATCACTTTGCTAATCAGATATGTTTCTTCTGAGTAAGGCATTTGTATCTACTATAGCACGATATATTATAGTCATTAATTCTATCTCACCAAATCTTAGTAATTCCTATCTTCATTTACCTTATGTTAAAACCTCATACTCACTTGTTTATTACCTGTGTTCTATACATTAGTATATAAACATCTGAAGTAATATCCCTACTTATCTCGACATAGCTTCCTTTTTCACCCAAGATCTTAAACTTCAATTGGAAAAACTGATGAAAACACTACCAGTATCCCCCAATCCTTCTTTTCCTTGTTGAGGACTTCATAATCCCTTGAGACCTTTTCTAGGGCCCCACATATGTCATAAAAGGCAAATGACGGATGAGTTTAATGAGTCTTAGTAATTTTCCATATCCCCACTGTACTCCCACTCCCACTGATTGTGCCAAATACTTAAAGGAATATAACAGGGAAGAACAGGTGGAATTACGGATTTCCTTCAAAAGGGTCTAAAGTTACATATAGAGGGGAAGTGGCAGGGTTGGTATAGTGGAAAGTGTTGGATTTAAAGGCAGAGGATCTAGGTTCAAACTCCAGCTTTGCTCCTTACTACCTGCACTGCCTTTGTACTAATCACATCTCTGAGCCTAAATCTGCTCATCTGTAGAATACAGGAATAGGATTTGATGACCCCTAAGGTCTCTGCCAGCGTGAAATCTATTCTCTTATGGTCTTAAACACAGGGTCAGAATAGGAAATTACACTTACATCCTCTTGTATGGTATTACTTTTAGAAAAGTTTCCTAAATCCAAGGAACAAATATTTAATCTCAGCTCATAAAATATTCCTCCCCCCATCCTTACAAAGCAGACTTCAAAAGGGGATCTTGTCTCCCAACGTGCCCACATTTCTCACTCTGAAAGTACAGCTATGTACTGCCAAAGTAACCAAAAAGCTCAGCCCTCACTACCTCAAAGGACCAGCTTCCTTCTTTTTTTAGCTTCCCACAGACTTGTCATCTGTGACAAGTTCAAGACTTGGTGCTTGGAGTTGGTGCACAAGCAGCCTAAGTAAAACGAACCAAAGCCAGGCAAAAACAAAATGTTCTCTCTCACGTGGTAGGTAGTCTTTTATGACCACTGTACCTCTCTCCTTTCAAAAAAGGGGAAAGGATAGAGAACAAAACATTTCTCTTACATTTAGCAATATTTTTGCCCCAAATAAAAAAATTTTTGATTTAGCATATGAAAAATGCAGCTCTTTGAGGTGGTTATTCTATTAGATGCCATTTTCCTCACTGAGTTTTGGTCTAGTAACCAGTTGATTCCTTATATTTCTTCTCAAAAGATACAGATAAAAATGGATCTCCTCAGGAAGGGAGGGGGAAGAGCATTAGTGAAGCTATTCTGAAAACTCATGCAAATAACTAGGGGGCCATTTGTCACAAACCACTGCCAATTTCTCCAAACCACTTTGGCTTGTAATGACCATAATCTGTGATAGAGTCTCTATATTTTGTTTCTTAAGAGTTGGGGGGGGGAGCAGCTAGGTGGCACAGTGAAAAGAACACCAGCCCTGGAGTCAGGGGGACCTAAATTCAAATCTGCCCTCAGACACTTAACACAAAAACTAGCTGTGTGACCTTGGGCAAGTCACTTAACCCCAACTGCCCTCCAAAAAGCAAAAAAAAAAAAAAAGTTTTAGGGTATCAAATCATAAGTGAAATGAATGCCTCTGAACTGTCTAAATAAATAAATGGCAGCAATTAGGAGATAGCAGTGTCAAGAATAACTGTCCTTGGGGTTCATTATTTGCTCTGCCTTCCTAACTCTCTTTTATTTGGACCATGAAAATGAGCTTGTGCCTTTGGGGACCATCTCGACGGGGGGCAGAATGACCAGAGGAAGTCTGGGATTGCTGAACTGTTGCTGAATACCCTCATGAACAAGTGGAGTGCCAGCACACTCTGCTGTGTATAGCCAGGATGGAGCTTTCAAGCGTCTGATGTCCTCAGGCATCACTGATGTAGCAGGAAGAACATTAGTTCTGGCATAGGAATATAGAGGTTCAAATTCTCTATCTGCTGCTTGTTATCTATACAACTCTGGGAAATGTTTGAACCTTTCTGGGCTCCTCTGGAATGAACAAGTGGGACCAGATGATCTGGGAGTCTCTTCTGGATATGCTCAACTCAAGAAGACTGGAAGCACATGTTTTAGAATAATATGTTATCCTCCCAGAAGGTGAATTTTGGGGAAAAATCTCACACGGAGCATTTAAAAATTGTCCACATCCCAATATTCCTATAAATGTAAAGTCATAAGCATTTGAAAATATAATGAGTCCACTGGATTTGTTTTGAGAAAGTGCAGGTACGTGCTATTGAACTGTAAAGGAGATATTTTAAGTAAATTTTAGATCTCTAAGATGTGGGATCTGGGGAGTGTCACCAACAGTGCAGGTGTGAAATCTAGAAGCAGAACGGCCTAAGAATCTCAAGGAAAAAGTCTGGAGAAACAGACAGAGGGAGACAAGACAATAAAAGGCCACAAAAAGTGAGGGAGAACAGAAGAACAAGCATTAGGGGTGGAGTGAATGGGATATGCTGAGGTCAAACAGGGTTTGGGGGCAGAGACTCTAACGTACACCAGACAGGGGTGAGGGTAGGAGATCAAAATTTCTTAGGGATGGTAATTATGATGTCAAAGGGACCTGAGCAAGAAGTCAGGAGCAGACATGGAGCCCAAAGAGTCAAGAACTTCAATTAAGGAGGAGTAAAGGAAGGTGGCGGCTAGAGAACTGTCTGGTACTTTCAGCCCTGTATCAGCAGTCAAGTCAGAAAGGAAGATAACAGACTTCTGAATTGGGGTACTCTGAACCCATCCTGTCACAGAACGAACATGCCAAATAGCTGTTTTATGTTTTTGCTATCTTATTGTTCTGGGGATTAAAATATAACATGCTGCTGCTCCCTAGTGGAAAGAAAGGTGTCTCCTCTTTGTGTGTGAAAGCCAACAGACACAGAAAACCTAGGGCTGCAAAAGATGTTTAGCTATAGAAACACGCACCAATATGGCCATCTCCCGTGGAAGACTATTCCTCTTGTGAGCCACACCAGTCAGAGCAGCCAAATAAAGAGTTGGACGAGAGTGGATTTAGCTTTAACATTCCACAAGTGGACATACTAATATCTGTCAGGGGAGACTAAAATGTCATATTGTTTCCCTTATCTGAAACAAAAGTGAACTTTAAGAAACCCAAAACTCTTATAAGAACCAACCTAGCCAATCACTTTGCTAAGAAATAAGATTAAGTTCACTGGTGCACGAAAAAGTATATTTGCTTGTGGCAAAAAGGTGCTTTGTCTGAGGAGGTCAAAATTATGAAAAAAAATTTTTTCCCTTTGACCCCACATCGTTTTGTTCAGCAAGCTCAAGCTTTCTCATGTGAAGAGACGGGGGCAGAAGGGGGAGAGAGAGGGAGAAAGGGAAGGAGGGAGGGAGGGAGGAAAGGAGAAAGAGAGAGCACCAAAATTATTCACAAGTGAAAAGACATGGGGCTAAATTTTCCCAGTGCTTCCAGGTAAACAACCTAAACCTAAATGCTCTAATTACAGCAACCCCTTTACCTTTTACTTGATGGAACCCTCTGGTTATAACTCCAGCAATTTAAAGGCAATAAAAGTCTGAGCAGGTCATAGCCCTGAATCTGCCTGAAAATGAAACTGGATACAAACAAGGAATGGTATAAAGGACATTAACATTGAAATCTGTAACCCCTGCTATTTGGAAGGAGAGGGAAAGGGGGAAGGTACCAGGACTTTGCTAACAGGGCAGGTACAATCAGAGTGCAATAAAACGTCTAATTCAGAAGTCACTTCTGCCCTGCCCCTCATTCCAGTATAACTTGGAGTAAGTTATAAGAGGATGGCACACTGCAGTTCAATATTTAACAATAGTATATACTTTACATGTTTTGTTTTCTCTTCTCATTTTATATTTGTTATAGGAACCAGAAAAATTAGCAATTTATCATACATGATCTTGTTTCTTTTACTCACTGTTTCATGCATATATTTTTCTATTCCCCACTTGATTGGTAAGCACCTTGCAGACAGATTGTTTCTTAAACTGAAATGCAACAAGGTATGGATATCAAATGTGCCTCAACACAAACTTTGCCGATTGCTGGGGTCACAAGGTAACACTACTGTAATAGAGTATACTGGATTAGGTCCTCAGCAACCTGGGTTCTAGTTTTAGTCCCTCCCTGTCAATAACGAACAAGATACAGAACACAGGGCAAATCACACCACTCTGTGATTCTGTTTCCTTATCTACTAATGAAGGCATTGAATTATATTCCTTTTCAGCTCTGAAATCCTATGATCCAAGTCAAGATTCATGGGCAGTGAAGAATATGAGACTGAAGAGGGAACGATGACAGGGCTAGACATACAGATTTGGAAGTCAATCACATAGATATAGTATTATAGATTTAATTCTGATGGAGCAAAGAATAAGAGAAGGAAAAACGATCAGTGGCTGAACCTTACTAGATGCCCAGGTCTAAGAGGACGAAGACAGTCACAGAAGCCAAAGGAAAGTAGAATTAAGAAGGAGTCAGATGCAAAAGTCAAGGAGGATGAGAGAGAAAAGATGACAAATTCTGCCCAGAGGGCAATGACTGGTGACCTTAATGAGAGTAGTTTCAGCAGAATAGTAAGGATGAAAGTCAGATTGTGCCAGATAAGGAGGGAGCGGCTGATGAGGGAAGAGAAGGCAGCAGGAGTAACCACTTATTGGAGAAATTTATTACAAAAGGTAGGAGAGAGAGGAGCCAAAGATGACTCCAGTTTTAAGCCAGAGGCACTTTGGGAATATGGGGTTTCTGACAATAATGGGAGTTGCTTTTGAAGGTAGCCTGCCAACTGGGAGGTAACTGACACACTGATATGATACATGCATAGACTATAGTCTTCTAGCTAGAGTGAAACTGAAGGCACTCAACCCCACAGCACACCACACATTGTAAGATGAAAGAGTTTCTTGGTATGGACAAGAGAGACAGTGTGAAGCAGTACAAAGAACATGGGACAAGGAGTAAGAAGACTCAGGGTCAAATACTAATTCTGCCACTAACTACGTCATTATGGGATCTGGTTAGTCACTTAACCTTGCTTGGGCCTAAGCTTGAGAAGATGCAGGTGTGCACTGTTGAACTGTGAAGGAGATATTTAAATAAATTTAAGAATCTCCAAGAAGTGCTATCTGGGAACTTCCAACAATTCAAGTACAAATCAGGGATGTCTAGGCAGCAAAATAACATGAGAATCTCAAGGGGAAAGGGTCTGGAGAAATTGAGGGAGACCAGACAATCAAAGGCCACAAAATCCCACAAAAAGGTGGGACAGAAAGAAAAAGTGTCAGTGGCAGAATGGAGTATGCAGAGGTCAAACACAGCCTGGAAGGAGAGCCTCTAGGGCCACTAGATAGAGGTGAGAGCAGGAGATCAGGATTTCTTAGGGATACATACCACTGGGGACAGTAGCCATAATGTCAAAGGAACTTGAACAAGAAGTCAAGAGAGGACTTGGAGCCCAGATAATCAAGAATTCCAATTAATGAGGAGTGGTAGCTAAAAAGTAAAATGAGAGTTATAATGACTTTTAAAGTCTAGAACCACCTATGAAATGGGGACGATTTCCTGGGTGTGATATGAACACAGTGGTTATTCAACAATACATGGTTTCACAGACACCCATGATGAGAAGAAAAAAGAACAATTTCTAATCAATGGTACAAAAAAATACTACTTCCCAGTAAAAGAGTAAAGATGTCCCTATAGATCAGTCACAGAGTCGAGAATGGATTGAGAGGGATGGCTAGGTGGCGCAGTGAATAGATCACTGGCCCTGAAGTCAGGAGGGCCTGAATTCAAATCCAGACTCAGACACTTAACACTTACTAGCCATGTGACCTTAGGCAAGTCACTTAACTCCAACTGCCCTGCCTTCCCCCCTCCAAAAAGTTAAATAAAAAAAAATCATGGATTGAGAAATTAAATTCTCATTTGAAATCACCTATAGCAAATAAGATAGGTTCACACTGTGGTTTTAAGGTAAGATCCCAGCACCTTGCTAGGAAGCCCAGGGTCAAAGATGAGAACAGGGGGAGGTGCTGCTACTATTGGGCACCCCATGCTTGAGGTTTCCATATATATTCTAAACATACGCCTGACTACCACTGAAGCTGCTAAGAGGCCTTTTCACTATGAACTACCAGATACCAAGGATTTACTGAGTGGTTACTGTGTGCTAAGCACTGGGAATTCAAAGAAGGGCAAAAACATGATTCCAGCCCTCAAGGAGTGGACATTCTAATATGGAAGGCAATATGCAAAGAACCACGCATATACAAGATTTATCCATCTAGATAGAGATACAAATACAGATACATGTAAATGGAAGGTGTAACCTCAGTGGGAAGGCACTAGCAATAGGAGTGACTGGGAAAGGTCACTAGCAGAAGGATTTGAGCTAAGCATTACAGAAGGCCAGGGAAAATAGCAGGCAGAGCATTCCGGGCATGGGGGACAGCCACTGAAAAGGTGTGGAGTTGCAAGATGGAGTACTGTGTATAAGGAACAGCAAGGAGACCAAGGTTTCTGGATCTTTACAATGCATGGAGGGGAGTTCCTGGGAAGGTTGAAAAAGGCCAGACTGCCAAGTGCTTTAACCTCAGACAGAGAACTTTATATTCGATCCTACAAGTACTAGGGAATGACTGGAGTTTAATGAATAGGGGGAGCGACTTGGGTCAGATCTGTACTTTAAAAATGACTTTGAACAATCATTCTGGAAAGCAATTTAGAACTATGCCCCAAAAGTTATTAAATTGTGTCTACCCTTTAACCCAGTAATATCCCTACTAGGTCTATACCCCAAAGAGACTGAATAAAGAGGAAAAGGAGCCACACAAACAAAACTATTTATAGCAACTCTTTTTGTGATAGCAAAGAATTGGAAAATGAGGTGTCTATCAACTGGAGAATGGCTGAACAAGTTATGATATATGAATGTAAAGGAATATTATTGCACTGTGAGAAATGAAGGGGATTATTTCAGAGAAACTTGGGAAGACTGGTATGAACTTAATGCAAAGTGAAAATAGCAGAACTAGAACAATTCACACAATAACAATGATACTGTAAAGACAAATAACTTTGAAAGACTTAGGAACTCTGGTCAATATAATAACTAACTACAATTCCAGAGGACTCATGATGAAACATGCCACATATATGAGAGACATATCTGGGGGGAGATTTACTTTATTCGAATATATATGTTTGTAATGGATTTTGTTTTTCTTATTTTCTCACTTGGGGAAGCTGGGAGGACAATAATGTAGACTTTAAAATAAAATAAAACTGAATCTAAAAAAGAACCCCGTTATCTGACACTTTCCCATGTATTGTGCTGTTGACTTCTAAAAGCTACTAAAAGCGAATCTGTTGGTAGAAAAGTATATATAAGTATATAGAAAAGAGTAATCCTATTACTACAGACATACCCCCAAAGATATCAAAGACCAAGGGAAAGGAATTAGAGATGGAAAAATATTTATAGTAGCACTTCTTGTTACTCTGAAAGATGTCAGAACTCTGATCAAACCAGAGACCAATCACGAGTTCGGAAGATGATGGTGAAGCATGCTTCCCATTTTTAGACATGACCAGGTTGTTGATTTATTTTATACTTATTTGTTTCAAGGGAGGGCTTCTAGGGGGAGCAGAAGGTGAGTTAGTGGATAGTGACAGAGATGCAAATAAATAAAAAATAAAATAAGATAAAGGAGTATCAATAAAACAAAAATACAGAGGAAAAAATAAGTCATTAAAGAGGCAAATAGGACAAGTTTATTACCACTAAGTTTGTTAAGAACAAGCAATGTCCTTAAATTTAATATATATTTTGAAAATTGTATGTAATCAAATTTATGTTATCAAATCTATGATCCTCTTCTTTGTATTCTGAAATGTTTCTGTTGATTATTGTTAAATGTGTGACACACTAACCCGTCCCACACTGTCCCCCCAAAAAAAGAAAAAAGAAAATCATTTTGGTAGTCAGAGAATGAACTGCTGTACTTGAAGCAGAGGGATCAACCAGAAAGCTATTACGATAGTCCTCCTGGTGTGAAATGATGATGGCCTATCCGAAGGTGGCTTCTGTGTGAATGGACAGAAGGGGCCTTATATGGAAGATGCTGTAAAGGTAGAAATGACAAGAATTAGCAAGCAGTTTAGATATGTGCAAATGAAGCTGAGGAAGATATCGAATTAGTGAGCTTTGGTAACTGGGAGGAAGGTGGTACCTTCCAGAGTAATAAGGAATTTCAGAAAAGGAGAAGAAATTTGGGGAAAAGATGATGAGCTCTGTTTTAGATATGTTGAGATTGAAATTGCCTAAGGGATGTACAGTTTGAGATGTACAAAAGGCAATTGGTGAGTCATGACTGCAGATTATGAGAGGGGTTAGGGCTGGATATATAGATCTAGGAATTATCCACAGATGAATGAGAACTGAACTCATGAGAGCTGATGTGGTTGCCAAGTGAAATAACATAATAAAGGGGAAAAGAGAAGATCCAGGACAGTGTTGGATAGTCATGGTCAATGGGTGTGGCCTGGATAAAAATAGAGTAAAGGAGACTGAGAAGGATATAATATAGAGAGAGGAAGGAACAAGATTATTAAAACCTAGAGAAGGGAGTATCAAGGAGAGGAGTGTGATCAACAGAGCTAAAGCCTTTAGAGAGGTCAAGAAGGATGAAGACAGAGAAGAGACCACCGAGCTTTCTTTTCATTAGCTTTTAAATCCAATTTTGAAAGCATCAGTCTCTCTTTCTAACAACTAGACCTTTACCCTGAAGCAGTTCTATTTCAGATCTTATGTCATACAATAATTGGATGAAACATAAAGAAGTCACCAGAAAAGTAAAACTGTTCCTACCCTCAAGACATCTCCATCACATTTAAATAAATCTAGGGAATTTTAAGAGAGGCAAAGCAATCTTTCATTGCTCAAGGAATTTAAAACAAACAATGAAAAACAGTGCCAAAGCAGGACCAGAACCCAAGTCTCTTAACTCCTGTTCTAATGTCTTCCTGAGCTTTGGAATATTACTGAGCCTCTATTTCCCTATCAGTATGTCAAGTGGTAGTCAGATTAAGCAATATCCTTTTTGATGTTTAATACCCTCTATTCTAGAGTGTGCAGGGCCAGGAAAGATCCAATCCTTCCATGGTCCCAAATCAAATGACATTTCAAAGGCAAACTATTCAGGGTTCCTAGAAGACCAGTTAGATCTTGCTGTTTTCAAAGAACTGTTCATCCTGAATGTTACAATGAATGTATGTTCTTTCTTTGAGAATGGTAAAGACTTCATAGCATATATGTCCATAGTTCAAGGAAACTGACATCATAAGCAATGGCCTGGTACAGTTAGATAAGAACACTGCTATTCCAAGTAGTCAGTCAACAGCATTTATTCAGGGTTTACTATGTGCCAACAAAGCAGAACTCTTATCATGGTCATCTTAAACAGCTACTCCGGAGTAAAAGGGATAGCTGAGAATAAAACAGAACTGTTTATTTTTTACAACAGCACTACCTAAAATTCTCATGAAATTAGCACTCATGTAAGCTAAGACCTTGTTAACCAATTATCTAGACAGTGTTGCACTTACTGACAAAGATACTCTTACCTATTACTGTGCTTGGACTTTTCCCGGTCTTTTTCCTTGTCCTTCTTGTGCTCTTTGTGTCGGTGTTCTCGATCTTTGTGTTTATCTCTGTGTTTGTGAGAATCTGCAAGCAGAGGAGATGAGTCAGTCAAGGGAAGTCATTAGCTCTGGCCTGCTTGCGCGCCTTACTTATACTGGCTGGATTGTTACCCAGTACAGCTTAAGAATCACAAAGACAGCATTAAATTTGCCTGACAGTGTTTATGCACAATTTCCCAAGAAGCTCAACAAGACATGGGCTTGCTCTCTCTGTAGCATGCAACATACTCATGGGGCAAGAAGCAAGCCTGTAGGGAATGTGGCACTGGTCCTCCACTCTTATACCCAGACTACTTTGTTATCACTTATCCTAGCCATTAAAATACAAAAGGAGAACCATTTAATGACATATGGTTCAGTTATCTGTGTCTCTTGAGAAATCCAAATTTCTGAGGCTACCTACTTCCCCCAAAATCAGATAAGTAAGTTTTGCTCAAATAGTCTTAGTGTTTCCCTTTGTTTCAAAGAGAGTTCAACCTGAGGCGTCAATAGCATATGTAACCAGAAATGACTGGCTATCTAAAAAAAGAAAACAACCAAACCAAAACCCAAAAGGCATCACTAAAAACTTAATTTAAACATGAAATAAAATAAATGAAAAAAAAAGTCAAAAAGTAATAAAGTACTGGAAAAGGTAGGAAATACATCAGTGACAGAAACAACGACATACTTCTTAATGCAGGGAGAAGAATGCTTGCTACAGCATTAACTGAGCAGCTTAGTCCTGTGCTGACTTGCCATTGGAATGGATGGCACCAGACAGTTTGCAATCCAAGATTTAAAGATGCAGATGGCTACATTTAACTCACATTATTGCCGATCAACAATTCAATAAACATTTATTAAGCACTTTCAATGAATAATAAGGCATGGCAGTGGGAGAAGGAAAACACAAAGAAGGTGAAGCAGTTCTACACCCACAAGGGTCCAGTTTGCAGTCAATTGAGGAGACAAAAGTAAATACCAAGTTTTTTTTGTTTGGGGGTTTTGGCTTCATTTTTCTCAAGAAAAACTGGAGGGATTAATCCAAAGCAACAAAGTATTTACTAAACTACTGGCTATACAAAAGGCACAAAGCTGGGCTCCAGAGACATAAACATAAAATGAAAAATTGTTAAGAGTCCTCAGGAACTTAGATCCTCTACAAAAGGAAAACAATGTTTATATAGTTTATCTAAGGAGGGGTCTCAGATAAGACTTTGGGGAAGATGAGGTGCCTGGGCTGAGAATGTCTAAGGCAGGAGGTGGAATGAACTATTTGGGGAACAGCAAACACCCAAGTTTGACTAGAATATAGTGTATGAAAGACCAGTAGTAAAATAGTCCTGGAAAAGTAAATTGTCAGATTCAGAGAAAACCTGGAAAGACATTATGAACTGATGCAGAGTGAAGAGAGCAGAACCAGGAGAATAACTTATACAATGACTACAACAATGTAAAGGAATGCAAATTTGAAAGACTTAGATATAATCCGTGCAATGACTAAACATGACTTCAAAACACTATTCATAAAGCATGCTTCCAACCTCTCGGCAGGGAGGTGACGGAGCAAAGGTACAAAGTAAGACGTATATTGTCAGACATGGCCAGAGCAGAAATTAGTTTTGCTTGTCCTTTGTTACAAGGGAAAATTTTGGGGGTGGGGGTGGGGTTCGAGTGTTAGTGGTTAGTGTCGATATAAAAAAAGACAAAAGAACATCAATAAAACATTTTAAAACATGCAAAAGAAAACAAAACACCAAGAGGACACAAAAGGCGACTGTTACTTCCTTGTAAACTTTAATGAACATGTGTTGGGGTATCAAGGTAGCTGATGGGCAGGAGAGAAAAGTTGGGAATCCAGAGAGGACACTTGCAAGAGGACTAGTGAAAGGTGATAAGCTTGGTGGCTGTGTGAGCACACAGGGAATAAATTTGAGTTATGTTGTGGAGATAGATTGGGTATAAGGAGTTAAGGAGAAAATTAAGAAAGATTCTAAGGTTGTGGATCTGTGTTTACAGGAAGGATGGTGATGCTTCAAAAAGGGGGGGTTGAGAGAGAAATAGACTTAAGAGGGAAGATAATGAGTTCTAATCTGAATATACTGAGTTTGAGGTGTCCAAGGGACAACCCACAACTTCAGAAGGACCTCAAAAGTCACCTATCTAGTCCAACTCCCTCATTTTACAGATGAGGAAACTGAGACCCAGAAAGATTAAGTGAGTGGTCCAAAGTCACACAGGTAAGTACATTAGAGGTGGAATTTGAACCCTGGTCCAAAAGACAGTTAAACGCTAATGTGGGACTGGGGCTTAAGAGAATCAGAGCGATCTGGGAGTCATTTACATAGAGATAATCGGTTTAACTCATAGGAGCTGATAAGATCTAAGATCAGGAAGAGAAAAAGTATAAAGAGGGCTGAGACATAGACTCAGGACAGAGACGAGGGAGAAATTACAGATAAGAGAAAGAACATGGGCAATGATCAGCAAAAAAGCCTGGAAAGGAGCAATCAGGTAGGAATAGAGCCACAACAGCAATGTCGGGAAAAATCAAAGAAAGAGTATCCAGGAAGAGAGGCCAGTCAAGAGTGTCAAATGAGGTGGGCATGGGAAGCAGGGTACGCACTGAGAAAAGGCCAACAGTTTTACTATGAGATCTTCTTTGGTGGTCTTGGGGAGAGCAGTTTCATACGAATGAATGGAAAGCCTGATCGCAAAGGACCGAGACATGAGAAACAAGTGGGAGGGGAAGTAGTGAAGGCAACAGATGCAAATGGTTTCTGCTAGCAGTTCCACTGTGAAAAGTAGGACGGTAGGATCAAGTAAAGGCTTTTTAAGGACGGGGGAGACATAGGGGATACCTGGGTAGGTTTGTGGGCAACAGTTAAAGGGCCATTAGACAAAGAGAGATGAAAGATTTGGGGTGGACGGAGGAGACAAGAAGGGGCAAGCTTCCACTGCACTAGAAGTGGGGGGGATCAAAGGCACAGGGAGTAGAACAACATCTCATTAGAAACTAGAGGAAAGGAGGAGAGAATAAGGAAAGCATTTTAAGGTGTGGGACAGAGGAGAAGATAGAGCGCCTGAGAATAGCCTCTATTTTCTCTTTAAAGCAAGATCCTCTGATGGTGGTGACAGTGTAAGAGCTAAGAGAAGTTTTAAATCAACCATGGAGGGTAGTGTGATAGAGTTAATTAGCGAAGCATAAAAAGATCCTTTGTGGAGCTGTGAGTTGAGGTTAGGTATCACATTTTTAGCGGCCTCAGTCAGCAATTGTGTGGGTCCATCTATTAGAGTTTAGGAGCTGGAGTACAGGGGTGAAGGCAGATAGGCAAGAGTAGCAGAGTAGGGAGTTTATCAAAACAGGCCACAATAGACCAACAGCAAGGGATTTGAAAGCAGAGGACAGCGTATGGATGAACATATACTATACAGTTAACAAGAGGGTCAAGACCACAAAAGGAGGAAATGATGGCCTGGGAACAAAAGGGAGAGACAGTGTTGAGTGGATGACACTGTCATAATAGCTGGCACATCGAGCTAGGTGGTACAGCACCATTACATTGTGCACACCTTGGGGGCAGGGACTATCTTTCACATCTTTTTGTATCTCTAGTGCTTGGCACAGTGCCTGACACATAGCAGGTAATTAATAAATATTTACTGTTTGACTAATGGGCACAGAGATAGAAGGACCTGAGTTCAAATCCTACCTCAGACATTTACTAGCTATGTGACCCTAGGCTAGTTGCTTTGCCTCTATCAGTCTACTTCCTAATTTGCAAAACGGGGAAAATAATAGCACTTGCTTGCCTCCCAGGGTTACAAACCATTAAGCACAAGTAAAGTGTGACATAAATGCTAGCTATTATTATAAGATGTTTAAAAATAACAATAGCTAGCATCTGTATAGTGCTTTAAAGGCACTGCAAGGAATTTTACAAATCTTATTTCATTTGATTGTCATGACAAACCTGAGGCAGGTCTATCAAGTATCACCCCCACTTTATGGAAGAGTAAACAGGCTGAAAGAGGTTAAATGACTTGCTCATGGTCAGATTGCCAAAAAGCGTCTGCCAAAGGACAGATTTCAAAAAGACCAAAAGGCTGGTGAGAAACAGAAGCAGGTAAGTAGGCTGTGATCAGAGAATAAAATTCAGAGTTCTATACAGATAAAACACTTTATGGAGAGAAACTGAAAGTGAAGAAGGTCATAGAAGCTGAAGAGGTTAATGAACTGGGAGGCAGGGATGCTCGAGGAGACATCAACACATCTATCTGAAGTTGCCAAGTACGAGGGTGCTGCTGTTTTATCCTTTGTGCCTGAAGAGGACCGTGACATCAGGGAGGTGATGCCATGACATGCGAGTGAATTGGATTGAAGGGAGGGGTGCTATGCAGAGTCACCAGGCTCACTCTCTCCTCCAGAGCCATCTGGGTCTGGTGGCCAGATACAGATCAGGACGACTGGAGATGGCCCAGGATGAGTAAGGGTAAATACTGGGGTAAAGAAGACTGCTGAATTCCTTAAGAAAAGAGGGGAAATCCTCTTGAGGCTAGCAGATAACAGCAACAAGAATCTAGCTAGGGTGAGAGAGATGAATGGAGTGAACCTCAGAGGAGGAAATGCAGATGTACATGAGTGATGACAGCGGAGGGAGAAGCTGCAAGTGGCCAAGAAGAGCCACTCCTCTTGGCACAGAGCAGCAGAGGGAAAGGTAGAGGAGAGAGCTAAGAACACAGTGTTTCCTGAGGGAGCCAGGTTTCTGTGCAGTTAGAAAGAGTGATAAAAGGCCTAAGATGAAGAGAAAGTTGTGAATAATGGAACAGGGAGGGCACAATGGAAATCGAGGGCAAATCAGACCAAGGATAAGGATAACACTTAAGTTGATGGGTATGAACAAGTAGGGAGAGGTAATAGACAGGAGAAAGGGGTTTCTGCTTAGGCAAGTAGCAACTCTGTTACAGGGATTAGAAAGGAAAAGGTGGAAACTTGCTAGCCACTGGATGTGGATGAAGAACCATTTGACTAGACTTGCAAGTTTCTGTGATGATAGAAGGTAGGATAGATTTGTTTCCACTTAAACACCAGGGAACATGGGACGTTTGGTCAGGTAACCAGCTAAGTCCCTGATAATGAGGTTCCCAGAGGTCTGAATGAAATTCACATTTGGTGCCTGTTCCTTTGCCTCATTCCAAAATGTCTGTAATACTTACCTATGTGATCTTGGACAAGTCACTTAAGAGTTTCCTCCTCTGTTAAAATGAGGGGACTGAGGAACAGGTAGGTGGCACAGTGAATAGAGCACTGGCCCTGGAGTCAAGAGGACCTGAGTTCAAATCTAACTCCAGATACTTGACACTTACTAGCTGTGTGATCTTGGGCAAGTCACTTAACCCCAACTGCCTTGCCAAAATGAGGGAATTGGGCTAGAAGATCTGAGAGGCCCCTTTCAGCCTTAGACCTATAACATTCTAAGATGATAAGGAATTGATTTACAGTCAGAATACTCCATGTACATGGAACCACAGTATTTGAACTGAACTTTGAAGGAAACAAGGGATTCTAAGAGACAGAAGTAAATGAGTGTATTACAGGCATGGGGGGCGGCCCACACAAATGCATGGAGAGGGGAGTGGGCATACAGAGTATAGGGGACTTTGGACCAGAGTGTGTAAGGGAGAGTGATCTGTATGAAATCTGGGAAAAAAACAGATCATGGCAAGACTTTAAATGCCAAGAAGGGAAGAAACAAGCATTTAAGTGTCTCCTATTTGCCAGGTACTATTCTAAGTGCTTTAAAATATATCTGACTTGATCCTCACAACAACCCTGGGAGCTAAATACTATTATTATCCCCATTTTACACTTGAGAAAACTGAAGCTGACAGAAGTTAAATGACTTGCCTAAGGTTATACAGCTAGTATCTGAGGCTGAATTTGAATTCCGGTCTTCCTGACTCCAGTCCCAGCACTCTATCTACTCAGTCAAATAGAAAAGTTTGTGTTCTCTCCACGAAGCAATAGGAAATCACTGAACATTTGTGAGTAGGAAAATAGCTGGGTCAGAACTGTGGTGCCAATGTGGAAGATGCATTAGAGTTGCCATTACCCCTTACTAAAAACTCATACTGTGTTTCAGCTTTCAAAGTCTTTTCAGTCCCAACTTTTCTTAGTAACTGTGTTTTTATATGCATTCTTGGTAATTAATAAAAATGCCATAGCACCCAGCGCAGGAATGAGCAATGTTTGGGATGCAGAGCTTTATGATCTAGGCCATCCCAAACCCAGAGACTGTCCAACCCTGAGTCTAGGTAGGTAATGAATCAGAAGGTCCTAGAGCAGTGTGGCCCACCAAACCAATACATGGACAAGGCGATTTGGGAGAGCAAGTCTCGTCATCTGGCAAAGCTTCTAGCCATCATCACATCAGTTAGCCATCAGAGGATGGTCCACGTTTCTAGGGAGGCCTACCCCTCTGGAGCCCCCAAAATGAGCTTGGCAGCACAGCCAGAGCAAATCAAGCACCACGGCTTAATGTTTGGCCTTGACTGTGGGTTGGATCCAGAACACAGATCCATCACTCGGCCACGCTATGATAACATAGGAATTACAGTAAAGTACGGACACACTGTTAAGAAGATATTGTCAAGCTTTTAAGGAGATTAATCTGACAAACGATAGCTTAATTATAGGAGAAAAGTGCTCTAAGTAACTAAAAACCATTAGACTCAAAATGAAAAGGAAGCTAAAGGTATGACAAGAGACCAACTCCAAATAGGTTTGAATTAACCAGTTTCTCAATGAAAAATAATTCTGGAATTTCTCATAAAGTCAAGAGTTTCAGGGGCACAGTCTTATTTCTCCTTCCTCTTCCCATGGAGCAACTATTCTAAACATGCAAAGCCACCTTCTACATCATGTCTCTTATGAAAAATGCACTTATATAGAAATATTTATGGTTGTATCTGCTTAGCTCTGTTGGTAGGTACGGGGTAAAACCTCAAATTCATTTATTCAAAAAAACACTTTTAAATGCCTACTATCAGTAGAACCAGTGTTCTGTGCTAGGAGAGATGAAAAGATGAGTGTGATGGATTTCCTGCTATTGTGGAGTTTATCATCTAGTATAAGAGATCAGACTTGGCTACAAATGAGTGAAATACAAATAGAATGTGATTTCTCAGAGTACTCAGAAGCTCTCTACTGGCCCTGTTCATCATGTTTCTGAACAGTTCAGATGAAGATGTATGTAGACAATACCACTTTAGTAATCTTGAATTTCACTTAACTTCTATGGACTTCAGTTCTTTCATCTATAAGGTAAAGGGGGTGGATTAGGCCATCTAAAGATCCTTTATGTTTTTTTGTTTGTTTGTTTTGCTTTTTGAAAGGCAATTGGGATTAAGTGACTTGCCCAAGGTCACACGGCTAGCTTTTGTGTTAAGTGTCTGAGGTGGCATTTGAACTCAGGTCCTCCTGACTCCACTGCACCACCTAGCCGCCCCGGTTTCTTTGGTTTTAAGGTCCATGAGCCTATGCATTGACAGATTTATCAAAAAGATGACACAAAGTTAGCAGGAATAAATGAAGTGCCGGACAACTGGATGGAGAAACTAACAAGATCCAATTTAACAGGAATATGTATAAAACACACACTTAAAAAACATTTCTTGTAGAGTACATATTTATCCCTTATAGTGAAATTCATTTAGTAAATTACCAAATGCATTGGAAGCAACTGCGATCTTTAAAAATTAGTCATTTACCTCCAGGTATTTTTAAAAATACATCATTATATTCAATTTCATTGGTTAAGAGAAATGATTAGAAATAAAAAGCTCTAATTCACTGCACTTTAGATCAACAAGAAACCCAGCTGACAAATAGGTCATGGTAATAAACTTCTCATTTTTTAAGCATTCAGAAATTCTGGATGAAGTCAATGTAGCCATTGATGAAACAGCAGGGTCAAAAATGCAATCTTGAAAATAGCTATTTGACTATGCACCTAAGGCAAATGATATTTTATGTTGAAGAGCAGAAAAGCTTGCTGACTTCTATTCTCTGCCATACTATGACAATTCCAAAAAGATGAAGGGAAAGAGTAGAAAGTGCTTTTTTTTTTTTTTGGGGGGGGGGGGTTGTTAAGCAGTGCTAACAAGGTACTCAAGGGAAACAGATTTAGGTCAATGAGTACTTAACTAAATAGACAGAACTAGGATAGATTCAAGAGAATTACTCATTGATTACTAAATGAACAAAACTAAAAAGGAAGGGGAATAGAGACTACCTTTCATTTTAGGGAGGGGCACTGTGACTTTATATTACAAAGATATAATGAATCAGTGTCAAAGGTAAAGAGAAATCAGTCCTAAAGAGTTTGTCTTCAAAGTCCATGCAACCGTGGAAAATGGAGAGATGTGTGGGAGAAAATAGAAAGATATGAGCTAGACAATAATCCAATTAATCAGAATTAAAACTGGTTGAACGGTTAGACTCAAAGAGTAAGCACTGATGGTCTGACACCAATTTGGAAGGTGGTATCTTGCGGAGAGCCCTAGAAATGTCTGACTCTGTGTAGTATTTTACTCCGGATTGGCTAAAGACATTGTTGGCATAGCTTACAAGATTTTCAGGTGACAGAAAGCTAGGAAAGATAATTAACAAAGTGAAAGACAATCCAGATCCAAAAAGATCTAAAATGTGGGCTAATTCTAACAGCATGGCTTTTAATGAGGACATATGTCAAGGTTTACACTGGGACACAAAAAATCAATTGCAGAGGACAAGATAGGAGAGGTGAGTTAGGAAGCAGTTTATCTAAAAATGATGTAGAGATGGGAGGTTAGTGGACTATAACCTCAATGAATCAATATCCTCAAAAAGCTATCACAATCAGGTTGCATTAGGTACAGGACAGAGGGAGGCAACAGTCCCACTCTACTCTGTCCTGGTCAGGTCATATCATGAGTGCTGGGTTCAGTTCTGGACACCACATTTTAGGGAGAACACTGAGAAGCAGGAGAATGTCCATCCACAAAGGCAACCAGGGCAGTGAAGGACCCTAGAAATCATAAGACTCAGAGGGAACATAACTGTCAGCAAAGACTGTATTTGAAGGGCTGCTACGTGAAAGAGGTAATTTGTTCTGCTGGGCCCCAGAGGACAGAAGTAGGAACAATAAGTAGAAGCCCCAATGAGATTTAGATTTGAAAAACTTCCTAACAAACAGTTCTCCAAAAGTAGAACAGGCTGTCTTGGGAGGCAGTAGCTTCCTCCTCATTGTAAATCTTTAAGCAAAGGATAAAAATCTAGTCAAGTAAGTTACACAGGGGATTCTTTTAAGAAGGAGCTAGACTATGTGGCCTCAGAGATCTCTTCCAACTCAGATTATATGATTCTGAAATAGTCTTTTGAAGATGTGTGTGTATACACATACATGGAGACAGAAATATATATAAATCCATATGAACATACACACATATAGGCAGCTAGCTACACACACATGCATATACAGAAATATTGTATTTTGATATTGCTTTGATGGGTGCTTCTAAAAAGGAGATGAATCCTGTAGTCTTTACCTGTTTCTATCCTTGAGAATCTCAAGCTAAATATGAAATGAATGACTACTCAACTACAATCAATGAATGGGATTTTTAAAAATGTATCACAATGCTGTTATATTTAGAACTATGTGACCTTTCTTAAAAATGCGGCAAGGATTTTTCCAAAGATGAATGTGTCTATATTAAACTAACAGATTGGTGCCAGCACCTTGGCCTCTTACCCTGGAAAATATTTCTGCCTCCCTGCCCAACTGCTCCAATTCAGCGGACATCTTTTATAAAAAATGTTGGAAAGCAAGTCTTAAAGATTCTACAGCAAGGTTCTTTGGTTTCCAAGTAGAAGGTGGCACATCTTAGAATGAAAGGGCATGCTGGCTTTATCTGACAGTGGATCAGGGAACTGGTATAAGATCCCTTAACACTTCAGGCTTGCTGGCTGAGCTGCTGCCTTGCCAAGTCCCTGTGTTGTGACCTACAGGACACCAGGTAAAACTATCAGAAGAGCTGATAGGGGCAGAAATAAATGTTAGCATTATCCTTCAACCCGAGGAAACTGGAGGCAAATAGCAAAGTACTCCATTCCAGATTTACCACTAACGTCTTCAAAATGCACTACTTACACCACTGCGCATTATAGCAAAATGGGGATGAACATAATGAAATTAAACAGGAGGCAAGCCTCATCCTAGGAGACTCTATTTCAAGTCATCAAAACTTGAGTTACTCTGAATTTGTTGAATGTCTTGCCTGGGGAAGTGGGGAGAGGAGTGTTGGAAGGCCTCAGTGAGAGCACCTGCCTGGTGAAAACAGTCAGAATGAGATTTTTGCACTCTGAATACTGAACTTCCAACCCCTCTTCCTGGTAATGATGATAACAGAGAAAACCTAAAGAGTGATTCAAGATTTGCAAAGCATTTCACATACAATCATCTCCTTTGCTCTTCACAACAAACTTGTGACTATAAGAATTACTCATCCCCATTTTACAGATGAGGAACTGAGGTTTAAGGTGGTTAAGTGACCTGCCCATGGTCTCACAAGTAAAGCTGTCAGAACCAGGGTCTGAGGCCAGGTCTCTCCTGACCTCAGGTTGAGTGTAACAGAGTCTATTTCAATCTTCATTTGTATAGACTTGTACTTGATAGACAAAAAGAATTCTCTATATATCCCACTTTTATATGTCCCCCACCCCCACCTCTGCTCCAGTCAGCCCAAAGTTTTGAACCTTCAATGAGACTTAGCACAAAATCAGCCTCTAAAGGCTCAACAAAATTTTCAGCCATTAAAAATGTGTTTTTAAAATGAAGATGTGTTTAGTCCTAGCTCTGCTAGTAGTTAAAAGGCAGCTAAGCACAGCACAAAGTCCCACCATTTTTGCCTATCTGCATAGTTTAAACAAGATATGCCCTTCATCAATCATGCAAGTCAAGAGAGTCAAAGTTCATCCTCTCCTTATTGGGCAGCATTAAAAATAAGTTTCCTGGTAACTGGGAAAAAAGGTAGAATTGGTTCTTGCCAAGATGGTCATGCTGGCACCTTTCTAAGACATAAACAAGCACTCAAATACAAGGCAACGTTTCCAGTAGATTGGATTTATTTTTGAAGTCAATCAGCTCTGGCTTCCAAAAGAAATTTCAGAGCAACTGGATGGATATGTTAACTGTTAAGGCCTACATAAATATCAGCTATTATGAAGAGAAGCAAAGTGGAGTATGGTAGACAGAAAAATGGAAGGCCAAGGTTCATCTACTTATGACAATACTTTTGTGACTCAGGAAAAATCATTTCACTTGCAAGCCTCAATGTCCTCATCAGCAAAATGAGTTTTGCAAGTGCTACTTCTCAATGTTGTTGGCTCAAATGAGATCCTATGTATAAAGTGCTATGCAAACTTTAAAGCATTATGTAAATGTGAGTTATTTATAATTCTCTGTCAAGATAAAAAGGGAAACACACAAAACATTTGAAGTAAAAGTCATTCTAGTTTTAGTAAAATTTGGTTTCACCTGCTATAAAGGCCCTGAAAACGTACCCAATCCAAAGATGTTAATTCAGCTGCTGCAAGTTTAGAAACCAGATACAATGTCAATCTTCAAAAAACTAAGACCAAGGGTAGGGAACCTTCAGTCTCAAGGCAACATGTTACCCTCTAGGTCCTCAAGTGCAGCCCTTTGATTGAATCTAAACTTCACAGAACAAATCCCCATAATAAAAGGATTTGTTCTGTAAAACTTGTACTCAGTGGCCTAGAGGCTATAGGTTCCCCATCTCTAAGACCATTTAGACTTAAAGCACAAGGTGAAAAGGGCTATATAACCAAGCACAGACTTGAGGAAATACAAATTCTATCAATGGAAAGTCAAGATGTTAACATCCACTAGCTATTCAAGGGTGTGTGTGTGTGTGTGTGTGTGTGTGTGTGTGTGTGAGTGTGTAAGAGAGAGAGAGAACCAATTTCTGTTGTTTATTGCTAATAACATTTTAAAAAATAAAGACAAAATTAGTACAGGAACAAATTGCATCAATTTATCAAACCAATCAAATAATAACTGAGATCCTACTAGCTTCAAGATCTTGTGTATCCTAGAACAAAAGGAATAGTCAGAGCAATGAAGCCACACAAAGGCAACTGAACAAAGATCAACAAGTATTTATAAAGGGCTTACTATGTGCCAGGCACTGTGCTAAGTCAGGGAATACAAAGAAAGGAAAAAATCATATCTGCTCTGAAAGATTTTACAATCTAATGGGGGAAGATAAGGTAACTATATATAAACATGTGCAAGATCAAGTTAAACTAATCTCAGAGGAAAGCACTAGCATTCAGTGGGAAATGCTTCTTGCTGAAGTAAGGATTTAGCTGAGACTTGAAGGAAGCCAGTCCTTGGGTCATTCACTCTCATGACACTCAGAGGTGAGGGCAAGAGAACAAGAGAAAATTGCAGAAGTCATGGAAATGACAAAAAAGTCAAAGACTGAAGTTGTCGTGCTGCATCAGAAATTAAAATCCATGTATGCTTGAAACTAAAGAAGTGCCAGGATGTAGCATGTGGATCCATCAGCCACTCAGTGGCCTCCCTTCTGTATTATAAGGTGCTACCACACTAATGACAAACAACGCAAATAGGTGTAGTGTTTTAAGGTTTACAGAGTACTTTCCTCACAACAATCCTTTGAGATGGACTTCAAGGTATCAGCATCTCCATTTTGCAGTTGGGAAAACAGGCTCAGGGAGGTTAGATGATTTGCCCAGGGGCACATATCTAGCATCAGGACTGGACTTCAAGGCAAAGAAACACAGAATTTTGGAATTGGAAGAGTCATCAAAGATTGTCTAGTTCAAATCCATCATTTCACAGATGAAAGGAACTAAAGCCAAAGGTAAAGCAATGTGCCAAAGGTCAAAAGGAAAGAAGTGGAAGATTTAGGATTCAAATTGAGGTCTTCTGACTCCCATTTTGGTACTTTTTGTCTACTATCCCCTACTGTCCATGTAGAGCACTTACTCAGATGGCGATGAACGCTATTTACTGGGCAAGAAGGGAAGAAATGCCTTTGGGCTTCTTACTCAAGCTCAAATGAAACATTTCTGAATATAACTTAACGGGGCTCACAGACCTGCCCAATCTATACTCGGAATTATCGCCCATTTTCATTCAGTAAAACATACCCACTCCTCTGACCCTCCCTTGCTTGTTGTATGCCAAAGAGCTTGGTACTGTTAGAGCAGCTGAGCCTAGAGAAAGGCTGATGGGAGGCGCTTGGGGCAAGTTCAGAGCCAGGCCGTCACCATGGAGATTCATTCAGGGGGAGCCAAAGGCAAGACTGCCAAAAGGGGAACTCCAGGAAACTAGGAAAACTCAAGGCAGGATACCAGCCATGGAGGAATCAGCAATAGGCAGTAACAGAATGTGAAGAATCTCGCAATGGTTAATATGTGGTCATTGTTTTACTCCCTGGGCTACTTCACAAGCTGCTCCATTAAAAAAAAAATTATTAATTTTTTTTTTGTTTAAGAGGTCTCTTGCAACAAAGTAAAACAACTAAACAAAGCAACATAGTGATCTCATCTGAAAGTGCATGCAACATGTCACATCTGCAGCGCCTTCCATCTCTATATTTTTTCAAATAAATTTTAAAGAATGAATCTATTTTATTTCCCTCCCACCCCATTAAAAAGGGAAAAGAGAAACATTTCTTATAACAAATATGCATAGTCAAACAAAATAAATTCCTTCACTGACTGTCTACAAAAATATGTGCCTCATTCAGCACCCTAAATCTGTCACCTCCTGTCAGGAGATGGATAGCATGTTTCCTCACAGGTCCCTTGGGGTCAGGGCTTATGCATATAACATGGGCTGAAAGGACACAGTCAAGTCTGTGAGGCAAGGGATTCTTGGGAAGTTCCCACATGAACTTCTCTGACCCATAGCTTCCCCTACCCCTGACCTAGGGACTATAATTGCCACAATCTGGTTGATCATAATCTCTGTAGCTATGGTGATGGGGGCTGCCAAATTCTCAGGCCTTTGGGAATGTCTTAGGAGACTCAAAAAAAGGGGAGAAAAGAAGCAGATATGGTTCTGTGAGCTAGGCAGGGTGAACTGCCAGGAACTTATAGAAGGGAAATGATATGTGCCAGGGCCAGAGCAAATGACCTGGGTTCAAATCCTATCTCTTATGCTTCCTACCAGTGTGATCTTGGACAAGTCACTCAACTTTTGGGGCCTATTTCCTATATTTCCATCTCTGTGGACAGATATAAACAGGCATATCTATAATCAATACCTACCTATATCTATAGATACTTATCTATAGATGTAAATAGCTATAAAACATGGGTGTTAGTCAGGATGGCCTCTGGTGTCCCTTCTACCTCCAGACCTATGGGCCTATGATCTTAAGTTTAAAGCTGGGTCATCACCATGGTGATCTGTGAAGAGCAGCAAAGGAGTAACTAAGGAGAGGCTGCCAGTAAAGGAAATCCAGGAATCATCACCAGGGAAACTCAAGCCAGGGTGCAAGGCACACAAGAATCAGTAATAAGGAAAAAGAGAATACAAGAGGAGGGGCGACTGGGGAGAGAAAGATGCTTGCAGTGCTCAGCAGGAGGAACCATTAACTCACTGGGCTACTATGGGGTCCTTTTTTGCATGTGCACTGCCTACATTCACCTATACTTCTGTAAATGCCCTGCAGCCTGGCTGGTACATCGCCAAACACAACCCAGGCAGAGTGACAACCTATAAAGCAGGTACACAAAAACAAAAATGACTAAGTTTGACAAGCTTCAGAACCACAATTGCTCAGACCAAGGTTCATCCAGGTCCTAAGCAGTTGTTTACTAATGTATGCTGGCTGAAAAGAAAAGGGTTAAAAAATTTTGGACCTGAAAGATCAGACAGTCTAATCCCATTGCTTCTTAGAAGAAACTGAGTTCAAGATATTGTGACTCACTCAAAGCCACCAAGTAAACAGCAGAGTGAAGTCTAGAATAATCCAGGCATCCCAACTTCTAATGTCCATTATACTACACTACACTTAAAACATAATTCAAAGTCATCTCCTCTGAATCCCACCTCACTTTCTTCTTTCTCCTCAGACTTTACAGAGCACTTTGATTTCTAATTCTCTAGCAGTGCATTCATCATGTAATATATACCATTGTATATTATAAGTATCTGTGTTGGTATCTCATTCCCCTACTGAACTGCAATGTCCTTTAAGGCAAGGATCATGTTTTATGCAAAGTGTGTATCTCTATCAGGGCCTACCACAGAGCAGATGTTCAATAAATGCTGTTTTGTTGCTGTGCAATGAATACATATGACAGCCAAATTAGGATTCAAAATTATCTTCAAAAGGCTAAGAACCTTGGGTCCAAACTAACAAGATGAATTTTAATAGGGATAAATGTAAGGTACTACATTTAGATTCCTAAAACAATCCATCGACCATATTCAAGGAAAAGGGGCCATGACAGCAGAATAACAACAGCGGTTCACATGAAAAGACTCGGGACTATTTGTTGACCACAACCTATAAGCACCAACAGTGGAATGTATTTTTGGGTTGGCATATGGGCCATTATTGTAACAGTCATGCCCTTCAACCTGACCGTGGCTCATATTTAATTTTCTTCTCTCATATCTATATCCAGGGTTGGTATGAAGAAGAGTAGCGTTTTTGAAAAAGCACACAAAACCCCGGCCTACATTAAACTTAGCAGTTCCCTTTAGCTTGGGAGCCAAAAGAACCTACAAGTCTTCTCCAGTGTATAAACAGCACCAGCCAATATCCTGGTGAGTAGTTTGATTTCAGCTAGGAGCTGGCTAATGCTGTTGCCAAGTTTGTTCCATTTTGGATTAGGACTAAGGTCAAGTCAGCCCCAAGCAGGAATTTGTAACATGCTATTAAGGAGGAAAACTATAAGGAACTGAGTCACACCCATGGCACAGAAATCAAATCACTTCCTCATCTGCCAAAGTTCACTCTGTGATGCAAAAGTTGTTGGAACTCAAGAGTGATTACAGCCATGTACAGGAGTGTGCTCTTTGCTTCCTTGTAAACAAATACACACTATTCTCTGGCCAAAAAAAAGTTGTCAGAGCATTCACAGGATTAAGTTCTTCAAGGGACCTTAAGAGATCATTTTAGTCTAATCCTATCATGAAGAACTGAGAGGCCCAGACAAGTGAAGGGATCTCTCCAAGGTCATACAGGTACTAAATGGCAGAAATGGTATTTGGCTATGGGTCTAGATCAATAAAACCATGTTGGTTCTGTCTAGCCCTTCCCCACCTTCCAAATCCATCCCTCTCAAGCCCCAAATGTTTTGTCTGTTTGTTTGTTTTATAAGGCAATGGGGCTAAGGGACTTTCCCAGGGCCACACACCTGGTAAATGGCAAGTGTCTGAGGCCAAATCTGAACCCAGGGCCTCCTGACTCCAGGGTTAGTGTTCTACCTACTGCCTCACCTAGCTGCCCCACTAAGTGCATCTATGTAACAGCATGAATTTTCTCAAACTTAACCATTAAGTCTGTTGTGTACAGTTCAAGTACAATGACTGAGTTGGATAGAGAAAGAGTTATTAAAGTATAAGCTGACATTCCTGAATAGGTAGTTTAAGCAATAATTAGTATTAGTAATAATGAACAGAATAGTATAGTAGAAAGAGAGCTGGATTTGGACCTCAAAAGACTTCAGTTCCAATTTTTGCCACTGACTGTAGTGTGACCTTGGGCAAGTCATTTCATTCTCTTTAAACCTCGGCTTTCCTTATGTGTGTGTAAAATTAAGATGATAATCTCTGCCTGCTTCACAGAAGACCACTAGAGAGCTTGAATACTCTAGAAATATAAGCTATGATTATTATAACTAACAAGATCAGAGATCTAAAACTGGAAGGCATCTATTTCAGGTCAATGAATTTAAACCCCTCATTTTACAGAAGAAACTGAGGCCAGCCCAGAAGGGCTAAGTGATATGCTTAACTAACCTCCTCCTGATTTTCTAAAGGCTCCATCAGTGGAGTAAAAAAGCTCTGGCAGGTCCTTCCATGCTAGAAAGGTTTTGAACAAGGCTGGGGGTTCCCCCAACCCCTTGGCTTTGAATGTGGATTCAGTGCTGGATTATGCATCTGACACCTGGGGGATGGCTTAACTAAATGTGGAGGTAGCCATCAGCAGAAGTAACTCATGACTACTTTCTAAGGCATAGAGGGGTTACAGTTTGTGCTCAAACAGATGAAGCCTTGGATGTCTCAAATTTTCAATCTCTCCTCGTCTAGGGATTCCTTCCCTGATGCCTAAAAGAACACATTCAGGTCTCCCTCACCCTTAAAAATCCTCACTAGATCTGTCTATCCCTGCTTGCTAGTCTCCTATTTCCCCCCCTCCCCCTTTCTGGCTAATCTCCTTGAAAAAACCATCTATACTGGGCGCCGCCATTTCCTTCTCCTCTTTTCTAAACCCTTTGCAATCTGACTTGTGGCTTTTTAGTTGACCCTGTTCTCTCCAGAGTTACCAATGATTTCTTAGGTGTCAAATTTAATAACCTTTTTAAAAAATATCCTCCATTCATCCTGACCCCTTTGCAGCATCTGACATTGTTGATAACCTCTTCCTGGGCTCTTCTATCAAGCTGCCTTTGACAGATCTTCAGCCACATCATGCCCACTACCTGTGAGGTGTTCCTCAAATCTGTCCTGGGTCTTTTTTCTCTTTATATTCTCACATTTGGTGATCTCCTCAACTCCCATGAGGTCTATTATTGTTACAATACCGATGAATCTCAGATCGATGTATATAGTTCTAGCCCCTCTTTTGGGTTTCAGACCTGCATCACCAATGGCCTACTGATGCTTTTGCACTGGATGTCCTGTAGGCATCTCAATAACACATCCAAATCTAAACTCATTATCTTTCCCCTCTTATCTACCCTTCTTCCAAATATCCCTATTATTATCAGAGGGCACCACCACCCTCCTAGTCACCCAGTGTTATCCTTGACATCTTATTTACTAACACCACATTTAATCAATTTCCAAATATTCTCTTTTCTGCCTCTACAACATCTCCTGTTAAAGAACATTTGTCTTTCTCTTCTCTTCTCTACTCCTCTTTCCCTTCTCCTCATCACTTCCATGGCCACTGCCCTAGTTCAGGCCCTCATTAGTTCTTGCCAAGATAATTAAAGTAGTCTTCTAATTGGTTCCCTGCCTCAAGTCTTCCCAAATTCTTCATATTCATTGTTCTTAATGGTGCAATAATATTGCATTATATTCATGTACTACAACTTGTTTAGTCATTGCCCAATTGATGAACACCCACTTTGTTTCCAGTTCTTTGCTATCAAATAAGTTCAGCATTAGTTTAACAAAGGCCACATTGCTACCAAAGAAGTAGACTATGCCTGGTATGTTTAAAAACTAAGGAAGCTCATTCCAAGGCAGATAAAGAGCTGGTCTTATTTGATAAAGGCTAGAAGCAGTTGTGGTCAGCAAAATAAGAATATTTATTTTGTCCTCAAAAGAAGAGGACCAAAGGAGCAAAGCAATATGTACCATGTCTCTGGTTGGGTGTCCTACCTTGACCCATCTGAATCTGGGCTTCAGAAGAACCCTAACCTGATTTTTAAGGGGAAAAGAGTTTGCCCCCAGTTCTTTTCCATACTTGCTACAGCTAAGGCAGAAGATCAGGAAGCTAGATTAACATCCTTCTTAGTCCCAAACTTAAATCTGTTTCCCATTGCCTGTAAGATTCCCCAACAATATTTTACAATGTTTCTAAGTGAAAAAACGGATAGAATTCCAAGGTTTAATTAGTCTCTTGACACTTGGTCCATGGCTCCCAGAATGTACTGTAACTGAACACTGTTTCTGGTGAAAACAACCTTTTGTTTACCTGGGATTTTTTTTAAATAGGGAGAAATTTGCTAATGGCTTAGAAACCCCAATTTGGAAAACACCCTTGAGAATATGATAGCATTTTGGAGTTTTAAATAATCAACTAAATATCCATTCAATTAGTCCAACAACTATTTCTTATGTACTGTGCTTTTGCACATGACAAGCTATACCACTAAAACCAAGGCAGGAGTGTAGGGGGATGGAGGTAGATGGTCCATAACCAGTATAATCTAAATGAGGAAGATGCCACCAACACACCATTTTCTTACAATATTTTCTTAAGAAGGGAAACCTCTTTGAAGAAAACTTGGATTTTCTCAATATTCAGCCTATAACGACCATTGTCTCTTAACTACTTTGGGAATCTCCCATACCCCTCTCTGCCTCAACTACACATGCACAAAGAAAGGCACTAAGGAGTTTGCAGTCTCTAAGAATGTTTGCTTTTAAGAAGACAAACAGCAGCTTCTATTCACATCAGGCCCATGTGTAGCTCAATGAACCAGACATGAATGCTAGTGAAGTTGAGAGCCCCAGACTCTCCCCACTGGATTGAGTCATAACTAATTAAAAATCACACATAGATTAAATTGTACACTATCTATACATAAAATTCATACATAAAATTTGATAATGCCACAATCATCATTTACAAGATCTTTGTAAAATCCTCAGATGATAGAAACCCAAAACTCTTAAATGCAACAGATTTGCATTACAGATACAGCAGAGGCAATCTTTTAAAATCTTATAAGCAGCCCTCATTTTATCTCATTGAGGTTCACTGATCATAACAGACAATAGTTTTCTTCAAAAACATCTTTCAAATGTGTTCATCCTAGACCAGGATCTAATAAATACCATGTCACAATAAGTTCTAAATGAATTGTGTAAGCTAAAATAAAAGGTTGTAGCAAAAAACTGGAAGTCTATCAACTGGGAATGGATGAACAAATTGTGACATATGGATGTTACAGAATAGTTTTATGTTCTAAGAAATTACCAATACAAAGAATTCAGAGAAATTTGGAAAGACCTGTATGAACAGATTCAGAGTAAAATAAATTCAGTAGTAATGTAAATTCAGGAGGGTAACATACACAATGACTACAACATGATAAACAAAAAGAAAACAAACAGTAAGCTGAACTCCGAGGAACTGTAATAAACAATCTTGATCTGGAAGAACAGCTTGCCGGTATGCACCTCCCTTCTTTCATTAGGCAGCTGGGAGATAATGAATATGGAATACATAAAATGTCAGACATGCTAACTGGGTCAGTTGGTTTTATTTACATTTTTTTTCTTTGTTACAAGAGAATTCTCAATGGGAAGTATATCATGAAATGGCTAACAGAAAAACAAAATGCACCAAGAAGACTTATTTTTAAAGTCATTTTGAAATATCTATTAATATAGTCTGAAAGGCTAAAGAAATGTGACAGGATGGTACAGTAAAAGGAGCACTGAACTTGGAATCTTGGAAATGAACTGGAATTTCTCTTTCTTAGAACCACAGTTTCCTTATCTACAAAATGAAGACAAAAATGTATCTACTACTTGGTTCACAGGGTTTTTACCATGAGGGTCAAATAAGCTATAAAGCATTTTATAACTGTAAAACTCTATTGTGAGTTATTATTTGAAGTGTCTGAAAGCTTATAGCAAACATAACACTTTTGAGATCGTAACTTTGTTCTGAAATAGCAGTAGCTAAGGAGCCCAATGCCAAATGCTCTCCATAAGGGGATTATCATACACTATGGCAGCTAATCCACAAGTGCTTTGTACAGGCTTAACCAAATGGATATTTACATCTATTACTCTATCCTGGTTAGGAGAAAGGCCTGCCAAAATAACCAGTGTGCCATACAGATCTAGACTTCAGTTTCAGAGATCAGAGGTTTAACTCGAGACTGCTTTCTCTTTATGCCTTTACAACCCTGGGATTGCCTTAATCCATCTTTTCAGTTCCTTCCTGTCCATGGTCTATTTTCCACCCTTCACTTCACTGCCTTTACTCTCACCCTAGCCAACAGTTCATTCTTTTAAACACTGACCCTAACAGCTTCTCTTTCCACCTCAAAGGATTCCTTTTTTTTCAAGAGTAACACAATAAAACTAAAAGAGCTGATGTGGTCACTGAGTCATAATCAACAAAGTTTCAACATTACATAGAGAATAGTTACTACATTCTGAAGACTGCAGACACATTTAAAGCTGGATGATGGCTGCTCACTTATGCGGCAAGAGCTAAATGCCACCCCAAAAAAGTCAATTCTATTCAATAGTTACAATGAGATATAGTGGGACAATACATTTTGAAGGAATTATAATCTCTCAGGGGGTTAGAGACACCATTTTCAGATTCCTCTACTAACCAGAAGAACCACTGCACTGATGACAATTCACCTATAGTTTGTGTTAATAAAACATTCGAAGAGTTTGTAGTCAGACAACATGATTCACATATCATATTGCCTGCAAAAATAAAGCCCATCCAACTGGTAGGAGATTGTTTTGTTTAAGATTGAGGGAAGAGGAATTCTGAAAATACTAACTTTCATCCTCACTGCTACTGTGTCTGGGGAAACTTCTGGTACCATATTAGCAAGCTTTATTAGTAAATTCTAAAATTGTTGTTAGAAATGAGGATTGTGATTTACCAAATCTAGGGAGAACAGTTCTTTCCTATATCCAAGGCCAGTTACAAAGTCACTAAGTTGGACCCAACAATAGCACTGCCAGGCATATACCCTAGGGAAATTTTATTTTCTCATATAAGTCTGCTTACTGGAAGCATTTTATTTTATATCACCTAGAAAGATTCAGAAAGAGAAAAAGGCAATATACAAAATCTATAAAAATATGTACAGCAGCTTTCTTTTTTTGGTAGCAGAAAAAAAAAACGAAAGCTAGAGAGGCACCCACCAACTGGGGGTAAGACTGAACAAATTATGGTATAAAAATAATTATGTCCTAAGAAATTACAAAAGCAGTGGTTTCAGGGGCAGCTAGCTGACAGTGGATAGAGCACAGACCCTGGAGTCAGGAGGACCTGAGTTCAAATATAGCCTCAGACACCTGACACTTACTAGCTGTGTAAACAAGTCACTTAACCCTGCTTACTTCTGGAAAAAAAGGGGGAGAGGGAAATGTGGTTTCTGAGGAACTTTGTTAGACATGTTAACTAATGCAGGGTGAAGTCAGTAGAAGCAGGAAACCAATTTATAAAAAAAAAAAAACCTCCGATCAAAGTAATGATCATCCATAATTCCTAAACACCTATAAGGAGGCATGCTACCCCCACCCACTCCTCCCCAACCCCAAGACAGAGAGGTGACAGACTATGAATGCATAACAAAACGTACATTTTTGGATTTGAACAATATGGGAATTCATTTTGTTTGACTATACATATTTGTTACAAGGATTTTGCTTTTGTTTTTTTTCAAGTTAGGAATAATAGAAAGGCGAGGGGGGGTTAAGTTAGGGGTAGTGTTCCCCCTCCATCCAAATGAGAAGAGAAGGCCAGGAGGAAAAACAGACAAGCAGGACAATTTTAAAAGTTAAATGTTGAAAAACAGCTTTATGTACAAAACCCTCTTTTTGTTTTATAACATATATAGAAATGCTCGCTTTATTTAGTGTTTAAGTTTCACATAAATTGTTTCTTTTTAATGTGCACAAATTCTTTGGCAAAACAGAGACGGGGGAAGCTGGGGGACCTGGTGAAATAATGCATAATTTTTCATATCCACTTAGCTTTTAACATGATTTCCCAAGGAACATATACATTTACCTCACGTAAATAAATGTGCCAAAACTGTATAATGCTGAAATGGAAGTGAGAAGCCCTGCCTGAGTTGCAGGCTTGCCTTCGCTAGTATATGGCATGGATTTGGGAAGGTCACTTAACCTTTCTAGGTCAAGGTTCCTTAACTGTAAAACAGTAGGGGAGCTGAGACAGAGAGAGGGTCAGACAACTATGATTCTCTTCAGCTGTTATGTTATTTAGTTGGTTTGGCTCATGATTAGAAGAAAGTTGAGGTATATCATAATACACTGATAAAAGTCATATGGGAGGAAACAATGCCCCAACTGTGATTGTGCTGGATATCTCAGGGTAATATCAGACGGAGCCCCAGGGAAATGGGCCTCGGCCCCAAATTCTCTCAGCAACATCTCAGCAGGTGATAGTAAATCAGTAAGCCAAATCACTACAGGTGCTGCAGACTGCACTTTCAATTCCTAGTGCAATATAGCAGAGTCTACTTTTCTAAAAAGGCAGGTTGACACTACTAAATCAGGCCCAAGTGAAGATTTTAAAGTCTTCATCTAAGAAAAGGCAGGCATTTCCCTCTGTAGATTAAGTGGGAGTGCTATTAAAAAAAAAATTAGCAAAGAGGGAACCACTTTGAGGAGAAGAGCTGAGGAGAAAGTGATATCATCCCTTACTCAGAAAGAAGCCTGCATGTAAGTCTGTTGGAAGGTGAATGGGAAGGAGCAATTCCAGATGCCAGGCATTGGAACAGAGCCAGAAGATCTTTTGTTTAGATGAGTATTTGGGTGAGTAAAGATCTATGCTGAGGAAAGCAGGTGACCCCTTGCAGGGGACCAAGAGAGGAAAGAGTAAGAACCTAGAATAAAGGCAGTCCTAGTCTGAATAAGGCAAAAAGCTTAGTGCAGTCTTTCACATCAGAAAGTACATAGATCCACAGCCTAAAGGCTTTCTTTCTGTCTTGGACCAGGGGCCTATGCCAGCTACTAAAACTACTTTAAAGCTTCCTCAAATGAATCCAATAGTCCCTTATCAGTCAAGCAAATTAGCACTAGTTGAACAGTTCAAGAGGGACAAGTCAACCATGAGTCAGTCTGTAAGTGGCTGTTTCCCAGTTCCAGTCTATGTTTTTCTGACACAGGCATTACTATGTCCTCAAATCCCCAACCACCGCCTTCCTCTACTTTATAGCACATACCTTGCAGACAAGGGGGTTAGCAAACTACACAGCGTGGGGCCAAATATGGCCTCTGACAATTTTTATGTAAAAACAGAGCAGGCTGGATATTGCCCGGGTGTAGACTGCCCACCCCTGCTCTGGACGACTCCTTCACCTTCTGCTCCTCCAGAGTTTCCCTGAGACTGAGCACCCGAAGAGCAAGTCATCAAAGTCTTCTTCCTCCTTTGAGCTCTCTTGGACAACACCCTAAACCTGTCTCCTATAACCTCTGCCATTAAAGCACTCCCTTAAATTCCAGTTAATCCAACACTACTTGGGGAATGTGGCCAATTCCTCCTGGCTTTTTCCTAAATAGAAAATGCAAGATTATCTCCATTTCCTCCAAAGTGATTGGGCTGACAGATTCTGAAAAGGTGCCTCCCACTACATCAAGGTGAGACTGTGCAGTAATCCACTGTGAGCCTGAAATGTTATGCTCACTGCTGCTGCTGTTGCAGCTGTTTTACTGAGTCATCAAGTTAGTTTATCATTTCTTTTCCTAATTAAGTGGGGCCAATAAGCACTTGGCTCACCACCACTGAGAATATGGGTAAGAGACATCAAGTGCAATAAAACCCAGATACCCAGGCTTTCCCTAGCCTTCTCTAGGACTGGCAAATGACCAAAAGCTACTGTTAAAAGAAGGCAAATTCCCAATTATACAGACTTCTGTACATATTCAGCCCAGTCTCCTTTATTTACTACATCACTCTCAACATGGAGAAATGATGCCTGTCATGTAGGTCACTTATGAAATGCCTTCTCAATTAAAGGACTAGACTGTTCAAAGTGAGGCACCAAGAAGAAAAAGGAACATTTTAGAGACTTAATCATCAAGGGCTTTCTAGTTAATCTTCAATTTAACAAAATATTCCAATGGGGAAGCCTGAGGCTTTATTATTCCTGGACTTTCTTAGCTCTTTGAAGACACTGGCTCCCAGCAAAAATCAGGAAGGGTTTTTTGAGAACATAAGCAGGAAAATACTCAATGGTTGATGACATATATGAATGTAAAAACATCCTTAACAAGAAAGTTTGCATACCTAAATTTAGTCAAAAATGCATCAAATACTACACCTCAGTGGAAAAATTAATGTACTGTTTGACCCCTCGATGGGTAAGAAGTTTGGAATTGTAAATCAAGCCCGTTCTACAACAGGGATATAGCCCCGTAGCTCATCACCCTGGCCTAGAGTCCTATTGCTTTGGGCAGCCCTATGGTCAGTCAGGTGGAGACTAACATACCCCCTGCTGGGTTGCTGCATTAGACTATCCCATTTAGACTTGAGCCTGTAGGTAAAAGAGAGATTGGAGATCTCAGGATGAGCAGAATTTCAAAGGGCAGAAAAAACAGATGAAAATGTATGCTTAAGTCTGTAAACAGCAAGGTAGATCAAGGCAGAATCAGTGACTTTTTCCCATCTTTAAAGAAGAATGTACAATGAACTGCATTTAAGAAACTGAGTGCGTCTAATGAGCCTGCTGAGAGGCAGAATGGTGGAGTGGATAGAACTGAACTCAAAAACAACCAGAAAGACTTAGGGTCAAGTCCTACTCTGACACACACTGGCTGTGTGACCCTGGGCAAGTCACTTAACCTCTCAAGTGCTTTTAGGTCAGTGAAAAAGAGAACCAAGGGAGGGTGGTGTCCTAAAAACCTAGAGAGAGAATAGAATCAAGGAGGAAAAGGGTGATCAGCAGCATCCAAGATTGCAGAGGTCAAGGAGACTGAAAATTAAGAAAAGGCCACTGGACTTGGCAATGAAGAGATCACTGGTAACTTTGGAGAGGAGAGTTTGGGTGGAATAATGAGATTGGAAGCTGAAGAGCAAGGGAGTGTTGAAAGGAGAGAAAGTAGAGGCACCTATTGTAAATAATCTTTTCAAGGAGCTCAGTCACAAAGGGGAAAAGAGATATACAGAAGACAGCAAAGATGGAAGGATCAAGTGAGGGCTTTTTGAGGAAGGGGCGAATGGGTATGTTTGTAAGCAGTAGAGAAGGAGCCAGAAGATGGGGAGAGACTGAAAATAAGTGATAGTGGAGATCCACCACTCACCTCTCTTGGAGTACAGGCTGGAAAAGGATTACGTGAACAAGGAGAGGGGTTACCCTGGGTAAGGAGTAAGGCTATTTTATCATCTGAACCAGAGCTGAAGGAGGAGAAAGTAGCAGAAGGCACCTGAGTGATAGGGGATAAGGAAGATGGAGTTCACAGCGAATGGCCTCAATTTTTTCTGTAAAATCTGAGGCGAGGTTCTCAGCTGAAGGGGTGTGGGGAGAGAAAGTCTTAGGAGGCTTGAGGAGGGATAAAAAGGTTTATAAGAGCCACTGTGGAGAATTTGATGGTGAGCTGATGAGGGAGGTGTAGTAGTATTACCTAGCAACAGTGAGGACTCAGTTGAGGTTTTATTACACAATTTGTAATGGACTAAGGTTACGTAACATAAATTTGTAGTGGACTGAGCCAGAACAGTTAAGTGATTTTTCTCATTTAACAGCAAGTATAGAGGAGCAAAGATGGGATGGCAGGAACAATCCAAAGTTGAGATTTAGCAGAATATAATCAGTGAAATAAGGGGGCCAGAGAACTGACAGAAAAGGATCATATAGTGTAGAGCTGAACTGGCTCATTAAGGTGTCAAGACAGAGAAAAGAGCAGAGAGTGGCTAATGAAGGGGAGATGACCTGGGAGACAACTGTAGAGTCATGGGATTGGAGGTCACAATATGGATGAAGAGTAGGGTTTGGTAAGGGAAGACATAAGGAAAGGCGGAAAGCCAACTGATTATGGTCAGGTAATAACAGGATTTCAGAATTCTTGAGCATGGAGGTAATGTATTTATGGGTAATGGCAAGTTCAAAGGTATGATCATCTGTGTGGCTGAAGCAGGATGGAGGTACAGATTGGGGGAATTGAGTAAGTTGAGGATCTGAGTTATTGGAGTGTTTGAGGGAGAACTAATATGTATTTTGAAGTCTCCTAGTATTAAGGGCAGGAGTTGGGAAAGAGAGAAAAATTGTAAAGCAATTACTGAACTCTTTGAGGAGGGGAATGACCTGGAGATATGTAGACAACAGCTATCAAGATTTTGATTGAGTGGCAGTGATGAATAACATGAACTTGAAAGGAGAAGTTTACTGCATAATGGAGGTAGGGAAAGAACCTGGAAGTAGCAACTGAGAACCAAAGACTATTCCAATTCCTCCACCTCAACCAGCAAGCTGAGGGAAATAAATAAAGGTACAACCAGTATCCAAAAGGGTGGTCAGGGGGCTGTCACCAATGGGGAGCAAGGTTTCAGTAACAGCTAGAAGATGGAAGGAGAAGAAAAGGAAAAGATTTAGGATGAAATGAAATTTATTACCTATGGAAAATGCATTCCAGAGGGCACTGTCGAAGGGTTTGGGGGTTGAAAGATTGAGAGGGATGGGAATAAAGAATCAGGTGGTGAAGGGGCAGCCAGGTAGCACAGCGAGTAAGAGCACTGGCCCCAGTGTCGGGATGACCTGGGGATCAAATCCGGGCTATCTGCAGATACTTAGCACCACACCCAGAAATAACTGGCCTTGAGCAAGTTACTTAACCCCAATTGCTTAAAAAAAAAAAAAAGAAAAAAGAATCAGGTGGTGAGATGAGGAATAGGAAAATTAAGACTTACAGGGGTTAAAAATCATTGGGATATGCAGAGTATGATCAGGTGTGAAAACGTTCATCTGTGAGTACAAGGTCCTTTTCCCAAAGGAAGCTGGAGACAAGTACAGTACAAAGTGGATGACACAGGGTCAAATGGTTGGCCCTATCTCACTACTCCTCTTTTCTCTAAAGCCTGAAGATTGGACAAGAAATAACACAGCTGCTATATCATTATTGATTAGAGAAATGCAAATCACAACAACTCTGAGGTACCACATCTCACTGGCCAGACTGGCTAAGATGACAAAACAGGAAAATGACATATGCTGGAGAGGATGTGGAAAAATTGGAACACTAATGCATTGCTGGTGGAGTTGTGAAATGATTCAACCACTCTGGAGAGCAATCTATGCCCAAAGGGCTATAAATAATTTCATACCCTTTGACTCAGCAATACCACTTCTAGGGTTGTATCCCAAAGAGATCATAAAAGTAGGAGGAAGACCCATATGTACAAAAATATTTATAGCAGCTCTTTTTGTGGTGACAAAGAATTGGAAATTAAGTGGATGCCCATCAATTGGGGGAATGGCTAAACAAGCTGTGGTATATGATTGTAATGGAATACTATTGTGCTATGAGAAACGAGGAGCAGATGGAGTTCATATTTACCTGGAGACTTATACAAACTGATGCTGAGTGAGAAGAGCAGAACCAGTAGAAATTTGTACACAATTATAGACACAACACATGTGTGACGACCAACTCTGATAGACTGGACTCTTCTCAGCAATGCAGGGCTATAAGACAACTCCAAAAGACTCAAGATGGAGAGAGATGTTTACATTCAGAGAAAGAACTAGAAAGAACAGTTTGAATGCAGACTGAAGCAAACTACCTGCTCTCTTTCTCTTTCTTGTTTGGTTTTGTTTCCTCTTTCCCATTGTTCATTCCATCCATTACAATCCTTCTTTACAACCTGACTAATGTCTAATGTGAAAGTATTTACAGATCCTATACTTGATTGCATGCTACCATGGGGGGAGGAGGGGGAGAAAATATGAAACTCAAGGGATTGTGGAACTGAATCTTGTAAACTAAAAGTAGACAAACAAATTAATAAAGAATTTTACCAATCAAAAAAAATGGCATAGCAGGAGATAGACGTCTTACTTTCTACATATTTATTTTTCCCTCTAGGGACAGTCAGAGCAGGTGAAAGAAAGTCTCAGGTCAAATCTGTACCAGATTCTCCTCACTGTGTTTGGGAGATGAGGCTGGCAGCGACAAAAGGAGGAAGCTGCCTTCTATTGGCACAGATCCAAGTTGGCCCAGCTGGGTCCCTTGCTGCCTTCAGGGTACATACAAAGGCTGAAGGTTTGGCTCTTCTTCTCACCTGAGGGTAGGGATCTGGCAACATGTAGTAGAAAGTCATAGACTACCTGGGCTGTCATATATTACAATAAAAATTGCATACAAGCAGAATACAGCATAAAACAAGAGATAGGCTGGTCATGTGGTGTAGTTGAGGGACAATAGACAACAACCTGCATGCTCCATTGGTAATCATCTAAATGGTAAAACCTACAGGAAGGTTTCTAGCTTGTTAAATGGACCCCTTATTAGAGATCCATGGAAGGGCACTGCCAAAGATCTCAATAACAAGGTATGAATGGGTTGTGATCCACTCTTTCTGAGAGAATTCCCACATCCATGAGAACAAATCTAAAGAATGCTCTGTGTCTAAGCAGATGAACTAAATTGTCAGAGTTAACACTAAAGCTTGTCTACATGGTATGGCCTTTTCAGCCTGTAGATCAGTATCCTCAGGACGGTTACAAAAATTCAATAAAATACCAGATCCATGGAACAAGTTAGAATCTTAAGCCCTGGAAGGTTCTTTAAAGGCAATCTAGTCTAATTTGACAATGTTTGAATATAAAGTAGAATCTAAGTTCCTTAAAGGCATGAGCTGGTTAATTTTCACCATCTATCCCCCACAGCATTTGGCACTGTGCCTAGCACAGAGCAGGCACTTAAATGCTTACTAACTTGGGGCAGTTTTTTCCCCAAAGTTCTGCTTTCTGAAGCCACACTTTGAAGTCCTTCATGTACACCAAATTATGGTGTGGAAGGAAACCTTGGGCTGTATAGTCCAACCATGCCTGCAGCATAAATCTCCTCTTAAAACAATGACAAACTCAGGTCAAACTGCAGGTTCTACAAAAGCTACTGGTTTTGATTTCATGCACCACTCATAACCCTTTCCCTTGGGCTTTAAGTGCAGCAGGCTAGAGAACAGACAAAACCTGGTTACACTCTAGAAGAAAACTTGACTTTCAAAGAAATCTTTCCCAACACAAGGTCTGGGTTTAAGCCCTGCCGAAGACACTTGCAAAATAGTAAATACTGGAGTCAAGAACTAAACTTAAAACCAAGACAAATTCCTTCATATTTAAGGGAGAAAAAGTGGGAATTGCAGAGCTGGAAAGGTCCTTAGAAGTTCCCTGTTTTAACCCCTGCATTTGACAGAGATGGCTTCTGCAAAACAAGACCTGGAGGAGAATAGGAAAGGAAGTTTACCCAAAAGAGTCCCAATTTAGTAACAAAGCAGGACTAAAACCTAATTCTGCTGAATTCTACTCTACTGTATTTCATAAACAGATCCAAAGTTCAATTCTACAACCATTTATTAATGGTCTATTAGATGAAGGCAAATCTGAAGTGTTGGTTTTTTATTTGTTTTTGGAGACTAGGTCTCCCTAACTGACTCAGGTAGCCTGGTGGCTCCCAGATCCATAGAGTGTACCTCTGGTACCAGACATGGTCCAAATATCCTTTCAACTTAGTCCTAATACATCACTGATTCACTAGTCTCAGCCTCCCCAAGTAGCAGAGATCATGGGTATGCACTATCACGCCAAGCAAAATGCCCAGTAAATCTGAAATTTAAAAGGTAATTACTCACATAGCAAGTTATTTTAAGAATAACAATAGACCTCAACTTTGAGAATAGTTCATATTTATATGGCTCTTCACTGATCACAAAGTGCTTTCCTCCCAAACCTGAGAGCAATAATATGGGTAGTATCCATTTTACAGATGAAGAAACTTAAGGCTCAGAGAAGTTGCTGCTTGCCCAAGGTCACATGACATAGGTCTCGGGGCCAGGTGTTCTGACTCAGTGTAGGGTTCTTTCTTCCATACCACATGAGATTGGCCTATTTTGCAGGGGCCATAAAGAAACCAGGCTTCAGTATTTTTCAATCTCCTTCTCTTTACCTAGGGTAAATCAGTACAGTTCCAGTGCAGATATACTACCCTACATAATTTATAGAATAATCACTTGAAGTTTACAGCAAGCAAAAAAAAATTTTTTTAATGAGTTCAATGTTTAAAACCCTCAACAAAATCTGAGGATTTTCTTTTTAGTCTATCATCTGGTAGTAGTTACACAGGACAAAGCCCTATAAGGTGGGCACTTGTATTTCATGTATTTCCTTTTGGCAATGAATCATGCTTTCACAAGGACCTCTCCAGCCTGCAAAACCTCCTTTCCCAGGAGGTCGAACTTAAAAAGAAAAGAGGACTTGTCTAACCTGAAAATGAGCCTTCTTAGGCAAGCTAAATTAGAGCAGGCCCATTCCTGCAGCTGTGAAGGTGAGCCCATTCACGTATTTTCATGGACTTGTGCTAGTAATAGAGAGCTGGAAACTTCCTGTTTCAACTTAATAGGAATCTATAGTTCATTATCATCTAGGCCTATGTCCCTAACTCAGCACAGTCTCTAAGCTTTAGGTTAACATCTTTGTGTGGCCAGGAAAAGAAATTCAAAATGTGACGAAATACTACAACAGGACGCTGCCACTAACCCTTGGTCCCACCCTAAGTTGCATTTTCTCCCCATAACTTCATTATTAAAAGCTCTTTGAAAGCCTATCAAAACAGGAGATTAATGCTTCAGACATATAGGGGTGTGTATGTGTGTTGAGGGGCTGGGGGACAGAAGCAGCAACATATTGTCTGATTCTTCCCTAGAAATTTCACTATTTGACTTGTATGGGATTAGACATGTAACAGAGCTGGAGAACCGCTAACTCAACCTTTCTATAGGAACACAACACAAAAGCCCTTTTAATGATTAAAATAGATTCTGTCTCCTGAAATTCTTTACCATCCCTGAGACGGAACAATGAGTAATTCAAACACTGCATATTTGGAAACTAGTATGATAAAACACCAAGTAAAAGTCCAAGTGTTACAGAAATGTGTCCCCGCCACAACTCTCATTCTTCTGGAAGAAGCAATTCAAATCATTAGGCTGAACAGCTGCTGTAATCTCATGCAAATACAAAACCTGTCCAGAAATGTCTAAATGAAAATTACCTCAATTAAACCAACCAACCCTCAGTGTGAAAGCAGGCAGGGTCAGGGGGGAAGGAGAGCAAAATACTGCATTATGTTACAAGACTCTTTAAAAGGTGAGGACTAAATAGAGGCAGCATGGTCAAGTACAAATTTTCTGTTTGGTTTAGTTAGAAGCCCTGGGTTCAAATCCCAGCTTTATGCTTAACAGTTGACATTTATATAGCACTTTTAAGTTGTGACTCTTGTTATTTTGGTTTCAGTTTCCTCACCTTTAAAGTGAGGACTGAGTTTTAGATTAGAACCAACAAAGGTTCCTTTCTGGCCCATGAAAAAGAGAAAGAGAGCAGAATCTGAGCATCTGCCTCTATCCAAATATACCACTTCAGACTGTAATAATGGTTCAAGGCAACCCTTAGCTAACTATAAAAAGCCTTTCCTTTAATTTTTTTAATAGATAGACTCGGAGGCTATTCGATCTAACTAAAAAAAATTATACATGGATATTTCATTCTCCAGTCTTTCCCTGGCTCTATTATAAGGCTTTTGTGGTTTATTTTTATTTAATTTTTGGTCTGGGCCTCTGATTAAAATCCTGGTGAGAAAACTCTCTCCACCTAAGCAGATCTGAAACTTGTAATCTTATAGTTGTCTGGGTCATTGAGAGGGTGACTGGTCCAGAGTCACACAGCCACTATGTGTCAGAGGAAAAACCTCTCTCTGCTACTCTAAGACAAGCAGCCACAGATTAGGGATATCTGCATGAAAACACTTGTTCAGGCCCTACCCCAAATCACCTAATCCTCAGGTGACATCAGAATCAATTGGTCAGTTAAATGTGATTATTACAAAGACTGCAGTTCTAAGGAGGCAGAGGGTCAAACATCAACACAGGCAGACAAATATCTTGGGTGTTATTTAGGTAAATGTGCCTCAGAAGGAGAAAACTGGAAAACACTTCCACTTAAGTGCCAAGGAGAAAAAAACAAACCTTTGTAAAAGGCTCCTCTGAGTATCCCAAACATGACGTAACTGTTGGCCTACTTCCTAAATCCTATAAAAGTTTAGTAGCCTGGATTTAAAAAACAAACAAACAAAACCCCTCAAAGTGATACCTCAACCAAAAGAAGTATTCACAGTAAAATGTGCAGCATAGGACTTTTTTGTGAGTATCTACCACAAACTAATGGAGCAGAGGGGGGAAAACATGTACAAGATGCCCTAGAAATACTACATTTACATTAACTACTACAAGACAAATCTTGCACCAGGTTCTAAAGGTAAGAAAGAGACTGGCCCTACCCAAAAGAAGTTTGTTTCCTGGAGGAAAAGATGGCCCAAGAAGAATATGGCTGAGTGTCTTGTAAATAGTAGAAAGTGCTTAATAAATAAATATTCATTGAATTAAAAGGACCCAAACAAGTAAAAGATTAGTTTTGGAAGCCAGACCAACTAAGGGATGGAGTAAAGGAGAACAATGGTGGGACACAAGCAAATTTTTTTTTTCTGCTTTTTTGGAGGGAGGAGGGCAAGGTCACATGGCTAGTGTTAAGTATCTGAGGCCAGATTTGAACTCAGGTCCTCCTGACTCCAGGGATGGTGCTCTATTCACTGAGCCACCTAGCCACCCCAACACAAGCAGATTTTAATGATGAGTAGGGCTGCAATTGGCAGAGAGGGACATTTCAGGCAAGAACAGCAAGATGATCAAATATGCAGGTGGACTACACCAACCCAGCTGGAGCCAGAAGGTTTCTGTTCAGTAGCAGTAGGAGAATAAGTGGAAAGGACAATCATCAAATGTCAGTGTGCCGAGGTCAGTAATGATTTCCTAGATTTGGTAAATCCAGTGGACTTCTCCCTTTCTATCCTCAGTTTCCTCTCTGACTTCTTTCCTTCTAGCATTCTGACACGGATCACCCTCTTCCTTGGCTAAGGCAATCCTTATGGGTTTTCTCCTCTTTGACCACTATTTTAATATTTTTGCTAACTCTTCATCTTTTTTCTGTACCTGAAATATGAGTATTCTCCCAGGGTTATCTCATTGGCTAGGCTTTCTTTCATTCTCTTCTTTGGTGATCCCATAGCTTTAATTATCACCCATTATGCAGATGGCTCCCAAACCTCTATCTCCACACTCTATTTCTGCCTGGAGTCTTAGTGTCAGATTCCCAACTATCTGCAGACTACCACAACGGTCCCTGAATCTGTCAGTGGCTCTCCATTGCCTCTCAAATCTAATACAAATTCATGACCCTGGCATTCAAGGCCCTTAAGTCTGATTCTAACCCACCTTTATAGCCATATGTATACTAGTTCCCCTTCACATTACTATTTTTCAGCCAAACCACTCTGTTCCTTGTCCTTTTCTCACCCTCTCCAGTCTATGCCTTTGTTCATTCCTCAGAACTGTAATTATTAGCTCCCACCCCCAACACTGTTTAAGTGCCTTCCTCCTAGACTCAACTCTGAGAGAAGATGGTATCTCTACCACAATTCCTTCCCTGACGCTCCCAGCTCAAAGTCTCTCCCTCACCAAATTTCTCACAACACACTGCCTATTGTCCTTATATGCACTCAGCATTCTAGTACCAGTTATTTTTCTATGTATCTCCTCCCTTCCCTCCCATAAAATCTGAGCTTCCAGAGATCAGGGTCAGTCAAGTCATCTGTATATAGAGCACCTTGTACATGGTAGGTAACTCGAATGAATGTTGCAAAGGATCTTAGATCCCATCTGTCCCTCTCATTTTACACATTATTGTAGTCAGGACCTTGTTTTATTTCAGGTTTTTTTTTAAAGAAGTAGTAAAAAAGACAGAAATTAAGAGACAAAGTTAGAAAGTGAACTGAAATTTTGTCTAGAATATCCTTTCATTCAAGTCAAACATTTTATTAAACATCAGAGGTCAAGGTATTAGGAAGACAATGAAGAAAATAATGTTCCCTGCCTTCTAGAGGGATGTGATAATATATAACCTTCTATAGCACTTTTAAGTTTTACTTTAAAAGTTTTTCCTCAACCCTGTGGAGTTGAAAAAGAGAACATAATGTTCCCATCTTGTAGATAAGGTACCTGAGGGTCTGTGAGATTAAATGACTGGCCCACAGCCACATCTTGTCAAATCTAGAATTCAAGGGCCTCCCAAGTCCATTACAGTAGTCTTTCCACAATACTATACTGAGTAAAATGTGAAAACAGCAAAGGAGATATCCAGACAAGTTCTAAGAAAGTCCAAGGAAAGACAACCTAATATGCAACAGAAGGAATTCAGGGAAGGCTTCAGAGAAGCAGCAGCAAGCTGGGTCTTGAAAAGAATTTCAGCAGACAAAGATAAGGAAGGGAAAGTTTTGCAGTTCTATTATGACTAAGAAAGCAGAAGACAGGATCTGATCATGGAACAATTAATAGTACAGTTTGGCCAGAGTAAAGAATGCACGAAGGGGAATGATGAGAAATAATGCTAGAAAGGTCATTCAGATGCAATCTAGACTCAGACTGCAAATGATGTTTAAGGATTTGCAATTTATTCCACATGAAACAAACTAGTGAAGGCTCTTTTAGCAAGGAAGTGACAATCAAGTCTGTGTATTACCAAAATCAATTTCACAGTTGTAGGAAGGACAGATTGGTGGAAATGAGGAATACTACAAGTAAGATGACCAATTAGTTAATTATAATACTACAGGTAAGAGGTAATAAGGGTTTAATATAGAGTACAGCAGGTCAGAAGCAAGATTACAGAAACAGAGCAGGATGGGGGGGAGGGGCATGCAGAGGGAGACAGACAGATTTTTAACCTGGGTTACTGGAAGGATGCTAGATTACAAACCTAAACACCATTAAACTAGATCTTCCAGCTCGCTCTATCCCCCAGTATTCCAGATTAAGAGATGTCTGCTTCTTTAGAGAATTTCTAATGCAAGAGACCTAAAATTATTCCCTTTAACATAATACAGAGAGGACTGCCAGACTCCAGTCAGACTTGGGGTTCAATCCTGGTTCTGACACAAAACTAGCTATGTGACCACAGGCAAGTCTATTTCTCAGCATGGTTATTTCTGTAAGATGGGGATAATACTCACTACTACCTAACTCACAGGTCTGTTCTGAGGAAAGTATTATGGAAATGAAAGAAGTCATTCACTCCAAAGGGATTAGGATAAGTATATAAAAAAAAAAAAACCAACAACAAATAGGAGGGGGGGAGTCAAGATGGCGGAGTAGAAGCACGACCTTCCCGCGGCTCCGGCTTCCACCTTCCCCAACCCATGTAAAAAGGGGACTCTAAACAAACTTTGGCGCTGCAGAACCCACAAAATGACAGAGAAGCTAACCTCCCGCTGAGGACAGCACAGCGTTCTGGGAGCCCAGTCCAGCCCCACGTCCAGGCTTTAGCCCCAGGGCGGGCCTGACCAGCTGAGGATGGAGGGACTCCAGATCAGCAGCAGCTGTGGCCGTTTCCAGATTTATCAACACATAGATGCAAAGGACAAAGTGAGAGGTCAGTGGAGCCTGGACTTTGGGACCTAGTAAGTGGGAGTGCTTGGCTTTTGCCCCCGGGGCGAGATGCTGCTGAGACGCAGGCACAGCCAGCCAGCACCCCGTGGCAGCTTCAGCTCCTGGCCTGCAGAGTGTAGGGGGACCAAGCACCAGTCTGAGGGGTAATCGCTCTTGCTTTAACTTTCTTGGATCTGGACTGCAGTCTAGGGTGGAGGTCCTGGGGTGTGTGTCCAGCCTGCCAAAGCATGTGGAGACCTCAGAGAGGGCACCCATCTAATACCTCTGGCAGCTGAGAAAACCCCAGCGTTTGGGACGAAAGCTCCCCTGTCTGGTGGCAGAGTCCTACTGGAGCAAAAAGCCCAGGGGTCAAGTGACTGAGGGGCAAAGGAAAAAAAGCAGACAGAAGATTCCAATATCAGACTCCTATTTTGGGGAGAAAAAGAAGCAAAGCATGGAACAGGAGGAAGACAGTGAAGCCAGAACTCCTGCACCAAAAGCTTCAAAGGAACGAGCTGGTTACAGGCCACAGAGGATCTTAAGAAGCAGATAAGAGAAGTGGAAGAAAAATTGGGAAGAGAAATGAGAACGATGCAAGAAAATTATGAAATGAGAGTCAACAGCCTGACTGAGGAAAATAACACCTTAAAAAATAGACTAACTCAAATGGCAGAAGAGGCTCAAAAAGGCAATGAGGAGAAGAATGCCTTAAAAAGCCAAATTTGCCAGATGGAAAAAGAATCTCAAAAGCTCACTGAGGAGAATCATTGCTTCAGAATTAGATTGGAGCAAATGGAAGCTAATGACTTCATGAGAAATGAAGATGCTGTTAAATAGATCCAAACATATGAAAGAATAGAAGGCAATGTGAAATATCTCATGGGAAAAACCACTGACCTGGAAAATAGATCCAGGAGAGAGAATTTAAAAATTATTGGACTACCTGAAAGCCATGACCAAAGTAAGAACCTAGAAATCATCCTCCAGGAAGTTCTCAAAGAAAACTGCCCTGATGTTTTAGAACCAGAGGGCAAAATAGAGGTTGAAAGAATCCACCGATCACCTCCTGAAAAAGATCCCAAAAAGAAAACTCCTAGGAATATTATAGCTAGGTTCTGGAATTCCCAGATTAAGGAGAGAATATTACAAGCAGCCAGGAAGAAACAATTTTAATATTGTGAAAATACAATCAGGATAACCTAGGATCGGGCAGCTTCTACACTGAGGGATTGAAGGGCTTGAAATATGATATTCCGGAGGTCAAAGGAGCTGGGATTAAAACCAAGAGTCACCTACCCAGCAAAACTGAGTATCATGTTTCAGGGGAAAATATGGTCATTCAGTGGAATAGAGGACTTTCAAGCATTCTTGCTGAAAAAACCAGAGCTGAATAGAAAATTTGACATTCAGATACAAGAAGCAAGAGAAGCATGAGAAGGTAAACAGGGAAAAGAAATCATAAGGAACCTACCAAAGTTGAACTATTAACATTCCTACATGGAAAAACAATAATTGTAACTATTAACATTCCTACATGGAAAAACAATAATTGTAACTTATGAAACTTTTCTCAGTAGTTGAAGGGAATAGAAATATATATATGTCTATATATGAGGGTATATGGGCATATGAACACATATGTGAATGTGAATATATATGTTTACAGGTATACATAGATAGAGGGCACAGGACCAATTTAACAGGAAGGGATGACACTCAAAGGGTGAAATTAAGAGGTGAGAGAGGAATATAATGAGAGGAGATGGGGAGAGACAGAATGGGGTAAACTATCTCACATAGAAGAGGCTAGGGAAAATGGTTACAATGGAGGGGAAGAATAGGAAGGCAATAGGGAAGGGTCAACCTTATTCTCATTGAATTTGGCTTGGGGAGGGAATGAAATACACACTAAATAGGGTATCTCACCCTCCAGGAGAGTGGGGGGGAAGGGGATGAGAGGGGGGATGATGGAAGGGAGGGCAGGCTTGGGGGGAGGGAAGTTGGGAGCACCCACTTTTAAAAAGGGATGAGATCAAAGTACAGAATAGAACAAGTGGGAGGTGGGATAGGAGGGAGGGAAATATAGTCAGTCTTTTACAATATATCCACATGTTATTGTTTTGCATTAGACACACATGTACAACCTATACTGAATTGCTTATCTTCCCAGTAAGGGTGGGTGACAAGGGAATGAATCTGGAATTCAAAGTTTTAAAATCAAATACTGAAATATATATTTATATATATATTATTAATTGTATTTTACATGTAATTGGGAAATAAGATATACAGGCACTGGAACATAGAGATCCGCTAGAAAAGTCAAAAAGGGGTATGGGAGAAAATAAGGGAGAGAGCAGATTGGAGGAGGGGATATCCTGTGGGTCTGCTATTTTGGCGCGGTGGGTAGGGGAAAAACGGGGAGAAAATTTGTAACTCAAAATATGGGGGAAATGAATGATGTAAATCAGAAGTTAATAAAGCATTTTAAAAAAATACAAAAAAAAAAAAAACAAATAGGAGACACATAGGCTAGCCTGCCCAATTCCTGTTTGTACCTGACCTGTACCCACTCCACAAGGATCTGTACTTTTAGACAGGCCAGAAGAAATCAAACTTTTTTTTTTAACTAAGTTTTTCCAAACTTAATAAATAGTTGGCTGCCCTAAGGTAAATCTACACAGCTTTATGACTGCAAAGGTGAGTCAATTTTCTTCTTCTGGCTAGTTCCATTAAAATCGGCAGCAATTCCAGAGTTTGACCAGTGTGTTCAAACCGGGCTTCTGAAAAAGTCCTGCCAAAGTTTCTCAGTTGAACTTAGCAAAAATCACCAGTACTTTGTGGCTACTCCTATAAAAAGGCTTGTCTAAGAAAGAGGAAGTGACTAGCTCAATCCCTGAAGCATTAGGAAAATCAAATCAACAAAATCCTAATCCGTATAACCCATAGTACTTTGATCTATACAGGCCCATCTAACTAAGCCTTTAGATCCTGGTGGGCCAGGAAGGGTTAACCTTTAAATATTAAAAAATTTAATTTATGATTCTACACTGCTGTTTCCTGGTATTTTCAAGTGGTGATTCTAATCTTAATTTTTATAACCTCTGTGGCTCAATCTGTCAACACAGTAGAATGTTATTTTTACTGTAACCTATTCTTGATTTCAGACACTTCAGTTTGGGAATTTAGCACATTTTTTCCTAATAAAGGGATATCTGGTCCTGAAGTTCTCTGTAAATAGTAGGTACTTCTCATGAGCCTGCTAAAATTCAAGGGAGAATTGACTAAAGCCCCCCTAAAGGGGTCAGGATGCCTGACCTTTATATACAAAGATGATTAAAAAAAAACTAATTCTTTCAACTTGGAAAAGTTTAGCTGATGGTAGGCAGTAGAACACTTCCCCCTCACTCTTTCTTTTTAGTCTTCCCACTCCTATGAATATTCCAATTTGTACAAAGTCAGGTTGGGTGTTTCACAAGAAACACAGAAGTATAAGAAGGCACAGCACCTGGGCATCCTAGCAAAGAATTAATTGCTTCAGAACTCTAATAGATCACACAGTATACAGTTCAGACTGTTCTTCAGAAGAAACTTTTGTAGTAATAAGAACAAGAGGCTTAAAAATCCAATGGAAGCTTTTCTCTTGAAAAACGTTCTCTTCAACACTGTTAGCCCTGAACTGAGACTGCTAGAAAGTAGCTCCCACCAAAAGAACCCACTAACTATTAGCACAGCAGCTAGGGCAACCAGAACGAGAGGCCAATTTAAACACACACACACACAGTACCCTAAAATAAATGTCAACTCCCAGCTTATTATTGGTATACTACAGTTGACGAAATGCAAAAACACTGTAACCTCTGTTAATCCTAAAACCATAAAAACCTGCTAATGGAGGAAGTTACTCTAAAAAGGCAACTTGTTTTTTTCTACTTAAATAGAAATATCAATTTAAGCTTTCCAAATAGATCTCTAAGTCTCCTACACTAATCCATAACACTCTAAAATTTTCAGAAGTAGTTATGTACCAGAAAGACAACAAAAATGAAGAAATTACATTTGGCTTATGGAAGTCAGTTATACAAATTCCAACACTGTAAAAGACTTGATAGCTACAGCAGGCCCAGACTTCAACTCTTCTCAGAGGCCACCTCAAATATGTAAGCAAGTATCATATTTAACATGTCAAACAGTTTAAAATTGAATGCTTAAACAATTCTTTTACGACTCCAGTTTAATTCTATTTGAAAGGGGTTTTTGAGGAAGAGTCATAAAGGACAAGGTCATCATGTCTCTCAAGCAACTGAAAACTGGCATAAAACAAGACAAAACTGAGGTGTCTTCAATCAAGTCTTGCCTTGGTGCTTACACCGGCAGTTCCAAACTCAAATATAAGGTAGGGACACTCTTACAATATATAAGGATCACAGAAGGCCAAACATTGACTCAGAAAACCACACACTGACATTAACTATGTTTTCTTATATTTTTAAACTTTATTTTGTTAAATATTTCCCAATTACATTTTAATTTAGTTAGTCAGGAAGCATTCAGGAGTGTTGTGGGCTGTTGCTGTTTGACACCTCTGAGAGCACACAATAAGAATACTATATTTGAAGAAGGTTCTTAAAAATGCCGGATTAGTCTACAAACCCTAATTTTGCCATAGATTTCTCCCTGACAGTATATTGTTTATGCTGTTTCTTGTCCTTAAGATTTTGCATTTTAAACTGAAGTGCTACTTTGCAAGCTTTACTTTCGTAGTAAGAGTTATCTCTAATTCTGCATAAATTTGCTAGCCATATTTCAAATTAATAACCTTTTTCATCAATTACTTTGTAAGAGACCATCGGCTCAGTCCAATCTCACTCAAACTAGGGAATAATAAGGTTTTCACAGATACGTAGTTTGACTATTCTGGGTTCTCTTTAAGCAGATTTTCCTGAAAAACTTAAATTCAAGTCAATTAGCTATTAAGGGGCAGCTAGAATTTTGAACCATTAATGAAACTTTGTGTGAACATAATTAAGACACTGATTTCCCTCAATGGTGAAAATCATATGTAGCTATTCTTCTACACTGATCTAAGCTCTCACTTTAAATCGTTTTAAGGGTCTGATATTTGGATGTTAAAAATAAACCGGCAAGAAGTTATTAGTTGGGCCATCAAAAAACTATTTGCATTAAGATTTGAATACATAAATAAAAGAATTTTTGGTGTGTTGAACACAGTAGGCTCTCAGTCTGCTAGTTAAGAATTTTTATAATGTCTTTCCATATATAGCCTCAGCTGTCAAAAAGAAACCTTTAGAGAGTTTCATGGTAAAAACAAGTCTCCTTCACACCACAAATAATGAGAACTTGGCATTTCGGTTTATAAAATATCTGTAACCCAAAGCTCTAGGCAGCTTAGCAGAAAATCCATAGAGTTCTATTAAACATCTGCAAATTAGCTGTAAAATAAACTCCCTTAACTTTGTTCCAAGTGGACAACTTTGCTTCAAGGGTAATTGCCACCACCTTTACCAAAAGCACCCAGTTTCATAATCGTTAGGACTCCTTCAGGACTCCCCCAGCAGTTATGCTCACTGTCCAAACTATGGGTGGTTGTGGTATTTGTTGTTTGAGGAGGGCAAGTTTCTGAGGTTTTCTGGCCACCTGTAATGGTCTACTCCAACAACAAAATGATCTTTAAAGAAACAACTAATGATTGATTGTAAATAGCAAAAAAACCCAAACCCCAATAATCTTTGACTGAAAATTAACTACACAAATGGAAAATGAGAATGCAGCAAAATAATAATGATAAAAAAAATCTGAAATCAAAATGCAAATATAGCTTTAAGTTTCTCTTGGATTTTATTAATCTCTTGTATAAGATTACAGAAAGAACCTGTAACTGATTTAGCCTGGGAATTCCCTGCTCCAGGATCTTTATCCTTGGATAAAATCTAAATTCCAAATTGCTTAGTGACAAAGGCTGATCTAAATTCAGTCTTCCTTACTCCAAGTCCACACTATCTCCATGGCATAATGCTTCCAATATGGAATTAAGTTAACAATTTTATAAATGGACTCTACCCAACAGCACCTGTAATATTATTTTAAGTAACTCCCCTTATTGCCAAATAGTCCTATCTTCCTCATTTTTTACCTGTCTCCTGAGCAACAAGTTAGGGCAACTTACCTACTACTGGGTATTCTCATCAAGTGCCTCTTCAGCAGCCCTCAAAAATTGCCTCTATGAGAGAGCACCTTAGAGATTCCTCTTATCCAATTCTTCTTTTGTAAAAAAGAAAACTGAAGCCCAGAGAGAGAAAGTGACCCAAGTAATGTAGGTGGGGAGGTACAGCAGCTGTACATTAAGCAGTGCTGGGATTCCTGGCTTTTTATCTCCAAATCCAGTACTTCTAACTACACCATGAGTTGGCTTTCTTTTCTTTTCTTTTTTGGATAGGGGAAGGTATGACAATTGGGGTTAAGTGACTTGCCCAACATCACATGGCTAGTATTTGTGTTAAGTGTCTGAGGCCAGATTTAAACTCAGGTCCTCCTGACTCCAGGGCTGGTGCTCTATTCACTGCACTACCTAGCCGCCCCAGCATGAGCTGGTTTTCTATGTATTAAAGACACAATCCTACTTGAACTGAACAAGAGTAGCTCATCTCTGTGTTGGTGCTTTAGAATTCACAAAGTGCTTTACTTCTAATCAACCTGTGGGATGGGTAGTATAAGTGTTATTTCCATTTTACAAAGGAGGGAATGGTTTCCCAAGGTCACCACGTCAATAAAGCAGCAGAGCCAGGATTTTGACGAAGCCTTCTGAAGGCATGTTCTGTGCTCCTGTCACACCATTCGGCATCTTTTATTACAACAAAAATTCACACTCACGTAGAAAGATAGGGAAATGAAGTTCACATTCTAGCCCTGTGTAGAAACAGGGCAAGTTAAAACATTTTACCCAACTTGCTTCTCAAGAGTATAAAGATTTGAAAAGAAATCACTACAAATAGGTCAAAATGCAATTTTAAGATGCATTTACTCTAACTGAACTTTCTGCCTAACTACTTCCCAAGACCGTGATCTTGGGGAGAAAGTATGGGGAAAAGCACTGGTTCTAGAGTCAAAGAGCATGGCTTCAAATTCTACCTCTGACACTATCTGGATGATCCTAGGAAAGTCACTCAACTGCCTGGGCTTTGGTTCTCTCACTTATAAAATGAAGCCTTGGAACAGAAGGCCACTGAAGACCCTTCAAACTCAAGAGCTAAGATGCTACAACCTTTAGATGTTAATAAATAAGTAAATAAAGAATACAGTAGTACAGTAAGTCACTAATTTAAGTGACAGAACTAGAATAACTTCTACTAAGATCTGAGGGATAAGGTATTAGGTATATGAAAGATCAATGAAAGGGTGAGAATCAATCAGGCTTTAGCTTCAAAACAAGTAGAATAATAATAGTAGTCCCACAGTTCCGGAGGCAAAGACAGCTGAGAAAGGAGTCTATTCCCCCAAATGAGAAACTGGCTCCTGTAACTGAGTTTCTTGTTATTTCAAATTCTTTTACAACTATCTTGAAACACTTCATTTTTGCCCTGTCATTCTCCAAAGGTCAAGTGAGGTTGGGAAGGGGTATGTGTAGAGCTTACATCCCATGAGACGTTTAGGAGATTACTCCAAGAAATTGATCTCAAAATGTGATTTATGTACCCCAAATACTTTAGGTGAATCAGCAGATGAGCCAAGAATGGCATGGTATGCCTAGGTGAGGTAATTATTAGTCAACACAGTAACTGAGAGAGTCAAGACATTTTTTCTTTTGCGTATTACTGCTGAAAACACTAATCCCAACGAACTGAAGGTCAACTAAGAAGGCTCTGACCTAAGGTGAGCTGAAGGAAGAAGTAATGTGAGGTTTTGTTAAAGGAAATATTATAGACCATGGAATATGAAGAGCTGTAATGGACCTTAGATCATTTAATACAGTCCCTGCATTCTACAGAAGAAATGGAAGCCCTAGGAATTAACTCAAGGACATAGAGTCAGTAGCTGAGAGAGAACTAAAATCTCGTTTTTCTGACCCCAAAGTGAGTGTTTTTTCTACTGCCCAGCTGCCACATGAATCTTTCTCTTCAGCACATGCTGGTGTGCAATGCCTCTTACTCCACCACCTCCACCCCCCAAACTCCTCCTAGTTCCCTTTTCCTTTGCATTGTAAAGTGACACAAAGAAGTTGAGAGTAGAACAAGCAGCAGGTGTTTTGTTTCCCTATGAAACTTAGGAAACATAATTGGTCTGAATCAAAGCAGTACTCCAACCAAAAAAACCCATTACTCTGGACTGAACTAGAGTTTTGATTTGTTCAAAGACCTCATCTTCTTAATATTAGTGTCTTGTTATATGGGTACAAAATGCCAAAGTGACATTTGTGGTCAAGATGTTTATAATGAATAGCAGCACTAAGATTTATTTCACCTTTCACCTCTCCTATTAGTGGCAAAGTATAGTTTGGTATATATTTGAACTCCTATGTAGTAAAATTGAAAAAGCATTTGAAAATTCTAGTTCTGTACTCAACAGCTTCCCTAGTTCACAGGGAGCTGGTCCACAGTTACTGGGTCATCCATCATCTGGGTAATGCTGGGGTTAAGACAGAAATAATGTCTATGTTATGGAAAACTACTTATCTGGGACCTTGGTCTGCATAGCCACTGACAAAGATTTCGTCACCAAGTGTGGAAAATACTGTACCATCATTTGTTACACTAGTTCTGTATCAGAGAACCAAAAAGGAGAATTCAAATCTCCAATAGCCCTGATCAAAATGACACCTTTTGGTGGTAGTATCTGGGTATTCTTCCAGAATGCTTACGAATTAATTTCCTTTTATTCCCAAAGAAGACAGACCATAAATAACTTCAGGAGCTCAGAAAGAAATTACTAAACTAGTGGAATCACCCTCACATCAATCTGGGTCTGGTACAGAATAATGAAACTTCTTTTCAACAAAGGAAGGAAATTTTCAAAGCTGCCAACTATTTTGAAAAGTTATACATAAGGACCAAGTGACAAAACTATTAACACGTACATAAAAAGATGTTAGACAGATCAGTGATGAGCTCTTTATGACAACATGAAAACAGGAATCTATTTTTTTTTAAGTTAGGAACAAAAGATGGAAACCCAGGCCAGAAGCACACTCTTTTATCTTTAAATAAAGAAACTGGAGGGGGAAACTTATACCTCTTCGCTCAAAAAAACTATAAGCATACAAAACATTAATGACATTCCTGAATGTCACAGGCATTTGAATAATGACATTTCACCCTCTGATAGGGTAATTCAGCTTGACAATCTTCATCTGATCTATTTACTCAATAAACCTCAGCTATACTATGACTTTCTCCTCCTTTAGCTTCATTCCTGAGTGTTTGAAAACTACTCTGATAAAGTAGATCTTGATTAAAGTTTTCTTTTCTATCTTTCACAAATATACAAACTAAAAAGCGCTTCAAAATCAGACCTACTTGCAAAAATGAGCAATCTCTAGCCAGAAAAAAGTCACACCTACAGTAACAGCAGCTAAATGGTAAGATAGCCAAAATCTTTAACTGCCCCCCCCAATTAAATTCCCCGTCCCATTTAATTCCATTTTTCACTTGCTAGTCTGTCAGCACAGAACTTTTCCCTCCTTCCTCCTCCCCTCAAATGCCAAAATGGGGTGGGTATAATGCTGCCACCTGTGGTATTTATTTAGGACCAATGATATTTAAATTTCATTCTACTGCTACTTGTCTTCCCCACATCTGAGAACAGATTGGAAAATGTTTCAAAGATAGCCTATTAAATAAAGGTGACTGGTTTTGCAAAGAACCAAACTGTGAAGAAGTATCTGTTCACAAGTTACCAGTGACACCTTATATAAACTGGTGCTATGGTAGGAAAATATGCAAGACCGGGAGTTAGAAAACTAATCTGTGCTTCAAAGGTTCCTCTGCCATTTACTATCTGTGTGACTACTTTAGGCAAGTTATTTAACCTCTAACCTCTCTAGAACTCAGCTTCTACATGTGCAAAATGATGACTTCATGTTGGACTTCTCTAAATCTATATGCTAAGATTTCAAACAGATTCCTAACATTTACTTAATTCAGGTTTCTCCCCCTCTCAATTTTGTCAAATTCTAAATAAAAAATCCTAGAAATTGGTACTGTGAAACCTACTAGCAAAAATAATTATCCTTTGCCTCCCTGTGATGGATATGCCAATGAATAACTATATAGCTAAGACACTACTAGAAATACATAGAATTTGAACCAAAGGCAAACACAAATGATTATATGGAGTCTAAATACAGAGTTTACTGGGATGGCATTGGTCTTTTGAATGACTCATCACCAAGCCCCTCAGATATCCATACTTCCCCTCCTAAATCTTACATTTCCACTGGTTTATTCAAATTGGAAGTAAAATCAATAAGTTAAGGGAAGGCTCCTGGGAAAGAGGAGAATAACAGGGAGAAACCTAAGCGATGTAAAGCAAAAAGTATCACTAAAAACTTATCTTCAAAAAGAAACTTAAGTTCTCCAAATAATCTTAGAACTTTATTGTTGTCGTTAAAGTTCCATGTGTGAAAAATGCAGCCCTTCATAAAAATCAAAAAAATCTAGGGACAAAAACATTCATTTTCCCTCCTTGTAGTTAGAATAATAAATCCCTTTATATCTGGAGAGCACCTTTCAAAGGTCTATTATCTATTATTATCTAATATTATCTATTATCTCACAATCAACAGAACCCTATGAGCAAGGTGAGTAGGCCAGAGTAGGTAATGATTCAGAGAGATTATTTTCTGAGGTCACACATCTATAAAGTGGTAAGGCAAGGTCTAGAACCCAAGCCTCCTAATTCAGGCTCTTTCCACTAAAACAAACTGTTAAACAGAGCCTGCATGTGTACACACACACACAAACACACAATATCAAGCCTCTTACGAGTTCAATTAATCTCCTTGAATTTAACATGTACAGCGACATAATAATCTGAAGAATTCAAAAAGTAAACACTGTCAAACAATACACTGAAATCACTCCCCACACTTTAAAACAGACATCTCTGGCATAGAACATACACGTGTTAATAAATCATGTGTACTACATAACGATCATCTAACATAAGCCATAAGACCATAATTACATAAATTATAAGGTGGTCAGGGCATCAAACTAACAACAGGTTTTGCTAAACAAAATTCTATAGCGTTAAGAATAATACCCCAAGACTGGAGAGGACCTGAGTTTTAGATGACCAGCTTCTGGATGGGCAGGTCAAGAGTCCTTGACCCTTTTCTAGAAGGGCACTAAATCAATACGACCTGACAAAATAAATGAATCTTCTGACTCAAGTCTTTACAATTCTACTTCACCAGTGGAAATTACCCTTATTAATTAAGACAGCTATACAAATAGCTACTTGCCCAGTTCAATCACAATTATTCCAGGAAAATACAATATCCTGTCTCACTTATTTTATTGCCTATATACTGTCACTGAATAGAATACAAGTAAAATTCTGTGGCCTAGAAAATGTTTTCTAAGTTGAATTAGCTAAAAACAAATTTTAAAAGCTATCTGATTTTAGATACAGCCAAATCCTAATTTTCCAAAGGACTGGTGAACAGGCCCCTAAATGCTGCCTTCATTTTGGCTACTGTATTGTTTCCTAAGCCCATCTGCTGTAGGAAAAAGTCAAACCCAAATGTAGCCTGGGTCTGTGGGTTAGAATGAAATTTTCTATTATCTATGTTGTCTCTCTTTATCCCAGACACTTAAAAATTGGCTAAACTGAGAAACACACTCACCCAACAGCAACTATACTAGTTTTCCCTTTTAAAGAAAAACCAGTTTTTAAAATCTCCTGGAGTTTCTTAGGGCAGTATGACATAGTAGATAAAGCACTGGCCCCGAGCAGAGTTTGAATTAGACTGACACCTACCCAGCCATATGTCCATGTGCAAAGCACTAAACCGCTCTGATTTTGAGTTTCCTCATATGGAAAAAGAGGCTAATAATAGCACTTACCTCAAAGGTGCTATTGTATGAGTCAAGTAAGACAACCTACATAAAGTACTTTACGCACACACCTTACACTGATATCTAAATGTCAGCAGTTATTATTTATTGGAAGTTATATTATTATCATCAAATCCAAGACAGGTCTAAATTTGTGAGATCTGATAGATTGGAAATTCAGAAAAGTACCTTTAGAGTGTGATGACTCCTAACAACTTCCCAATACGCAAAGGACCAGAAGAATTCTTGCAATAGAAATGGAAATGACACTGTTATCTGATATCTAATAGCAGTTCTCAAAACTTTTTACTCTCAGGACCTCTTTATAGTCTTAAAAATTGAGGACCTCCCTGCAAATAGCTTTTGTTTGTGTGAGCTATACCTATCAATATTTACCATACTTAAAATTAAAACATCTTTGTATTATTATGAAAAGAGTTTTGACCTCATGTACCCCTTGAAAAGATCTCAGGGATCACTTAGGGGTGCCCAGAACACACTAAGAACTACTGCCTAAGTAGATGCAAATACCAGGTCCCACCATTCTTTACCTTAAAAATATGGTCAAGGAATTTAGAAACAAGGGGAAAAATGGACTCAGAGCAGAAGGCTGCAGCCGGCAGCCTGTCTCTGCCATTAGCACAGAAATAAAAGTAACTATTAGCATCAAGTACAATTTGTACTTAATTCCTTCCATCCAAATCTAATCCATTAAGCTACCTGGGATCAACACCACAGGATGTCAAATCATGAACAAATAGCATTATCTACAATAAATATGATGTCAAAATATTTTACTTTGCTATATGACAGTGAATCTAAATATCAATGATCAGTTGGGGGGTAGGGGTGGAGCAGTGTGAGAATTCTAGGTCTCCTGAAGTAATATAAAATCATTAGTAGCCAGGAACTATTCAGTTCAACATGACCTTCACACCATTTTCACAAAATAATACAATGGCCAATATGTGGACACTTCTCTAGCACTTAGGAAGTCTTTGCAAGTAGGAGGGTGAGAGAAAAATGTTTTAACATCTTAAACACCTGAAGTCTTATTTCACAGTAAACCTCTTAAAAGAACAATAATGCCTTTCATAAATAAAGAGATTCTTTTTGGCAGCCAAAAACAGGACAGAGAATAAAATATGTGAGTTCCAATCTCAACATGAACCACAACAATAAACCTAAAGTACAAGCAGTTTCAGGTGGAATGGATTTCATTTTTATACCTGATGGGGTGAAGGGGAAGAGAATGGGTGGGATCCAAGTTATAAGTATAAACTTGCACCATCTAATTCATAAATAGGGCTAAGTCCACTCCTAATAAAGATCAACTTAAACAAACTTGTCTAATTCAAAGACCAAGATTAAGACAATTACATTCATGTAACTGGACTTTGATGTTTCCCCCTTAGAAAAAACAAAACAGTGTAGAACTCTCTCAGGTAGTCAAGATAATTCCTAGCTACCTAGTTAGCACTTGATAATGCCAGAAATAGATTGTTAACACTACCATATTTCCTTTGGACTATGTAGCAAAGAAAACATATCCTGAGTTTAAAGTTTGGAGTTTGGAATGAGTTTGGGATCCAAAACCAAAAAGAATCCTTTGCTCAAGAAGAAGCAGACAACAGAAAACATAAAAATATGATGTCACCAAATCTTCCCCCACAACCTTTTCTAAACCTCCTCAAGTATTCATATCACTCTTGACACAGCAACTAAATGCATACCTCCTCTTAGTAAAGAAAATCTGTCTGCACTGAGATAGAGCTTGGCCTTTGCAATCATAATAGCAAAGACTGTATGTAGACTTGAATTAGAAATTGCTAGGACTACAATCAGCATACCCAGCCCACAATTTACCTTGGAAAAAACAGACTATTTCCCATGTGCAATCTATCTTTAGAGCTACTTGAGAAGGACCTTTAAACCATTCTGAAAACCTTGTTCTAAATACTAGATACATGCTTACTCACCCCTAGCTTCTCAGCCCAAGGACTTTCTCCACACTAGAAGAACCTCAATGATCCCAAAATAGGAAAAAGATTAGAATTCCCATGAGTCCTATATCCATCCAGACTTCTCTATTATTACACCCCAATTAAAAAATTTTAAAGGGACAACTTAAGATCTTGTTTTTGATTGTCTTCTGGGAAGCTAAGTCTCCCTTTTCAGACTGCTTTTCTCTCTATTCCTTAAAGGTCTGGCTTAAATGGATAGTAAAGAAATTCTTAGTTCTCTTATAATTCTCTCCCAGTAGGGAACAGTCTTCTACTCAATGCCCCATTTCACTGCTGCACAAGACTGCTTCAAACTAAGCAGGCCAACATGATGGACTGCTTAGTACAAGATCCAAAAACTCAGCAGAAGCCTCTTACCACTTAAGTGGCTAAACCCTGGCTAAATTGAGCAGGATTTTATACTTATTGAAGATATGTATAAGGCCAAGGCTAATCAGTGGAAACTGACAAAATGCTATATAGTGCACATCTTTCTCCGTTTGACCTCCCTCTTTACAAAAGTAAAGAGAATGAACCATTCTTTTATTGGGAAAGAAAAAATCCCTCTTACGTGGAAGTGGTGGAAGGAATAAACTAATGCATTAACTTTTCGGAAAAGGGTTAGAAAGCAACTAACATAAAGAGAAAGCAAGATATCCCTCAGCTCCTCAAAGTATGTGGTTGTTATGTAGTCCCAAAGAAAAAGATAGGATAAATAGGTTTACAGATGCTTAGGGCTGAGGCAAAAGTATTTGCCACATCTGACTATAGAGAAGCAAAATCTCCCTCTCTCTCACAATTCCAAAGACAGGTCGTAGAGAACCTTTCATCATTTTGAAGCTGGACTTCAAAATACTTTTGAAAGGCCTCTAATCCACAAAGACAAGCTTTACCCACACGTGGTAATTGTCTTTAAGTACTTACTAGAATAAAACAATTTCTAAGCTTGCTTATTCCACCCAGGACAAGCAACTCACAAACTTTTTGGAAGGGAGCTATATTATTAGAGCACATTTTCTTCCCCCTCTTTGTTCAGAGCTCTCAAAAAATGATGCTTCCCAGATGATGTTTTAGATATAATATCACAATCTCTACACAAGGTAAAAAGGTAATATAAATCTTATAGAAAAGACAAAGCAACAGTTGCAAAACTGACCTTTCATTTTAGAGGGAGGAATGGAAACAAACCAGATGCAGAAAGAGAATGAAAAAAAAATTAAGCTTCTTAAAAAAAGAAAGGAAGAAAAAAATCAAACTCTCCCCTCTCTCTCTCCTTTCTAGTAAGGACGGTGATTTATAGGGCTTTTCTCTGCAGAAAGCTCCTCCTGGGCAGCTCTAGGAAGGAGCCGAGGGAGGGAGAGAAAGAGACACAGACACAGAAAGAAGAGGAGAGAGAAAAAGAAAATGGCGCAGAGACTAAGTCCTGACTGTCGACAAGGCGACTTTCCAGGGGGGAATCCGGGCCCGGAAAGGCTCCCAGGCGCCGGCTCGGCGGGAATCGGGGGCCTCGGAGGCCCCTTCTAGGGCGGGCCGGGGTCCCCGGGGGGCCAGGAGCCCCGCAAAGGGGCGGTAGGGGCGGCTCGATGGGAACAATGGGGCCGGTGAGCGAGGAGCCGGGACTTAGTCTCTGGGACGCCATGTCTGTCCTTTCCCATCCGCAGCCGGGGAGAACCGGGCGGCGCGGGCGGGCCTCTCCCCACCCCCC
>NW_027187280.1:5483602-5507783 GCF_028583685.1 Petaurus breviceps papuanus | reverse complement strand
AAAAAAAAAAAAATCAACAAGATTGCCCTCTGATACACTCTCTAGTAGAAATATCCCCAGGACTGGGAGTCACGAAAGCAGAAGCCCTCTGTTGTTGCTGAGTCATTCAGTGGTGTCCAACTCTTCATGACCCCTTTTGAGGTTTTCTTGGCAAAGATTTTATACATAAGGAACTGGGGCAAACAGGGTTAAGTGACTTGCCCAGGGTCACACAGCTAGTAAGTGTCTGAGGCTAGATTTCAACTCATGAAGATGAGACTTCCTGACTCCAGGCCTGGTATTCTATCTACTGTGCCATCTAGCTGCCCTTTCTATCTTTAAATAGTATTAAAATATAAATAGTGTTTAAGAATACTGTTTGTTATATCGGATGGCTCTCTGGAAAGGGAGGGAGAGATGCTGGAGGAAACTATAGTAATATAAAAAAATTAACATTTAAAAAAAAGGAAGAATGTAAAGTAGGGCCGTAAATGTTCAAACTGTCACCAGATTCATTATTTTTTTATTGATTATTGTCAAAAATAAATGCTTTTTTTGTTTGTTTTTTACAAATGTCAAGAACCTATTTTAATTGGATTTCTTTCTATGTAAGTATTTTCTTATTTCACTGAATGTTCCACAGACCTGGAAGAAAGGGCAAAATGAAAATATTTGAACAAGAATTGGCAAATATCCAACCCTAACATGGAAAAGCCAAATCTGAAAGCACGATGAGCCTTATTATAGTAGTCCTTGACCATGGCAATAATGAGCCCAGGAGGCCCCTGAAGAGTAGAAGGAAGGAAGGAAGGAATGAACTAAGGAATGAAAGAGCATTTGTTGAGTTAACTATGCACTAAGCTCTGGGGATACAAATCCAAAAGCAAAGACAGTTCCTAACCTCATGAAACTTACATTCTAGCAAGGGGAGAGAACACATATAGGGGAGAAGTGGACAGAGAGGAGAACTTCAGCCCAGAAAGTTACAGGAATAGTGAGTAGGTCGTAGAGAAATAGACTGACATACCCCTTCCAGGAACAATGGTAGAGGTGATTTGATCATGGTTCTAGAACTGGAGAGGAAAGAAAGAGGGGGAGATCATACATACTAAGCATGACCTAGTAGCCAGTTACAGTGGATTGGTTAAGGTGGTTGCCAATAGGGACAAGAGTGCCCCGAGGCAGAAGTTCTGTAATTGAAACTACATAGGGTATGGTCTCAGGAGGCAAGGCTGTTGGTGAGGCTAGTGAGCTGACCCGGGAATAGGGAAATGCTCAACAGATAGGGTACCTTTCAACTTGTGTGTCTTCCCTCACATTATTTGATATTCCTGGACTGTCCTCTCCCACTGTTGAACCCTTTAAAGAAGAACTCAAATTCAACCTTCTCCAGGAAGTTTTCTCTAGGCCAATAAATTGCTATCTTTTTCAGACCTCATGTAATACTTCATTTTTTCTCTCTCTAATATTCTCATTATGGATCATAGTTTATTAAATGTATGAATTTTTATCTTAATCCCTTATGAGAACTCTAAACTACATGAAAGCAAGGACTTTGTCTTCTCTAGATTTTGTCTCTTCTCTCCTTCCCTCACCCTACCACCTAACCTAGTGTTCTACACATAAGTGCTTAATAAATGTTTGCTGAAATGAATGAATGAATATGGATGGGGTCTCTTTTGCTAAATCTCTTCATGTATTACTATATCCACAGGGCAGAAAACTAATATTTTTTTACTTGCTTGGTAGATTAAGGAAGAATTGTAAATATGTATTTACAATTAAAATATTTCCATACTCAATCACATCTCATTTCCCCTCAGGGATAGATAGCACTGATGCTGGCTGGCAGCCTGATAGAGTGGAAAATATATTGGAATAGGAGCCAGAAGAATAGGGTTCTAGTACCAACCTTACCAATTAACTGTGTCACCCAGGGCAAATCAGGGTACCTCTCGGAGACTTGGTTTCCTCATCTGTAAAATGGAGTTAATCATCATAGGCCGCAGATTTGTTGTAGCAACATTTCTGCTTACTTATTATGAGGCTCCAACAAAAGAATGGTTGGAAATGGATTTTGTAATTGGAAAAGGCTAATATTAGATCTTTTGTGAACTACAAATTCAAATTCTCCTTCCCTTCTATTTCTTAGATCTTTTCTCAGAGCCCTGCATAAGAGAATTGTTTTGTGTGTTTTTGGATTTTGGTGTCTTTTCCTCTTTCCACTAGTAATATTGTAAGTTCCTACTTGTCATATTTTTATCATATTTGAGAGATTGTAATGCTATTATTCTAGCTTCAAACTCCCTGTTTTCCTCCCTTCTTTGATTCACAAAATATTAGACCTGGGAAGTTCCTTATATATCATCTAGTCCACTCCCCCCTCATTTTACAGATGAGAAAACTGATACTTAGAAAGGGGAAGCAATTCACCCATGTTCCACTTCACAGCTATAGAGAGCCAGTGCTAGCTAGGTCTTTTGACTTCCAATTCAGTGTACTTTCCACTGTACTGTCTTTTCTTTTTAAAAATAATTAATTTATTTACTTTTAGTTTTCAACATTCACTTCCATAGGATTTTGAGTTTTAAATTTTCTCCCTTTCCCTTTCTAAGAGGCATCAGTGAGGAAGGAAGATATTCCAGACATGGGGGCAGCCAATGCAAGATGGCAAATGGGAGGTGTAATGAATGAGGAACTACAAGGAAAGCAGCTTGGCTAGACCATTAATTGTATGAAAGGGATAATGCACAATAAGCTTGGAAAGGTTCAGGAGTCACATTGTAAAGGACTTTAAATGCCCAACAACAGAGACATTTGTATTCTTCTATTTTATCCTAGAAACACCAGAGAGCCATGAAATCTGATGTAAGCTCTATTTATACATTCATATTTAACATATTTCCACATTAGTCATGATGTAAAGAAGAATTAGAGGGGTGGCTAGGTGGTGCAATGAACAGAGCACCGGCCCTGGAGTCAGGAGTACCTGAGTTCCAATCCAGCCTCAGACACTTAACACAAAAACTAGCCGTGTGACCTTGGGCAAATCACTTAACCCCAATTGCCCTCCAAAAAGCAAAAAAAGAAGAATTAGAACTAATGAAAGGAACCAGGAGAAAGAAGAAACAAAACAACAAAAGAAAAGGAGGTCAAATAGTATGCTTCCATCTGCATTCAGACTACAAAGTTCTTTATCTGTATATGGATAGCATTTTCCATTGTGAGTCTTTTGGAGTTGTCTTAGATCCTTGTGTTGCTAAGAAGAGCTAATATACTGTCTTTTCTGCCTTATTCTTATCTCAAGTTATGTGCTATGTACCTTCCTCTGGTATCCTCCTTTCTCCTCCAATTTGTATTAATACCAACTCACATTTCTATATCAATTCAAGGTTCTTCTGACATAACCGTCTGGATGACCCTGGGTAAGACTATACGTTGCAGATAAGGAGCCTGCATTTCTAATCCAGAAACTCTCTACTTCAATGAAGCCCTAGGTTCAATCAGTAGCCCTGGCCCTTCAAGGTTTACAAAGTTCTTTCCTCTCAGCCACCTTTTGTTGTTAGGTAGTACTTCAATGCTGTGTAATAATGCTGTGTAATTGTCATTCCCTTGCTCAAAAATCTCAAATGGCTCTCTGGTGTTTCTAGGATAAAATAGAAGAATACAAATGTCTCTGTTGTTGGGCATTTAAAGTCCTTTACAATGTGACTCCTGAACCTTTCCAAGCTTATTGTGCATTATCCCTTTCATACAATTAATGGTCTAGCCAAGCTGCTTTCCTTGTAGTTCCTCATTCATTACACCTCCCATTTGCCATCTTGCATTGGCTGCCCCCATGTCTGGAATATCTTCCTTCCTCACTGATGCCTCTTAGAATCCCTAGCTTCCTTCAAATCTCAGCTAAGCACCAATTCTATAGAGATCTTCCCTGACCCCTTCAGCTGTTAGTGCACTTCCATCCAGCTCCACTTCCAATCCCCCTCCTCAAATTACCTTGTATTGACTTTGAGCTTTGGATTTCCTTATATGGCTGCATATTATTTCTCCTGATAGAACGTAAACTCCTTGAGAGCTGAGACTGTTTTATTTTTTGCCTTTGTATCCTTAGCACCTAGCACAGCACCTGGTCCTTAACAATATGGCTCCAAAACAATATGGCTCGAAACCCAGCTACACATTCTCACCTTGTGTGATTCTTGTCCAAATCCTCCCTTCAATCTTCTACAGGGGATCTACCCAACCTGAGATAGGTCTTCTTCTAGGTCTTTTATTTTTTTTTTAATTCTGAAAAATTTAAACACCCTCCAAAATGGATCATTTTCATATACACAGAAGAACACTGGCCAGTGCAGGATTTGAGCTGTCTGTCTGTCATCTCTCATTACATGATCCGATGACTTTTCCAGTCATCCGAGTAGTATAAGTTTAATACCCCTGTTATGATAATTAACTCATTTAGAGCTGAGAGGGCTACATAATTGCCCCCAAGGACCTTTCATTTCTCCTCTTTGACTTCAGGGAGGTTAATACCTTGGTGCTCCCCAATTAGGAAAGATTGCTAAAACCTAGACAGAAGTTGAGTTCTCTGTTATATCTTACACTTATAAATATTTCTAGGTAATGGATGGCTTCTTTGTAGTTGAGGCAAAATTCAGATTATTGGAAGCATTTGGGTAGAGACAGTAGACTGAATTATAGTGTAGCACCGGGAAGGAAAGGTGGAGAAAGAGCAAGACTTTTCTTGGTACTTCCATCAGCTGGCTCCTCTTTTCAATCTTTCCATGATGACTGTAGATCCAAGAACTCTCCTTAAGTTCTCTCTTCTCTACCAGAACACAGAACCCCCTTTGCTCCATGCTTGCTCCAACCTCTTAAATCTCAGCCCTCAGAAAATCTTCTTTCCTAATTCTGAGAGAGCTTGAGGCAGTCTCTCACATAATGGCTTCCACTCAGGGGGGAGAACAGGCCTTCTTTGCACTCAATTCTGATGGTTGGATTCAATAAATTTAAAAAAAAGTTTGTTCCTAGTCAAGGCATCTGAGTCACATGGGATGATTTCTACTCCATCTTTACATAAGTGTCATTATTAACATTTTAAAAGGGAGGAAACTGAGTCTCGGAGAAGTGGAATGACTTGGCCAGAGTCACACAGCTAGAAAATGACAAGACTAGAAGTAAAATGCAGTTTTCCTGTCCATCATTTATTAGCTCTCCATTCACACACCAATAACCCTGGTTGATGGTGACCATCAGCCTCCTACTCAAAAATCTTCAATGTTTCTCTTTTTCCACTAGGATAAAATTCATCCTTCTCAGTCAGTCATTCAATGCCCTCTATAATCTGACTTCAGGTCACTTTCTCAGGCTTATTTCACACTACTCCCCTTCACTCATTCTTATGCTTCAGTAAAACTGGCCAGCTTGCTATTCCCCAAACAGGACATTCCATTTCCTTCTCCAGTATTTTGACCCAAATTGTCCACCATGGCCATAATACACTTCATGCTCATATGGGCAACTGGGTAGCACAGTGGAGAGAGTGCCACACCTGAACTCAGGAAAACCCAAGTTCAAATCCACCCTCAGATACTTCCCAGCTTCATGACCCTGGATAAACCACTTAACCTTAATTTGCCTCAGTTTTCTGATCTGTAAAATGGGAATGATGATAGCACTTACCTCCCAGGGTTGTTGTAAGGATAAAATGAAATAATAACTGTAAAGTGCTTAGCATAGCGCCTGGCAAATAGCAAGTACTACGTAAATGTTAGCTATTATTCTCATATCTGCCCTCTTAGAACATTGCCCTTCTTTCAAGGCTCAATTCATGTGCCACGTCCTGTTTGAAACCTTTCCTGATTCCTCTTAGTTTGTGTTCTCTCTATTCTAAACTTACCTTTTTATGTTCTTTTCTGCATCCGTGTTTTATAGCCTCAGATTACAATTAAGCTTTTTGAATGCAGGGATTGTACATGTGTGCCTGTGTTTGTGTGTGTGTTCGGTTTCTGTCTTGTTTAACCCACACCTACCAAAAAGCCTGGGAGAGACACAAAGATGTCAGACAGGGCCCTTGCCCTCATGCAGCTCCTAGCCTCCCTCCCAGAAGCGTTAGCTATAAAACAGGCAGGATATGAGAAGTGCTATAAGGCAATGAGCAAATAAAGCCCTCCGCCGCTCTCTGCTCCTTGCAGACCTCTTGAGGAGTCTAGCACACGGGATTCGTCTTTATTCCTCGGCCCCTTCCCTGGTACTTATTTTTCCCAGATGTTCTCCCTGTCTTCCTCCCTTCCTCCTTCCCCAACCTGGGAGCAGGGCAGTTCTCATGGAGGCTGGCCTGCCTCTCTCAGCAGGAGTCCTTTCCTCACAGCCCCTTGCTTGTTAGCTTGCTTCTCCAGCTGATCTTATGGTCTATTTTCTTATTTCCTTTGGTGGAGGTGGGGGCTGGTTAGCACCATCTGAAATCCATCATCTGTATTTCCACCAGTCCTTCCTCCCCCTTCTCAAGCAGCCCAGTTGGCTTCCCTGCATTCTTTGAAGGGGGGGGGGGGGGGGGAGTTTTTAAACAGCACAGAATTTCCTTTCCCCTTTTTTTTGGGGGGGGGGGGGGGAGAGCAAGGATGGAGATGGTCCAGCCATACCTGCCTCTTTCTTAGTATAGCCCGATCTTGGGTCATTGGCATCAGAGACAAACACACAACCCTTCTTTGAGGGAGCAAGAAGAGCTCTTATCTCTTAATACGTTCCAATTTACAGAGGACTTTCTTCCTATGAGAGATAGCAGGGGGAAGTAATATCCCCATTTTACAGAGGAGCTAACTGAGTTTTACTAAAGGTGACTTAGCTCATATTTGACAAAGCCACAATTCAAATAACTCCTCTGTCTCTGAGTCCAATGCTTGTGTCTGTTAATTATTATATTAGTAAAAAAAATAACTTTCTAATAAAAGACTATTTGTTATGGGTGTTTAGACAGGATTCCTATTCAGGAAGGTGTTGGAGCAGAAGACCTCTAATGCCTTTTCCAACTTGGAAACTCAGGGATCAGCAAAGTTAAAGTAACGTGCCAGGGGTCACACCAGTACTCACTTCTCTTTGCACCTCTTTTCCACGTTAAACATCCCAGTTCCTTCTACTGTTTGCTCCCTGGCATGATCACTGTCCTCTAGTTGCTCTCCAGCTTCCCAACCTCCTTCCTAAAATGTGGCACCCAAGGTTGAATATAGAAGTAGTTTTACAGAGTACAGCAGGGCCTCTTGCTTCCCTTAGCCTCTCATGCACTGACTATTTTGGCTGCAACTTCATACTATTGACTGGACAGCTGGGTGGTGCAGTGGATAGAGCAACCAGGCCTGGAGTCAGGAAGACCTGAGTTCAAATGTGGACTCAGACATTTACTAACTGTAGGACCCTGGACAAGTCACTTAACTCTGTTTAACTCAGTTTCCTCATCTGTAAAATGAACTGGAGAAAGAAATGGCAAACCACTCCAATATCTTTGCTAAGAAAACCCCAAATGGGGTCAGGAAGAGTCAGATATGACTGAAAAAATGGTGCAACAACACTTTTGACTGGTATTGCACTCAGAAAACTCTTTTAGCCCCTGGAATCTAGGGGTGGAGAACATGTGGCCTTCTAGATCCTCAAGTGTGGCCCTTTGACTGAATCCAAACTTCATAGAATAAATTCCTTAAGAGCCTCACTCAAAAGGCCGTACTTGAGGACTGAGAGGGCCACATGTGACTTTGAGGCCAAAGATTTCCCACCCCTGACTAAGACAATTCCAAAAGATTCATGATGGAAAACGCTATCCACATCCAGAGAAAGAACTCTGGAGTCTGAATGCAGATTGAGGCAGACTATTTTCACTTTTTTTGTTTTTTCTTTCTTGTGATTTTTCCCTTTTGTTCTGATTCTTCTTATACAACATACTAATGTGGAAATATTTAATATGATTGTACATAAATATCCTATATCAGATTGCTTGCCATCTTGGGGAGGGGGGAGAGAGAAAAAATTTGCATCTCAAAAGTGAATGCTGAAAACTGTCTTTACATGTAACTTGAAAAAACAAAATACTCTTAACTGTGGGGAAAAGACTTCGTTGAAATCCCAGTCTCTGTAGGAGTCCACTGCTAGCCACTTCCCTCTTCGACTACCTTCCATGTACACTGCATGTATTTTGTATGTTATTTTCATGTTGTCTCCTTCCATTAGAATATGAGCTCCTTGAGAGCAGGGAACATTTTTTTTTCCTTTCTTTATATCCCTACTGCTTAACCTAGTGCCTGGCACGTAGAAAGTGTTTAACAAATGCTTGTTGACTGCCTGATTTACTAAATTGCATCTTTTTTAACTCTCAACTTCCCCATCTTTAAATGGGAAATAAGCCTTGTAATACCATCTAACAGCATTGTTTGGAGAGGGGGGAAGCACTCTGTAAATCAAAAATGTTTTAGAAGCGGTAACTCTTATTACCCATAATAACTTGCTCTTTCTATAAACTAAGTTGGCAGTTGGTTCGTTCTTTCTTCCCTTTGCCATAGTCCTATTCCCCAAGTATTCCCTAGCCCAAAGCTCCAACAGCTTTGCCACTTTAACTGGGGCTGTTAATACCTTATAATGTTTTCTTTGTCCACTACTTCATTCCTAGAGAGAAAGAACAGTCTTTTGTCTGGATCTGATCCCTGGAGTCACCATGAGGTCTGCCAGCCATGCTGGCCTATTTTCTCCTGACACATTCTCCAAAAATCTTATTTCTCAGCTGGCCTGAAGAGCACATCAATTTCCTATCTTCCAGGAATCTTAATTTTGGCAAATCTGTTTGTTCTGTTGGGCCATCTCTGATGAATTGATTACTTGGGTCCCCATCATAATCTCTGTGTGGTAAACTGAAGGGGCCCTCTTGCTAGCCTCTTCCTAACCCAGAAACTGCAAATTTTGCTCCTTTCTTCCTTCTCACCTCTTTTGGTGACCCTTGGAGGAAGAAAAAAAATGTACAAGTCAGTAGTACTTGCTTCCATTCTCTTCTCTCTTTTCTTCCCTGTCTTGATTCTATCACTGAATTCTCTTGTCCTTCTTTTTAAGAGTTCCCATTCACAAATATCCTTCACTTTGGCCTGGACTTTAGCAGTTACACAAGTGAGTTGCCCCCTTTCTCATGTTTTTGTTTAGGTTATTCAAGATCTGTGCCCACTAGCAACTATCCTAATGTTTCTCTCTTATCACATCACTCCTCTACTCAAAATCTTTTTTTTCTGTTGCAAGTTAAATAAAGTATAAACTTCACACTGAAGGCCCTTCACAATCTTACTCCAACCTACCTCTCCAATCTTATCTCATATAACTTAACTCATATAACTCCCTTTCATGCATTCTTTGTTCAAACTCTGGTCAAACTGGACTCCTCTCTGTCCCTAGTTCTTGGCTTGCCCTCTCCTGTTTCTGGACCTTCACTCATGCAGTCACTCCTGAAATGAAATCTCTTTTCTCCGTTGAGATGATTTTCTTCTTTCTAGGCCTAACTCAAGAGTTACAACCTCCAGGAAATCTTCTTGGACCCCTCCTCAGGCAAAAGTGATTTCTTCTGCCCCACACATCTTGGAGTACTTTCCCTGGAGTCCTTTGCACTTACCTCAGTCTCCCTTGTATCAGTTATTCGTGTACACTTCTAAAGACCATAGATTTAGAGAAAGAAGAGACTGTACAATGTCACCTAGTCATACTTCTTGATTTTACAGATGAGGAAAAAAAGTCTCCTTGAGATTAAGTAGCTGATTTACTCAAGTTCAGCCAGGGTAGTTAAGAGGCAGAGCTGGAATTCAAATCCAGATCTCTTTGCACTGTGCCTCATGATCTCCTCTTGACTATAAGTGTCTCTGTGCAATTTACCTTTGAATCCCTAGGGCCTAGCAGTAAGTCATGCTACCGTGTTTCCCCATAACAAGACCTATCCTGAAAATAAGCCCTCCCCTTACTGTGTAAGATTCCTCTAAAATAAGCCCTCCCCCGAAAATAAGCCCTATTGAGAATGCTACTGTAGTGAAGGTGATCCCCTGCGCTATACGCTATATTACGGTACCCTCTGTATGCACCGTCCCCCCCCCCGAAACGCACGCCGCGCTCCGAGCTGTATCCAATCAGAGCTGCAGCAGTGAGCGCGTCATCCTGTTCTTCCCCAGTGATTTGCTTATTGAATAAAGGTACATTTTTTTGTTCACATTTACCTGTTTATTAAAATTGCTGTCAATGTTCATTAAAATAAGCCCTCCCCTGAAAATAAACCCTCTGGTGTTTTTCTGTCCAAAAAAATAATAAGACAGTGTCTTATTATCGGGGAAACACGGTATAGATAGCTTTTTGCACTTAAGAAGTATTTCTGGAAGTGTATCTCCTGCTTCTTTCCCACTTTCTCAGCTACCTCCAGGAATTGCTTCAATGTTCCTTGGAGCCATTCTCTCTGCCACTTACTTGGTGGCCATGCCGCCCCCTGTCTAGGGATTCTCTGTCACAGTGAATCCTAGCCCATAAGTGCTATATAAGGGACTCCAGAGGTCACTTTCTCATTTTACTGTAGAAATACTGAAACCCAGAGGGAGGAGGGGATTCACCCAAGGTCACACTGTAGATGAGTGGCAAAGCCAGTACTACAACCAAGATCTTTTGACTCTCTGGGCTAGTAATTTTTCTTCCATAGCATGTTGACTTCCTTTCTTTCTAGGCCACGATTATTGGTCCAGTTCCTCAGGCAAGAAGCCCAGGAGTTCTCTCTCAGTCTTCCTCTTCCACTCATTAATTTATACCCTATACCCTAGTCTCTGTTTCCAATCCTTAATTTCTTATATTAGTGGACATGTCCTGTCCATTTATCACCTGCAACCTCTCACTGATCCAATCCTCTGTGCTAATTTGAGCCCTAAATGTTTAGATGAAAATGATGGCCTCCTAACTGATCTTTTTTTTTTAAACAGTCAATCAGTAAACATTTATTAAATTATTACTATATTCAGTTGGTAAACATTAATTAAGCACCTACAATGTGCTGGCACCATGCTAAGAACTAAGGATAGGAATACAATAAAAAGAAAGGCAATCACCTCCTAACTGATCTTTTGGCCTACATCCTCTCCCTAATAGACTTAACTGCCAGTGTTTTCACATCACTCATTCTCTTGCTTAAAGAGTCCAGTGACTTCCCATAGACCAAATTTCCAGAGATGAAATCCTACCTCTTCAGCCTGCTGCACTTTATTGACTCATAGATGCAGAGTATGCTGTAACCATAGCATATACATGGATTTTAGTGATGCATCACTCCCATGATATCCTTATGGATGTGGTGAAGAAAAGTTAGATGATAGTGTACTTAGGTGCAATTCTTTATTAGTTAAATCATCATCACTAAAGGGTACTGGCTAACAGATTGGTCTCAAACTTGAGAGGTGTCTAGTGATAGATTTCAAGAGTTCTGACCTCAACCCTGTTCTGTTCACCATTTTTACCAATGGTAGATTTAGCCACAGATGGCTGCCTAATCAAATTTGTGGGTAGCACAAAACTGAGAGGGTAGCTAATACTTTGGATGATTGAATCAGACTCCAGAAAGAACTAATCATGGGCTGATTTAAACACAATGAGATTATAAAGGGTTAAGTATGAAGTTTCACACCTAGTTTCAGATGGGGGAGACCTAACTTGATAGCAAGTAGTTGAAAAAGACCTGAGAGTTTTTGTGGACTGAAAGATCACTATTAGTCAGTGATATGCCAGGGCAACCAAAAAGTTAATGCAACCTAAGATTAAGAAGTTTAAGACCAGAATAAAGATGGCGATAGTCCTGTTGTATTCTGCCTTTTTCAGTCCAAACTGGAGTTTGGTGTTTCATTCTGGGTGCCATGTTCTAGAAAGAATGTAACCATCTGGACAGGTCCAGAGAAAGGCAAGTACAATGTGAGGGATCTCAAAACCATGTCCCATGCTGGTTGAGGAACAGCTGAAAGAATTAGGAATTTTTAGCCTGGAATAAATTAAGAGGCATGGGGGATGGGGGTAGGGACATGATCACCAGCTTCTGGTTGTGATATAGGAGAAGGATAACATGTATTTTGCAAGACTCCCGGGCCAGGCAATCAGTCAATCAACATGTATTTATTGACCATTTACCATATGCCAGGTAGGCACTGTGCTGTGGGGAAATAGGATCAATGGGTGAAAGTTACAGCTAGAAAGATTTCAGATCAATATAGGACTTTCCCAATGAATAGAATTGGCTGCTTTCAGGAGGTATTGAACACTTGACACTGAAGGTATTTTAGCAGAGACTGGACAGGATGAGGACCTGTCAGAGATACTATAAAGGAGATTGGATGAGATGGCCTCTAAGCCACTGGAGCCTTTAAGATCCTGTTCAAAGCCCTTCATCCTCTGGTCTTGCCTCATCTTCCCATCACCCTACTCTCTGACCTCAGACACATCAGTGCTTACCTTATCGGTTGCTGAACACGCCCTCATTCCTTCTGTCTCAGAGCCCCCCTTGCCACATGGATCTTCCCAGGATGTCTTTCTCATTTCCCTTTGCCAGACCTCTGTCATGACTTCAGGACCAAGATCAAGACTCCCTCAAGGAGTTGTTCTTGTCAGAGCCCACCCCATTCTGACCACTCCTTTCCACCAGTTCCTTAGTGGTAGGTGTAACACAGAACATCCAAGTTCAGACCTGCCTGCAGAAGAACCCAGCAGCTCAGCTCACACCTGGAGGCCCAGGAAGAGTCATTCAAAGTCAATAGAAGTGAAAACAGCTGTTTGGGATGCAAATAAAAGCCACCTTCACCGAGGCAGGAGCACCTGGAAGCAAACAATGAAATTCATTAAAATACTTATGGGACCACCTGGCTCTGGGTTCTTTGAGGAGTTAAAGAGGCAGAAAAAGGCTTCAGGACTAATTCTCACTTGGGATTGGGGTTTGTTTATTTTACTTTTCATTGTCTTGAATGGGACTGAGTCCTAAACTCTGGAACTGTTCTAAGTATATCTGCAAAGGGCAGTTTCCCCCTAGGGTTTTAGTGCAGTAAGAACTAAGGCGAGTTTTGCTGCAGCTTCCAAAGAATTTATCAAGGATTAATTATTCTTGAGCTATGTCAAGTGTCTAAGAGGCATTTGTGGTTAGGGGACTGGTATAGTAGCTTAGAAGATCAATTTCTGTGTTGAGAGGATGTAGGATCAAGCCCTTTCAGTCACACATGCTGAGTCTGAGTTTGCAGGCAAATTAACCTCTTCATGCTTCAGGCAACTTTCTGGAGACCAAGTTACTTCAGACTGGTTGATTTCCATTGGTGGATAAAGAAGTTTTCACAATGGGGGTTTTCCACACTAGTAAAATCACCTACTTCTCTCTCTTCCTCCCTCCTCCCCACAAAATAATTATAGTTAGCTATTTCATTTGATCCTCACAGCAACTCTGGGAGGTATGTTCAGTTGTACCCATTCTATAGATGAAGAAACTGGAAAAAAAAAAAAGGCTAAGGGTTAAGTTAAATTATGGTTAAGACTTGCCCAGGGTCAGACAACTAGTAGATGTCTGAGGCAGAATTTGTACTCAGGTGTCCTTGACTCTATCATTCTATTCTAGCAGGTCGCCCTCTTCAATGGCAGAGCTGAGAACCCTCATGGTGCCATGGGAAGAATGATGACCTTAGAGGCAAAAAACTTTGGTTCAAATACTGGCTATGCCACTTTTACTGAGCCTCAGTTTACTCATTTGTAAAATGAGGGTGTTGGACCCAAAGGCCTCTGATGTCCCTTTTGACTCTAAACCTATGATCCTATGATAGACAGGATGATTCCATCACTGGGTGCATCTTTCAAGGATGTTTAGCTTCCCTGGCTCCTGTTGGCACCAAGTGGTCATGAGTAAGTCCAGAATGCAGGGACAAGGCTGAGATGAATCTTCCTGAGGGTGGAGGGGCCATGGTGAATAGCTTCCTGCCTGTTGTGAGCTTGTATTTTAGCTGGGAAAAATAAAACTAACGCAAGGAAATGACGAGAACAATTAAATACTAAACTATATCATTAACGGGAAGAAGGCTGGGCCATGGCTGAGGGATGACTGAGTAGTTAGAGAAGGTGGTGGAACTTGAAAGACCAGATTGTAAACACCATAAGGCAGTGTGGTATAGCAGAAAGGACAATGATTCTGGAGTCAGAAGGCTTGGGTTCAAGTTTAATCTCGGTCACTATCTATGGGACCTTGCTGGTACCCTTTAACCTCTCTTGGGGGAGGGGTGTATCTGTAAAGATAATTTAGGGGCAGCTATATGGCACAGTGAATAGAGCACTGGCCCTGGAGTCAGGAGGACTTTGAGTTCAAATCTGGCCTTAGACACTTGACTCTTCCTAGTTGTATGACCTTGGGTAAGTTACTTGACATCTCTGTGTCTCAGTTTCCTCATATATAAGGAAAGTGGGGTTGGACTTGATAGCCTCTAAGGTCCCTTCCAGCTTTAAATCTATGATCCTATGATTCTTATAATCAGGGCAGTTGGGAGGAATGTGCTTTGTATACCTGAAGGTGCTGTACAAGTTGTTTTTGTTGTGAAGATTGGGGCTGCTTTTGATCTAAGCTGTGCATCTTTCCCAACCAACACTGTGAACAGTGCTCTGAACAGAGTAGGTGCATGACAGAGTTATAACTAGGGGTTTTTGTACCTGGGGCAAGTACTACAAACTGGGTGGTCGTAAGAAAGTGAAAGGAATACTCAATTGTAGGGGGGAGGTGAGGGGAGACAGAGGCCCCAGGTAAGTATGAGATGACTACTGGTGAACTTGTCCACTACTTAGGAAAGGGGTCACTTAATAACTTTCCGGAAACTAGGAGGTTCAGGGGATTAATGCCACTTATTAGATACTTACTAGCTGTGTGACCTTGAACAAGTCACTTAACCTTTGCTTGCCTTGGTTTCTTCAACTATAAATAGGGATAATAACAGTAGCAGGATTGTTGTAAGAGTTAACTGAGATAATATTTGTAAAAAGTATTCAACACTATGCCTTGCACATAGTAAGTACTATTCCCCTCTTTCCTTCCTAGTTAAGTTAAATGTTCTTTATGATGGAATCCCAGAATTTGAGTTGGAAGGGACTTTGACATCTATCTAGTTCAGGGGTTCTTACTAGTCTTATGTGTCATAGACCCTTTTGGCAGTCTAGTAAAGCCTGTGGACCCCTTCCCAGAATAGGAGTAATAGCAGTGGTAGTAGTAGTAGTACTAGTAATAATAATAATAACTAACTTTATATAGAGCTTTAATGTTTCCAAAATGCTTTACTAATATTATGTCATTTGGTGTTTCCAAATAATTGAAAGAAATGCTAGATTACGGTTAGAGGTTAGTGAAAGTAAAGAGGTGGTTTGTTTTCCCATCTACATTTGCCTACTCACTGACATCTGTCCACAGACCCCCACTTAAAAACCCCTGATCTAGTCCAACTTATATTTAAAAGGCATATCAACTACCAATGAGTGGTCACCTGCCCTTTCTGAGGGGAACCTTTATCTAGGAGACTATTCCCCAAGGTAGCCCATTCAACTTTTGGACAGCTCTAGTGGGTAGGAAGATGTTTCCTGATATCAAGCCTAAATTTTCCTCTATATGCCTTCCACCCAGTGTTCCTAGCTCCTCCCTGACACCAAACAGAAAACGTAGAGTCCTTTTTTTTTGATAGTGGAACAATTTGAAGATATATTGTATTCTCCCTGATTCTTCTCTTCTCCAAGCTAAAGAGAGGCATCTAGTGGTACAGTGGATTGAGGATGGGACAGCATGGAGCCAAAAGACCTGAGTTCAAATTTGACCTCAGGCACTTGCTGTGTTACCCTGAGCAAGTCACTTACTCTCTCTTTGCTCTAGTTTCCTCAAATGTAGAATGGGGATAATGACGGCATCTTCCTTGCAGGGTTGTTATGAAGATCAAATGAGATAATATTTATAAAAAGTGCTTAACACAGTGCTTGGCACATAGTACATGCTTAAGTGCTTATTCCTTTCCCTAAAAGTTCCCAGTTCATCCAATCAATACTATCAAATAGAATGGGCTCGGGACCTTTTAACTTCCTTGTTGCCTTCCTTTAGACACACTCCAGCTCTCTAATGTCATTTTCTCAAACTGCGCTGTCCAGGACTGAACACAAAGCTATAAATGAGGGCCGCCCAGGACAGAGTCCTGAGGGACCATTGCCTCCCGATCCCCAGAAGCTGTGTCTCTCTTAACGTAGCCTGAGATCACCTTAAGGAGTCAGGAAACTTTTCCTGATCCTTCTTCATGCTAGTGCCTTTCCTCTGTTGATCATCTTTATCTGTATCTATCTTGTTTGTACATAATAGTTTACATTTGCTCCCATTAGACTAAGAGTTCCCTGAGGGCAGTGGTGATTTAAAAAAAACAAAACATTTCTTTGTATCACCACTGCTGAGTTCAGTGTATGGCACACAGTAGACGACTAATATGTTTGTTGACTGACTTACATGATGAGTTGGGGTTTGTTTTTTTTTTGCTTGCCTACCACATCACAATGCTGACTCATTGAGTTTGAGGTCCCCCAAACCTCCAGATCCTTCTCAGAAAAAAAAATGTTGTCTAACCATTCATGCCTTCCCAATCTTGGACTTGTATCTAGGGCTAAGGTCAGTTGTTTCTTCACAAGGTATTCGTGAAGCCTAACGATCAGGGTGCGTGTGTGTATGTGGGTTACAAGAGGGGGATTTGGGGGAGTGAGATAGAAGAAAACTTGAAGCAAATGTTCCCTACCCTCTGGTCTACCCCCAAACCATCAAAGTATCATTTTAGAATGGCAACATGTAGTTTTGGGGTGATAGAAGGGGAAAGATAATAGAAAGGACCCTTACAATATATTAAGTCTAGTCTCCTCATTTTAAAAATGAGTAAACTGAGGCATGAAGAAGTTAAGTGACTTGTCTAGGGCCACACAGGTAGCAAGTGTCTGAGATGGGACTTTCACTCAGGTCATTCTGGCAGTCAGTTCAATTCCTGTCAGATATTATGATTAAAATAGTTTTACTTCATAGACCCCCTGAAAGGGTTTTAGGAACCCCCAAAGCTCTGATAACTGTTGGACTAGAGAAAAATAGACATCTTGGAACTATGAAAACAAATGACCAGAGTCACAGAGGTTATGCAAACTGCTGCAAACTAAAAAAAAAAAAATACCAGAGATTTCACATAGGTTGTCACAATCACAGTTAATTCTGAAACTATCGAAGAACTCACATAGGTTATCACAATCACAGTTAACTCTAAAACAAAATTTAAAAATTGGGGTCAGTGGTCATAAGCAAAAAGTTTTATTCTCTTGGAGGAGGGAAACTGGACACGTGCGCTGGGAGCCCCTCTTCTAGGATCCCCTCTTTAGAGTGGACAAATTTCAATACATATACCAATGGCTGCTTAGTGAGCTGTAGCCCTGACATCGAGGGGCAACGGCAACAGTGAGACAAGCTTGATTCATAGCAGGGCTTCATGACCAGAACTTGGTTTCTGCAGATGCTTGGCTGAGCTCAGGGACCACCTGGGGCTGGTATGAAACAATTCTAGGATTTTGATGTGGCTGAGTTCATCCAGAGGGTGAGTGCAATGGATTGTTGTTATGCCAGGCTCAGGACACAGCTTGCTTGCTCGGTCTTAGCTCTGGAAAACAGGGTGTCTCCTAATAGTAAAATGAGATGAGTGGAAAAAAGGGGTGGTCCTGGTATGGGGATCCTGACACATCCACATAGCACCTTAACATTGGCCACACATTTAAGAAGCTGCCAGTCAGGGCAGCTAGGTGGCACAGTGAATAGAGCACCAGTCCTGGAGTCAGGAGGACCTGAGTTCAAATGCGACCTCAGACACTTAACACTTACTAGCCATGTGACCTTGGGCAAGTCACTTAACCCCAAATGCCCTGTTGTCCCTTCTCCAAAAAGAAAAAAAAAGGGGGGGACAGCTAGGTGGCGCAGTGAATAGAGCACCAGCCCTAGAGTCAGGAGGACCTGAGTTCAAATCCAGCCTCAGATGCTTGACACATCTAGTAAGTACTAGCCATGTGATTTTGGGCAAGTCACTTAACCCCAATTGCCCTCCAAAAGAAGAAGAAGGAGAAGGAGAAGAAGAAGCTGCCAGTCAGGAATGAGAGTGGTGGAGCAGGACTCTGGAAGCCTGGCTTCTAGTTCAATCTCTGTCAATTACTAGCTGTGTGCCCTTGGGTATCTCATGTCACCATTCAGTGCCTCACTGATAAAATGGGATGACTGAACTCTATGATTATAGATTTAGACCTGGAAGAGACCTTAGAGGTCACTGAGCCCACCTACCATGTTCAACTGGGATGAGAAAACAGAGACCCAGAGATGCTGGAAGACTTGCCCAGTTGAGAGAGGTGGGCTATGAGCTCAGGTCCTCTGATGCCAGCTTGAAGGCTGGCCTCCATGCACCAGGATGTTTCTCTTCGCATTCTGACTTCATCAGTGTGAAAGCTTCAGTGAAGGAGCTCCTTCCAAGGTAGGTCAGTCTCTTTTCTGCAACTTGTAGCTTGAGAGAGATGCCAGGGTAGGGATTGGGGTGGTACTGAGATGTGCCCAGGGTCACACAGTCTGTATATATCCATGGTAGGACTTGAACCCAGCTATCCTTGATTCTGAGACTGGCTCTGTCTTCATTGCACAATGCTGTCCTTCATTACTCTGCTCTTTTCTGTGAGGTAGTGGGAGGATCATTGCAAAAGTATTTATAAGCTTACCCACCTCCATGTTTCTCCCAAAGCCTCCACTAGTGATGTTGGAACAAGTTTTATGGATAACCCACAATCCCCCATAATTCTATGTACTCTTATACCATGGGAACTTGGACTGGTCACTGAAATGAGGTGAAGAACTAGTATAGTTGGTGACTACAGGCTTGACCTGGAGCCAGGAGACCTAAGTTTGAATCTCACCTCCAACACTTACTTCCTGTGTGACCAAGGGCAAGTCACAACCTCTCTGAGCTTGCCTCCTCATCTGTAAAATGGAAGTAATCACGCTTACTCTACTTAGCTGATAGCCTTGTTGTAAGGAATACACTTTGAGAACACTTCAAGTTCCATATAAATGTGAGTTATTATTACTATGCGGGCCCCCTAAAGCTAACCATCTATCTCTTGTTGGCATCTTCCTTAGGCAAATATTGTGGAGCTCGGAAATATACTGAGGGCTTGTTCAGAGACAGCAGCTCTAGTTTTGGGCTTGCAGCTCCTCCCGGGTCTTCCCAGCCCCATTTATCCTATTGCCTCTGATCAAACCTGACCTCCCTAGCTTTGTAATGGACCTCTGGCCTCCCTCCTGACCATCAGGTGACTCCAGGTCAGGGGAGGCCACATAACCTTTTGCTTATTGGAAGACACGCCCATTATCATTTCATTGCCTGGCTCTCTCTGTCTCTGTCGTCTCTTCTTCTCCATCCCATCCCCCCAAACAACCCTGGGTAGCGGAGAGAGCGCTGGATGTGAAGCTAAGAGACTTGGGTTTAAATCCTGGGCTCGATATTTGGCAATTTTTAAGAGTAGCCCCCAATTTCCCCCTCTATAAAGTGAGGTGTTTGGATTAAGTCATAACAATCAACATTCATTTAAGACTCCAAAGTTTTATAAGTTATATAAATAATCTCATTAGAGCCTGTGAGGCAGGTATGACAGGTATCATTATCCCAGTTTTACAGGTGAGGAAATCGAGAGATGGTGACTTGCCTATAACCATGCAGCTAGTAAGGAATTACAGGCCAAACAGCTGGAGCTCTCTCCAGAGAGAGCACTGGACCTGGCATCAGAAGATCAGAGTTCAAATCCAGCCTCAGATACTTACTAACTGTACGACCCTGAACAAATCATCTAACCTCTAGCTGCCTCAGTTTCCTCATCTGGAATCATAATAGCACCAACCTCTCAGGGTTGTTGTGAGGATCAAATGAGATGCTATTTGTAAAAAGTGCTTAGCATAGCACCTGGAACAAGGCAGTAGGTACTCCGTAAATGCCCATTCCCTTCCCCAGAGGATTTTAATTCAGTTCTTCCTAATACCACTTCCCACACTCTAATTACCTTGCCTGTCTACATAGTCTTACGTGGCTCTTTCTTGTTCTATACTTATGACTGATACCTAAAATCCTGAGGATGGGAGGTGGCACACACTTGTGACGTGGGCCACCTCACCTGGGCAGAATGCTGTGTATATTTTCAGATGTCATCACTGTTTGGGGGGGCGCCCACCCAAAGTTTCGTTTGTGCTGAGAAATATTATCTATGATGCAGACCATTAATCTTATGAATAATTCAACCAAAATTTCATCCCCAATCCTCCAAGTAAGAAAAAACTGGGTGGGCCAGACACTTCTATGACTCAGGCCCTGACCCATAGAGACAGTTGTCCATAGAATATCTCCGTGGGGTTATACTGGATTTAATACACCTCAGTAATCAGTTATTAAGCAACTACTATGTTCAGAGCACCTATTATGTACTGAGGACCCAAAGATGTAAAAAGGGACAGTCCCTATACTCATGGAGCTTATAATCTACTACAGGGAGATAATATGTATGTAGAAGAGTACAATACAAAAGTAGAATAGACAGTCGTGACAACACAATACAAGGAAACATCACTAGCTTTGAAACAAGGCTGTTGAGTCATTTCAGACTCTTTATGACCCTCTTTAGGCTGTTCTTGGCAAAGATACTGGTGTGGTTTACTATTTCCTTCTCCAGCTCATTTTACATATTGAGGTAAACAGGGTTACGTGACTTGCCTAGGGTTATGGAGCTAGTGTCTTTGGTCAGATTTGAACTCAGGAAGAGGAATCTTTCTGATTCCAAGCCCAACGCTCTATCCATTTTGCCAACTAGCTGCCCTGAAATAAGAGAATCAGGTTTCAAATACCACTTCTGATCCTCAGTTGTATGTCCTTCATTCTCGAAGAGGACCATGACATCAGGGAGGTGATGCCATGACATACAAGTAAATTAGATTTAAGTGAGGAGGGCTGTGCAAAGTCACCAGCCTCACTTTCTCCTCTGGAGATCTGGTTCCACTAGTCAGATATAGATCAGGACGACTGGAGATGGCCCTGGATGCAGTGGGAGACCATGGCCTTTTTAAGCTAAGGTCTTTAACAGGTCTCAGTTTGACTGAGGCAACACCCAATCAGTGATTAAGGGTAGGTAAGAAATGAGGCAGAGAATGGTCTCTTTTACCTAGCTGAAAACAAAAACAACCAAACACTAGGGGAGAGGAAGACTCTCAGGGTTTCTGGCCAAAACAGAAACAATTGCTATTTATGTTCACTCTGAACCAATCAGGGCCCAAATAATAACCAAGTAGTGCTCAGCCTGGGATCTATTGTTGGCCAATCAACGAGAGCCAGAGTGATTTGGTTTTAAAGCATGGTCCTCAAGAAAAAATAAAAATCTAGCTCGTAAACCCCAAGATACCTTGTGAGGTGTCAGTGATCAAAATTTACGCTCCTTTGGGCAGAGAATCCTCAGGCAAGGGTATGATACCCTATGTGGACAAAAGGAAGGGAAGGAAAGGGAAAGGAAGGAAGGAAAGAAGAAAAAAGAAGGGAGGGAAGGAAGGAAGATTCTCAGTACTTGTATGACTTTGAGTAAATCACAACCTTTCTGGACTTCATTTTCTTCATCTATAACAAGAGAGAGTTAGACTAGATGGCTTCTAAGATCCCTTTCAATTCTAAATCTGCGATCCAATGACTATATCATGAGCAAAAGAGAGAACCAAAGCACCCTTGAAAATTCAAGGAGGAGAACACTTTCATTGGCAGGAGGGGTAAATCAGGGAAAGGATGAGGTGAGCCTTGAAGGAAGAGAAGAATTCAAGAAGTAGAGATGGGGAGATATGAGAGAACAGCCTGTGTTACTGTTTAGAGGAGGGAGAGGGCAGGCCAGGCTTGGGTGATGGCCGTTATTTGTGTTTGGCTGGAACATATATAGAGTTCATGAAGAGAGCAAGGTGAAATCAGGATGAAAAGTTAGGATCAAGGCAGATTGTGGAGATCCTTAAAAGCTAAGCTAAGGAGTTTGCACTTTAACCTCTGGGCAACAGGGAATCATTGAAGGTTTTCGAGCAGATGAATAAATTTTGCCTTTTACCTGTTATATTAGGTGAGAGGCAGGTGGTGCCTTGAATCAGGTAGACCTGAGTTAAAATCCTGCCTTGTGTACTTCCTAGCTATGTGACCCTGGGCAAACCATTTAACCTCTGTTTGCCTCAATTTCCTCATCTGCTTAATAGCACCTACTTCCTAGGGTTGCCATGAGGATAATAATTGTAAAGCACTTAGCACAGTGTCAGGTACACAATAAGCACTAAGTAAAGAGTAGCTATTGTTGCTATTGGGCAGCTAGGTGGTTTAGTGGATAGAGTGTCAGATCTGGAGTTAGGAAAATTCATCTTACTGAGTTCAAATCTGACCTCAGATATTTACTAGCTGTATGACCCTGTGCAAGTCACTTAACCCTGTTTGACTCAATTTCCTCATCTGGAGAAGGACATGGTAAATTATTCCAGTATCTATGCCAAGAAAACCCGAAATAGGGTCATGAAGAGTAGGCCACAACTGAAAAAACCCTGACATTATTATTATTATTAACAACCTTACCCGCTTTTTGGCTCTAGCTCAGTGCTTTTAGACCTAGAATTGGAGGATGGGAGCAGTGGTGAGCTCTGGGTAACTGTAGGACCCAAGGAGGCTGAGGTAGGGCTTAGCACCTTCCTTTACTCTTTTTGAGGCTAAACTGGGGAAAGAGAAAGAGTGTAGGAGAGAAGAGGAAAAGAAAAAGGACAGTGGAAAGCTACACTTTTGTATAAAATCCTCGGATTAAGTGCTAGAAAGGATTTTAAAGTTCATTTTATTCAGTTTACTGATTGAATAGATGGGGAAATTGAGGCTTAGAGAAGGGAGTGATTGTCCATGGATAGTGATGTACAGAGATAGTAGTAAAAGAGCAAGGATTCCAACCCAGGTCTTCTGACTCCAAACCCAGTGGGTTACGATAGCTGAGTGCTGGAGCCTTAGAAAAGCCAGCCCTACAGGGGAAGGGTGCCTTACCTGACCTGGGACCTTTTGGTTGCTCTGTCATCTCAGCCAACATTCAGGGTGGAGTCCGTAGGGGATACCACCTTCTGTCCTAGAACCAAGGCACTGGCAAACTAAAGGTGGATCTGACTGAGGAATATTGTTTTGTGAAGGGGAGCATCAGCTAAGAGACATCACCTATTTAAATAGTATGGAGGAAGGCTAAGATTCCATGATAGCTGCTATTAGTGTGGGTAGGAATTCATAGAGGGAGCAATGTGAAATGGGGTTGGATAGGGAGGTCCATAGGTCCTTGGTAAGGGCTGTCCTCAGGGCTCTCAGGGAATGTGGGGCTTGGGTCCCTGGGAGGTATATACCTTCCTTAGGAGGTATGGTGTCCTGGATCTACTCATAGATTTAAAAAGTACTTTAAAAAGGATAAAGCAGTTCAATACCCCATTTCTGCACCATGTTGGTCTAGCCTGAAGGTGAAGGTAAGGAATTTAACACTTTTAGCCTTTCTAAGGCACTAGCTAGGTTATAGCTGCATTTTCTTCCTCTGTTGGCTGCCTTCCTGAGTCACTGGCAGGGAGGCACTAAATCTGCACCCATCCTTTAGGAGCAGATTTTTCTAGGGGCCAGTTCCAGAGGGTTTATATCTCTGGCCCATCCTAGCCTTTTAAACTGGGCACCCCTGTGCCAGGTGTATAGTGAGTGCCAGGGCTGGCAGGATGGCAGCAGGCACCCATTGCCTCCCTCCAAGGAAGAGTCAGTAAGTCAATTAGGTAATGTTGTTTCAGTCATGTCCGACTCTTTGTGACCCCATTTGAAGTTTTCTTGGCAAAGATACTGTTTAAGTACCTATTTTCCAGACACGGAAGGGAAATGTACAGGAAATACCTTCCTTGCCCATTCTCACATTTATATCCCACCCCTTGCACCAAATGATTAAAAAAATACTTATGCCCCAGTGGGTGAGTGGAGTAATTTTGAATGACAAGATTTCTAAGTAACTAAAATTGACTGGGAAGGGGTGTGTGTGTGTGTGTGTGTGTGTGTGTGTGTGTGTGTGTGTGTGTGTGTGT